>NC_087202.1:19004333-19314333 GCF_015104395.2 Macrobrachium nipponense
ATCTCAAAACACTCCATACACAAATTAGCTAAAATTGGAGAAAGGGACGAACCCATGGAAACTCCAGACTTTTACTTTTACTGAAAAAAAGTGACCCTCAAATTCAAATATTGTAACTTCAACTGACACTCTAATAAGACACTTTAGTAACAACCTGATTAACAGTTATACTTTTTGTAATGTTTGTTTGTATGTATGGTTTCCTGCTTTACTGTGTTTCCTGAGCTGTATATCATACTTCAGTTTAGCCATCAAGTCAACATCTGTTGGACAAAAGCTATAAGCTTTGTACATTTATATTTTTGATACACTATATTTTGTCACAGAAATGTCATTGTAGACTTTACTTAACAATGTTAATTATATTGATTTGCAAGCATTATCAGATTTCCCAATAAGATGATATTCTCAAGGAATCTGAACTAGATTTTATTATTATTATTATTATTATTATTATTATTATTATTATTATTATTATTAGCGAGAGGCGGGCGCTACCCTGCGGGGGGCAGGAGGGCAGTTGAAGGGCTCCTTATTTAAACAAGGCTGCCAGTCGTGAGCTGGGTCCTTCGCCCCACTGCATTTGAATTTTGTATGGGAAACAAAATTTCAAAACAAAATCCATGATTCACAATTAGTCTGAGATGCAGACTAACGAGAATCAGTGACGTGGAGCACAGTGCCATCCAGTCCTTCAGCTTCATTACACAGAGTAACGTTTTTGGAGTCAGAAAATCCCTCCGCATTTGACACCACGAGTCCATTACTTCTCAGTAAACGACGTTCTTTGTGAAGTATTTATTAGTACCTTGTCGTACTAATATTCCTTGACTTTTACAAGTCTAAATTTTGACGTTAACCTTTGAAAAACCTTTTCCTCTGGAGAAGTCGTAAAGCTGACCATGAGTGAACACAGGCTCCTGTAGGAGTATGTACAACATCTAGGGTCTGACTCTGCGCCTTATGTATTGTAATCACGCTTGCCAGTTGGACTGGAAATTGCCCTCTGTGCATGTCAAAAGGCAGATTGCTGTCATCCTGAGGATGAAAACTTCTTAACCAGAGTGTTTGCTTCAATAGTGCTCAGTATTTTGGTTATGGTGAGTCTTGTGTTGGTGCATTGTCCTTTTTGGTATTTAAGTTACTTAGTAGCATCACTGGGGTAACTACTTTCAGTGTTAGTGAATGTGGTGGTAAGCCTGATGAACATTATGTGTTAAGGAACTCAACGGGATAGTTTACGTCATCCCCATCATTTGTAATCTTAATCTAATCAACATTGAGATAGGTTTCTCTACACCTTCTAATAGATCACCTGAAGAAAAGCGACCCCAACGCACGCTGGGGTCGCTTTTCTTCAGGTGGAAAATATTGGGGTCGCTTTTCTTAAGGTGAGGAATTAACAGGGGTTACAGTAAGGCCATGGCGGAACGGCGCTTCACGCCTTACCCACATATTTAAAGATTCTTGGCAAG
This sequence comes from Macrobrachium nipponense, assembly GCF_015104395.2. Lineage (NCBI taxonomy): Eukaryota > Metazoa > Arthropoda > Malacostraca > Decapoda > Palaemonidae > Macrobrachium > Macrobrachium nipponense. The sequence continues at coordinate 19,005,809 of NC_087202.1, forward strand.
CTCGGTATGTTCTGGCAAGAGGTAATGTTGCGCTGCGCGCGCTAGCCACAGGGATTACAGTAGGTTTCATTATTTTTGTACTGAAATTGCAAGACAATACGCTTTTAATTAACTATTGGTTGTTTGTCTAAATTTGTGTTTTTAACAAATGTTTAATAAAGTAGTTTTTAATGAATATTTATCTATTTTTTTCTCCTTTTTTCTATAATATTATGAGCTAAAGTGGGTCACCTGAAGATTGGAGACACCAACAAGCAAGGGTCGTTTATCTTCAGGTGGAAAATATTGGGGTCGCTTTTCTTCAGGAAGAAAATATTGGGGTCGATTTTCTTCATGAGAGGTATTAGGGGTCGCTAGTCTTCAGGTGATCCCTTCTAATCTCTCAATAACAAGATCATTCAAAATCATAGTCTCTTCTTAAATTCTTAAAAACCCCAGGATCCTGTGAAGCCGTCTTCAGCTCCTGTCGGATCCGCTTCCCCAGAAGAAATCTTCGAAACCTTTCGTCTCCAGGAAGGAACAAATCCCATTCCTTCTCCATAATAAAATCCAAAGGCTACAGAGCCTGAAGATCGTCTTGCAGCCTTTGGAGGCCCCAGAAGCCTTCGGAATTTATCTCGCAAGAACGTGGGCTTCCTCCAAAAGAAATCTTCTCCATAAAACTCAATTCTTTTAGTATTGTTCAAGAAATCCAAAGGCTACAGCGCCTGGAAATTGTCTTGAAGCCTTCGGAAGTCCCAAATGACTCAGGAAATCCCAGAACCCTTCGGAATTCCCAGATTCCCTACGGTCAACCAGGGGAGGACAAGAAAGCTCCACTTGGAAACTATCGTCATTATTATTATTATTATATGAAATATAAACATCATGTGAAATATATTAAACAGAACGATAAATTGCTAAGTATCTTTCTAGTATACAGAACCAGGAGAAAATAAGAGACTTTAAAGGAAAATAATTAAAGTAGAGAAACATAAAAGAGTATAAGTGCTATAAACAAGAAAAAATACGGAAATGTAAAGAAGCTACAAAGGTCCTTTATACTTGTTGAGCGAGCTGCCACGAAAGCTTCTACGAAATAGAATACCCCGAAAATTTCCGCTACTCAGAAAACAACGAGGCCTTTCGCAATGCACAAACCACGAAAATTTACCCCTAGCAGAATAACACGTGTCTTCTCATAGTACAGAATATTACGAAAGATTCCAAAAATAGGATTCCACGAATACGAAAACAGAGAATGGACGTTAAGCTTCCATTTTTTTTGGAAAATCTAGTATAAATTACCTAGCTGAAATTCATGTAAATTCATTCCACTTGATAACGAATGTATATTGCACTCATTGAATTTACTTTGGTCAAATATACCGCTTCAGTGAGTGTGACAAAACGCCATAAACATACATCAGGGGAAGATAGTAGCCTATTAACGTAATGTGTTGAAGAATGTATATGGCTAAAACTCACATTTATCCTCGCTTAAAAAAATACAACTGTTCTATGTACGTTATCTTTTATAGTTAAGTGTTTTAATTTACTTCACCTCGTATTACCAAGTTTAATCGTTCGTTTGCCATAATGTATAATCGACTGATTTTCGAGTTCAGAGTAACCTTAATTTACTTTGCAAATGGGATATTTTTGGGACGTCATTTTCTGAAAACGATAGAAAACGTTATTTATCTCTCTCTCTCTCTCTCTCTCTCTCTCTCTCTCTCTCTCTCTTATAAATCAAAATGAAAAAGTGTTCTTCTTGTCCATATCTCACGCTCTCTCTGAAATAAAAATGAAGAAAAGTGTTCTTGTCCATATCTCACGCTCTCTCTGAAAATGAAGAAAACACCTACACATTCAACGTCCACTCTCTCTCTCTCTCTCTCTCTCTCTCTCTCTCTCTCTCTCTCTCTCACACACACATACATACACACACACACACACGCACATCATAATAGAATTTTTAAAAAGCGTTCATGTACATCTCTCTCTCTCTCTCTCTCTCTCTCTCTCCACACACACACACACCACACACACACATATAATAAAAAATTTTTAAAAAGGCGTTCATGTCCCATTCTCCCTCTCTCTCTCTTCTCTCTACTCTCTCTCTCTCTCTCTCTCTCTCTCTCTCTCTCTCTCAAAACAAAATGAAGAAAAGAGTTTCATGTTGCAAATTTTCACTCTCTCTAAAAAAAAAAAAAAAAACAAAAAAAATAATAAATATCCAAGCATCCCTCGAAAAAACTTTCCTCCTCTCTCTCTCCTCTCTCTCCTCTCTCTCTCCTCCTCTTCCAACCAAAATGGAAGAAAAACGTTCATGTGCATTTCTCACTCTCTCTGAAAATAAAAAAAAAAACATACATATTCAGCATCCTCTCTCTCTCTCTCTCTCTCTCTCTCTCTCTCTCTCTCTCTCTCTCTCTCTCTCAACAAAATGAAGAAAAACGTTCATGTGCATTTCTCACTCTCTCTGAAAATTAAAAAAAAACATACATATTCAGCATCCTCTCTCTCTCTCTCTCTCTCTCTCTCTCTCTCTCTCTCTCTCTCTCAGGGCGAAATTAAAAAGAATTACAGCGTCCTGAATAGGAAGCAAGTTAAACACGGATCTAATTACAACTCAAAGAAAAGAAACTGCTTGAAAGCTGACTTGAAATTAACCGGGCTAATTACTTAGGATAATTAGTGAGGTTGCGTCCAAGGAAATCTTTCGGAAGAGAAGCAGCTCGAGAGGAAAGGTTGATAAAGAAGGGGAAGGGAATGGCGAGAAGGAGAGGATGATGGGAAAGAAGTGTGGGAAGAAGATTTTTTTCTTAAGAAGAGAAGAAAGCCTGGAATGGGATGGTGGAGATAAGAGGAAGAGGATGATAAAAAGAAGAAAAAAGAAATTTATTTGAAAGTGAATGAGGAGTAAGGAAAAGTAGAATAAAGGAAAGGAGGATTCGATCCTAAGTTTGACTTTTGATAGAGACATTATTTTATCTTCGATATCATACACATTCTACAAATAATTTAGAAGAAACTTTTTGAATTTACATAGAGCTTTTTACAGCAAGGAAGAAATATTTTCAATCAATGCATTTCGTCTTATGTCATTCCTAAGAAGACTCGGAGAGGCTCATTGCAAAGAAAGTATTCAAAATTATTTTCCTATCAAAAGGATGAACCGCGTAGTCCCCCCTTATACCCCAGAGCTGAGAAAACAAGAGATACAAGTAAGTAGGTAAAAACAGAAGATAAGCAGAATACGGAACCAGAAAATCGCAGAACACTGTAATGACTGAGCTTTGCTCGACAAACTTTGTTCGATTTGACGTGAGAAGCGGAGAAACTGCGGTTAAGTTCTGACTTTTCCCGCTGTTTCTCCGCTTCTGACGTCACATCGGACAAAGTTCGTCGACGGGGCCTAAGAACTTCCAATAGAGACAGAAGCCTCTTCGCCATGGAGAGAGAGGACAGCATTTTTAACAGTCCCAAAACCAGAAATGACTGTCAGAGTCTTCCACTTGTCCCATAAAGACAGTTACAACTACCAATTCCTTATTTTCTCTCTTTGTTTACATTTATCATTAATAGACTATTATATTTCTTAGAAGGTTCCTTTGCATGTGAATTGTTTCATATAAATGTTTGCTTTCCGCTAATTAATAATAATAATAATAATAATAATAATAATAATAATAATAATGTCTCAAAATATTACAGCCAGCAGACTGCTTTTACAGTGCCCAAGTTGAAATCAAAATTAATATGAAATCCCTTTATTAATAAATGCTTGAAAGGGAGTCATTGAGATATAAGTTCGTTGAGTGTAAAGAGAGTTTGATATAAATTAAGTGAAATATGATCATGTTAGAGACTCTCTCTCTCTCTCTCTCTCTCTCTCTCTCTCTCTCTCTCTCTCTCTCTCTCTCTCTCTCTCAATTATCATTAATAATTTTACGCCGGATACCAGTTACTAACATATTTCTGTTTAGACAAAATTATATACAGAAGGGAATAGGAATAAAGGCAAGATGGATTCCTGATCCTAGAATAACTGCAGTAAGTATAAACGAGGTAAATTAAATTAAAACCAAAGACTATATTCCAACTTTTGAGCATTTATTTGATGTAACTTGTATTTACATTTATTATGGAATGTCATTACGCATCATTCATTAAGGGAAAAACTATCTAAACTTATTACTAACGGCGGCATTTTACTTATACTAACTTACAATTAAATTAATATTAAAAGTAATAACTTAGAAATAAGTTTAATTTAAAGTTAAGCATAAGATACTTAGGTAGATGTATGTTGATAACTACTGAACATCTATTCAAAGTATTATTTAACTCAATTTCCTACTAAACTAGAGAACTGCATTGGCAGAAATTCGGAATCAGATGACATATTTTATCCACATAACAAGTTCTCATTTGCCAAAGTTGCTCTTCCATTAGGTTTATTTTCTCAGGGTTTGTCACAGATCTTAGTCTTTGTATGTCGTCCATAGAACATTAAGGTTTAGTTAGAATAATCACTTTCTTAAACTGACTCTTATTCATAATGAACCAATGAATTCTCGTTCACTTCTCTGTAAGATGAGTTTAGATTGGATATTGAGATTCTTTCACTAAACTACATTACGATTTTTCCTGCAATGCAGGGAAATATTACAATTCATTGCTTGTTCAGTTTCAAAAAAACAATAAAAAATGTGCACAAACTTCACAGCATATTCATTTCATACATTTTTTCGACCATCTGTAAAGACATTAAATGTTTTGTTTTATATTAAGATATTTCCTACTAGAAGATGATAATTAATATTTTTAACAGTTATTATTCTTTGTCGAAACATTCATTTCTATTAAGATAAAACCCATGAAAATGAGATGGGGAGGGAGCCATATAGTTATAAAACATCCTTTTAATACATCTTTGATACTCAATAAGATTTCTCAAGCACCATCTTGGAAGACTGCCATCATCATACCTTTTTTCTATACAGTTTTCAAATACAGGTCACTCAGGACCAGACATGAGAGGTAATGCCCTATGAAAACGGATGTAGGACTTGGAAGATGGTAAGAGCATCTTTCTAAACAACCTGAAAATGATTCTTTATCCTGTTCTGGGGACGACACGAGACCCTCTACCATCTAATAACCACCGAAAGAGTCATAATGGGTGAAAGCAGTGGAGGGCCGTTGATAGACGTAGCTGGACGAACACTTGGTTGTGTAGAAGGTGCTGTACTGCAGCTTCGTCTCCGTGATGTACTCGTTCTTGGTCAGCGTATGAGTCAGCGTCTGGTAGACGTTGTAGGTCGTCGTTCTGGTGAACACAACTGTGTTCGGAGTGTAGCTGGTCTTGGTGAAGTACCTGGTGGAAAGGAAATGCTTTGACCATCTTTCTGTTTTAGAAGTGGTTGATGACAATCGCCTCAAGGCCCCTCCCTCCCACTACTTGGATTTAAAAATGATTTCTTTGTCCCTTTTCTTTCTGTTGTGTAAGTGAACAATCCCAATGACACTGTGGTAAAGACAATTTTCCTAACCTTTAAAAACGCTTTATGTTAGACATGTTTTCCTTCAAATCCACTTTTGCTTCCAGGTTTTCTTCCTTCTTAACCTAACCACTGGCTGTTACCATAAAATTGCCCAAATTAAAATTTTTGAGGATTGGTGTGAATTAGAACCTTGCTCAGTTATAACCTTGAAATAATTCGTGCGAGAATAAAAATCTAGACGTACTTGCAAAGGTGTGCCCTTGTTGAAAACATAAAGAATGGTTAGAAATTGTACCATAGTCATCATCACCAGAGATTCAATTTAGTCTGGGTACCATAGTAGAGAGGTCCCATTTAAATTAGCCATCGTATCTCCAAACGCAGTAACGTCTTGCCTCTATTTTTCTGATGTATTAAGTCATTTCATACAATTCCAGATTCATCAGCAGTTACTTAAAAAGGGAAAATCTTTATAAGGAACCCGTTAGAGATGGAAAGAGATTAATCAGTAGTCTATGATGGAAAGAGTCTTGAATGAATCTACTAAAGAATGTCACGAGTTACTTATGCTCAACTGCAAAATGCAATATTACACAACTGCAAAGAAATCTGAAAATGGAGGTTATATGTAAGTCAGACAGCCCCTTATCAAACAGCAGATCACGTTTTCATGAATTTACTCTAAGGAGATCAATAACACCTTGATTACTATATTCAGTATTTCTTAGCATCCGTAGGGGGTTAGTGTCTCACGAAGTGCACCGTAGGTTCTTTGCAGCGTCCCTTCGGCCCCTAGCTGTGACCTCTTTTATACCTTTTACTATACCAACGCTTATATTCTCATTCCTCCATCTTATACTTCACCCTCTCCTAACAATGGTTTATACATTATCTTCAGCGCAGAATGACTTCATGGGTCCAAGCGCTGGGTTTTTGGCCCAAAAATTTTGTATTCCAATTCCTGTTCCAATATGTTTGTAACATCTGTAGCCTGTAATGGGAATTCCCCCCGGATTCTATATTCCCTGACCCTTTTAGAGCTAAATAACCTCACTCCTTCCTTCCCTTTTAGTTTTCTGTAGATCTCTGCAAGACTGTGCAAGAAAATGCTATAAGATCGACCATCACAGCATTTTTTTTTTTACCCTCATTCTTTCCCTCTTTCCTTTCTACAGCTGCCGCAAGACTGGGCATGAAAGGGGTATGAGATTGACCATCCCTACTTTATTTCACTCTTTTCCTTCCCTCTTTCCCTTCTATAGCTGTCTTCAAGACTGGGCACGACAGGATTATGAGATTGACAATCAACAAATATTTGTTTTGTCTAGAGATAAGCTTTGCACTCACTGGTATTTTGTGTTCAGAGCGTTGACGCTTGTCACTGCTTCCGTGGTGACTATAGCGGTGGAGGTTATCGTCACCTTGCTGTAGACGAGGGAAGTCCTTGTTCTGTAATCAGTGACCACCTCAGTCGTCGTGATGGACCTCACCTCTCTTTTCGTGGTGTAGACGGTCTCCGTCAGTAGCTGGACGTGGGGCTTGTAGGTCGTTACGGTAAGAAGCTGTGAGGTAGGATGAGTTATTATTATTATTATTATTATTATTATTATTATTATTATTATTATTATTATTATTACTCATAGTAGTAGGAGCAGTAATAGTGCTAATGCTTTGTATAAACTTATTGAAGCATTATTATTATTATTATTAGTATTATTATTATTATTATTATTATTATTATTATTATTACTCATAGTAGTAGGAGCAGTAATAGTGCTAATGCTTTGTATAAACTTATTGAAGTATCAGTATTATTATTATTATTATTATTATTATTATTATTATTATTATTATTATTATTATTATTATTATTATTATTAGCAGTGGGAGCAGTAATACTATTTATGAATATATTGTCCAAGTTTGAACAATATATTATTATCATTATCATAATTATTATTATTATTATTATTATTATTATTATTATTATTATTATTATTATTAAATGCCATTTCCTTATATACGGTGAAAAAATAGGACGATGAAGAATATAGTAATAAATACATAAATAAACGGACTCGTATTTCAAAAAATGAGATGCAATTGTTCAGATTAAAAAAAAAAAAATAACAGGCAAATTTGCGTGCCATTCCATGCCAAGGACCATTGGGACCAGAAGGAGCCCATTTGTCTCAAGTCATAGAGAGAACGTGATGGATTCCCAATCCTTTTTTCTCTCGGGTCTTTTGGTAATGAGGGAGAATGTTAGGAATATTTATCGCTTCATTTCAGACTGTTTGAGTAATGTATCGGTAATGCAGCAATCCACTTGTCAAATGGCTGCCTTTCTTACGTCCCAAATTCAAGATCACGCCAGAATTGAATTCGGAAATCTGATTTATGCATTTCGTTTTGCTACAATGAATGGGGAGTTTCGAGGCATAATTTATGTGGCTTTTGGTTTCACAGAATAGATTACATTCTTAGATGCTTGACACCGTATGGGGTCGGGTGGGGTGGGAGAGGTAGAAGCACGTTCAGTGCACCGTAGGCATAACTTAAGGTTCTTTGGGGCGTTCCCCAGCCCCACGCTGCAACCCCTTTCATTCCTTTGACTGTCCCTCCGTTCGTATTCTGTCTCTTCCACCTTATTTTGCACCCTCTCCTAGCAATTGTTTCATGGTGCAACTGCGAAGTTTGCCTCCTGTTACACCTTTAAAAACTTTCTACTCCAATTTCCATTTCAGCGCTAAATGACCTCAAAGTTTCCAGCGCTTGGCCTTTGTCCTGAATTTAATATTTCATTCCGTTCCTTAAATGATGGATTTGTACGCTTTACTCTCTTCACTTGTGTTGACGAGACCTTTATGGAAACTATCCTAAAGTTAATTAACGTTCGCATTGTTTCTATACGAAATACGGCCTGTCAGTTGTTTCTATTCTATCCCACCCAAAAATGTAGCTGGAAAGTTGGGATCGTGATACTTCTTTGGGATTTCTCAGCTGAAATAACTAACTAGAGCTCAGCCCGAATGCTGCTGTTATTCTATCCTATTTCAAGCCGCAGAATGAACGCCTTGAGTCTTTTGCATTGCGGAATTTCTAAGCTGAAAAGGTAAAACACAACTAAGACCTCATTCAGTCCACTGACCTCTGTTTCTGTTACGATTTTCGGCGGCAAGTAGGTCGTGTAAGTCTGCGTTGCGAACACGGTTTCAAAACGGACTTCTGAAGCGGTGATCACCTGTAAATAGGAAAAGGAAATTAATACACCTGCAATCTGAAAGGTGGCTTCGTAGGTCGGAGTTTCGTGCACTTACCTGCGACGGAAAATGGTATCAGTAAAGGTCCGGTTGCTTGCTTTGAGAAGTGTTAACATTTACACCTGAGATGAGAAAGCAACTACTGTGTACGTTCCTATTTTCATACACTGCCCAGGAGATATAGGAGAAGCTTGTCATCTTTCATATGTTTGTGTTTCGGATATATATATATATATATATATATATATATATATATATATATATATATATATGTATATATATATATACGTAACTATGCTGGTAGAACATTTTCTCTTCATAGTATGTTCGCTTAAAAGCTTTATGTATATGTGAAAACACACACGCAAATATATATATATATATATATTATATATATATATATATATATTATATATATGTATATAATATATATATATATATGTGTGTGTGTGTGTGTGTGTGTGTGTGTGTGTGTATTATATATATATATATATATATATATATATATATATATATATATATATATATATAGAAGACTAGTAAGGGGGCTCAAGCCCTACAGATATCACAAGGTGGAGAGGTGAAGGCATGTCTCAGCGTACTACATAATTTATTGCCGACGTTTCACATCGCTTCGATGCATTTTCAAGGCAGGGAATTGATAAAAATACAAACATACAAGACTCGTCACTGATAAAACACGGTATAATATTTAAAATTTAACACTTAAACATTTAAAAGGTAAAAAATTACTATACAACAACACTAGGTTGGAGAGACAACCTACCAGGGTAAAAAATAGAAGGTGACTGAAGGACAGAGCGGGGAGAAAAAAAAAAGAAGAAAAAACACCCCCACACACACAAAACTATACAAAAGACGAGAGACAGAACTTCAGTAAACAAACAAGTGGTTAGACTATAAACAACTAAACTGATGAGGATTGGGCATTTAAATTCGGTACATTGGTCTTGATTAAAATTGCCCATCGCTCCCGCTTGGACATCGATGATTTTAAAATTATTGGATCAGCCAATAAGAATGATGAACTTTTAACACTGGAATCCATTTTAATCAAGACCAATGTACCGAATTTAAATGCCCAGTCCTCATCAGTTCAGTTGCTTATAGTCTAACCACTTGTTTGTTTACTTAAGTTCTGTCTCTCGTCTTCTGTATAGTTTTGTGTGTGTGTGTGTGTTTTTTCTTCTTCTTTTTTTCTCCCCGCTCTGTGTTTCAGTCACCTTCTATTTTTTACCCTGGTAGGTTGTCTCTCCAACCTAGTGTTGTTGTATAGTAAGTTTTTACCTTTTAAATGTTTTAGTGTCCAATTTTAAATATAATATGTTTTATCAGTGACGAGTCTTGTCTGTTTGTATTTTTATCAATTCCCTGCCTTGAAAAGGCATCGAAGCGATGTGAAACGTCGGCAATGAATGATTTAGTACGCTGAGACATGCCTTTACCTCTCCGCCTTGTGATATATATATATATATATATATATATATATATATATATATATATATATATATATCTATGTATATATATTATTTATATACATATATATACTATATGTGTGTGTGCAAATTATTAATCTTCATCTTGATTTTTATCTTTTCTGTTTGCCTTATTTTTGCCTAAACCTAAGGATATTCCATTCTGTGCAAGCTTTCCCTTCAAAATATTTCCTTTAAAAACATAATAATATATATATATATATATATATACATATTATATATATATTATTATATTATAATAGATATATAGATATATATATATATATATATATATATATATATATATATATTATATATATATATATTTATATATATGTGTGAATGAATATATATATATATATATATATATATATATATATTATATACTATGTATGTATATACAAATTATGAATTATATATATATATATATATATATATATATATGTATGTATATACAAATTATAAATTGTAATGCAAGACAGAACACAAAGATGTTGATGAAAATTCAAGATAATAATTGTTAATTGCTGAGCATAACGTAAAAATTTCATACGCGAAGAAGAAACAATTCCTAGTCTGAAATATAGGTAAAGCAGAAAATCCTTTTTATAATAGGAATGACCATAGAATAAATACATACACAAACCAATCAAATATATAAACATACATGTCTTTGCAGTTGACGAGCTGGTAGTACTTCAAATGAACCTGTACTTAAATTAAACTTAGTACAAAAATTTACACATAACTTCAGTTATACAACAGACATATCTCGAGTATTATGCGATTCTATGTTTTTTCAATTCTGTCTGAAAATGATAATACTTTTTTCAAACCACACCAAATCTCACTAATTTTCAGTCGTATTAGTTCGACAGCTTAAACCAGGTTGAAATGATCATTAGTTGTATTAATCAAATGATCCTCTCTCTCTCTCTCTCTCTCTCTCTCTCTCTCTCTCTCTCTCTCTCTCTCTCTGAAAAAGAGAAATTAATTGAGGGATCAGACTAAAGTTCCCATTAAGGGTTATCAGTTCTGCTATTTGCTGAAATAGATACTAATTGGGTTCAGTCGTTTGGCTGAAGAGATCTTTTCATTTAATTGATTTAAGAAGGTTAGCCACAAACAAAGGTTTCTCTCTCTCTCTTAATCTAAAGAGAGATATCAGAGGAGCCTTTTCTCTCTCTCTCTCTCTCTCTCTCTCTCTCTCTCTCTCTCACATACACACACACAGGAACCCACAACTCTAACACAATTGTTGATACAAGGAACTACCCTATATAGAATATGTGTGTGTGTGTGTGTGTAACCGTGTGGCGTTCACGACAGCAACACAGTTATCTAAACAAGGAACAAACATATCTATTGTGCTCGGAATGTGAATATCTCTCTCTCTCTCTCTCTCTCTCTCTCTCTCTCTCTCTCTCTCTCTCCGTCCAACAACGTCAGCATAGCTATCAGCAGAAGGAACGCTCATGTAAAGACTTTGAGAAGATCCTACCATTCCAGCACCTAATTAGTCTTGATTATTGCGGAGGATTCATAATCAATAAAAGCCCTTTCGCCAGGAGGTGTGTGAAATGATCAGATCCTTCCAATCAGACAGGCAGGTGAATTGCTTTGTCGATGATTCAAGGAAGGATAATTCATTTCCTTGTTTCACGGAGGTGACTTAAAGGTACACATTTCCGAGGAGTGTTATGGTTCTATCAGTTTTGATCGTTTGAGAAACAGTGGGAGTTTCTGAATGTTTATTCATCCTTATTTTTTTCTATTTATGTATTCATTTATTGTTTGTTTATTTATTCTTATATCTAGTTTGCCTTTGCACGCGTTTTGCGTTTTTTATTAAAAATGATGCTTGCCTTCGAGAGCAAGTACCGTATCTTGATGTCTAATATGGTCACACCGAGAGTCTCTCTCTCGTCTCGCTCTCGCTATGCGGAGAGAGAGAGAGAGACGAGAGAGATAGTAGTGAGATAGGAGATAGAGAGATGGACTTGATAGAGCGATACCAGGAGATGGATAGAGATATTATATATATATATATATATAGATACGTCTTTATCTATATATATAATATATATATATATATATATATATATATATATATAAGATATAAATATATGTATATATATATAATATTATAATATATTAATAATATATATATATACATCTTTATCAATATATATAAAGTAATATAAATATATATATATATATATAATTATTATATTAATAAACATGAATATGTACATATAAATATATATATATATATATATATATATATATATATATATATACATAAAGTTCTAAGCCACGAAAGGAAAGATAAACAACGAAGTTTCTGCAAGATCTTTCGACTCAACGTCCTTTACTTAGCAGACACACTAACTTACATGAGAATTTTAGAGTACAGGAAAGGTCCTATAAGTGACAGATAGATATTATAAGGAGATTAGTACCTAGAATCCAAGACACCTTTCCAAACAAGCGTAAATATGGGTACAATTTATAAGTCCAACTGCTCAGACACAGGGACAAGACAATTAAAGGATTATACAGAGCAGCAGCTGACCACATTCAGATCTTTGTTAAACAAAACCTTATTCACCAAGCATATTAAACATACATATACAAAGAAAATATCTCTAAGGCAACTAATTTGTATTTAAGTCAGTAATTATATCTTTGAGGTCATTCTTAAACATGTTACAAATACAAGGGTCTAAATGAAACAGGCCACAACTAATATTAAAATTACAATGGGAAGTAAGTTGTATTATGGCAGATTCTAAAAGATTTCATGATAAGACATCTTTCGATCTTGCTATTACTGAACTACTAATCCAATTTATCCGGTGGTTGTTTTCACTTAAATGAATGAATTTTGCATTAGATGTTTGCCCATTTTTGACAGAATATTTATGCTGTTTTAATCGTACTTCTAAGCCTTTACTCGACTGTCTGAGATAAAAGGAGGGGCAGTCCATACATGGAATTTTATATTATCATGTTGTTGCTTTCCCTGAGGCCATTTTTTATTAACATCCCTTTTAGTGTGTTATTATAGGAAAAAACATGGTTGAACTTAAAGGCTTTTAACAATGATTTAATGGTTTCAAATCCGTTAAAAAAGGCAAACTGAGAATGTTCTCAGAATTTTCTTTCTGCGTGTTACTTACAGTAAAAAACTTTTTGTGGGCTTATGTATTCAATTTCTTGATCCACATATTGAGCCAACAGTATTGATAATAGGCCGCATTGGGTTATTTTCTTTGTGCGTTTTGACTAATCCGTACAGGTAAGGTAGTGAAGGAAATTTGACTGACAATTTGTCTTGTAGTTCTGTTTTATTTTTAAGGATTTTTTTCGCTGTACTATTAAAGCTTTTTATGGCTTGATCAAGGGGATTTTTTTTTTTTTTAGTTTTTTATAAGTCACATCACATCCAGTAGGGCTTGCGTACGTGATATGTAGTCGGCTTCATCTAAAATTACTATAATATTTGACTTATCAGCTTTTTTAATAGCACAGTGAAAAAAAATCCTTAAAGATAAAACAGAACTACTAGACAAATTGTCAGTCAAACTTCCTTCGCTACCTTACCTGTACGGATTAGTCAATACGCACAAAGAAAATAACCCTATGCGGCCTATTATCAATACTGTTGGCTCAATTTCATATAAACTTTCGAAATATATCACTAAGATCTTGTCCCCGTTACTTGGAACCATCTCGATTCTCATATATATAATTCTCTAGATTTAGTTGATAAATTAAACAAAATTACTCTTTGCCCCACTGATAGATTCGTTAGTTTTGATGTATGTTCTCTTTTTACTAAAGTCCCTATAGTCTCTGTTTTAGAATATCTTAGTAATGAACGAACTCAACATGAATTACCTCTACCTATAAGTCACATTATTTCACTCACTATGCTGTGCATTTGTGATTGTAAGTTTAAATGCAATGGTGAATTTTATCAACAAATATTTGGCATGGCAATGGGCAACCCTTTATCACCACTCCTCTCTAACTTGTACATGGAATACTTTGAAAAACGCTATTTACCTAATATTTATATTCCTGTAAAGTGGTATAGATATGTTGATGATATTTTAGCTGTTCTGCCTGCTGGTATTGATGTAAATGATTTACTCTCTAAGTTAAATAACCAGGTACCATCGATTAAGTTTACTCTAGAATTGCAAAAAGACAATTGCCTCCCTTTCTTAGATGTTTTGATACATAGAGAACCATTTCAATGTAAATTCAGTATTTATAGGAAACCTACCAACAACTTAACTTATGTTCCATTTCTATTCAGGCTACCATCTTAACATCAAAATATCAATATTTTTCTTCTATGTTTTCATGAGCATTGCGCATTGTCAGTCCCCAATATATTGAATACATATATTAGATATTTGCTATAATAAACCCCACAAAAAGTTTTATGGTGTAACACAGAAAGAAAATTCAGAGAACATTCTCAGTTTGCCTTTTTTTAACGGATTTGAAACCATTAAATCATTGTTAAAACCCTTTAAGTTCAACCATGTTTTTTCCTATAATAACACACTAAAAGGGATGTTAATAAAAAATGGCCCCAGAGAAAGCAACAACATAATATCTTAAATTCCATGTATGGACTGCCCCTCCTTTTATCTCAGACAGTCGAGTAAAGGCTTAGAAGTACGATTAAAACAGCATAAATATTCTGTCAAAAATGGGCAAACATCTAATGCAATATTCATTCATTTAAGTGAAAACAACCACCGGATAAATTGGATTCGTAGTTCAGTAATTGCAAGATCCAAAGATGTCTTATCACGAAATCTTTTAGAATCTGCCATAATACAACTTACTTCCCATTGTAATTTTAATATTAGTCGTGGCCTGTTTCATTTAGACCCTTGTATTTGTAACATGCTTAAAAATGACCTCAAAGATATAATTACTGACTTAAATACAAATTAGTAGCCTTTGAGATATTTTCTTTGTATATGTATGTTTAATATGCTTTGTGAATAAGTTTTTGTGTACCAAAGATCTGAATGTGGTCAGCTGCCGCTCTGTATAATCCCTTAATTGTCTTGTCCCTATGTCAGCAGTTGGACTTAATCTTTTTGTTCTTAAATTGTACCTACGTTTATGCTTGTTTGGAAAAGTTACTCATTCTCCAGGTGTCTTGGATTCTAGGTACTAATCTCCTTATAATATCTATCTGTCACTTATACGTCCTTTCCTGTACTCTAAAATTCTCATGTAAGTTAGTGTGTCTGCTAAGTAAAGGACGTTGAGTCAAAGATCTTGCAGAAACTACGTTGTTTATCTTTCCTTCGTGGCTTATATCTTTATTTATGGATTTATGACGTTCAAAACTTTCTTTGATTCAGTTATACATACATATATATATATATATATATATATATATACTATATATATATATCATATATATATATATATATATATATATATATATATAATCATATATATATACATGTGTGTGTGCGTGTGTGTGTGTGTCATTTATCGATTGCAGCTTTTATCGGCTTCCTCCTCTCTCCATATCTAACCTGCTGTATGTAAAAAGCTTTTGGCGCGTTTCTATCGGGGACAACATTTGTATACCTAAAAAGTTGCTTAAAGGTATTCGACTTTCATGTTTTCACAAAATATTAAATCTATTTTATGAAGGACCCAGTAAATGCAGTAAATGTTTTATTTTATTTTTTTTTATTGGTAAGTATGTAAGTAAACGTTGAAAATTACTCCGTAAGTGACGTAGGAGTTCCTGCTTCCTCTGGATCAGCCCAGCCAGCAAAGACATGGCTTTTGCCCCGCGTGAATCTGTCCTTATTTTACACATCCGCGAGTTGCCTTCGAGCCTAATGGCTGCATTCCCAGCGCTGTGGATGTCCGTCAGAGACCCCAGATTGCCAAGATAATTATTGCGCTTCCAGCCACACCAGCTCCGTGAAATGGCCCAGACGGAGAGTAATGGGGCTTATGCGGGCACAAACAGAAATGTTCTTGTCTATGTTTCTAGTTATTTTTTATATGCTTTTATTTTAAAGTAATGAAACCACAATAAGGTTGTTCTCCCTTTAATGTGTTATATAGTTATAATACGAGTTAGATCGAAGCCTTAAGCCGCTGCTCCTTAGAAAGAAGCCCCCAATTTATCAACAGAAATATTTATCGCTCTAACATCGTGGTGACGTACGACCGTCACTTCTTGTTTGATTACCATTCTCCCACATCTGTCTCCTCATGCGAACAGTTCCAAGCTCTTTCCTCAGTCCGAGCAGCTTCTTTATATTATTAACAATTCATATCAAGCGCCCAAACAAAACACGCCCCCTTCTTTCGTGACCCATTCTGCTTTTGTGTTCGTTTTTTTTTTGTGTCATCATGGGACCAAAGAAAGTTCCAAGTGCTAGCTAGCCCTTCTGTAAAATAGGCGAGAAACACTATAGAATTTAAGAAAGAACTCGCAGCAAAGTGCTGGAGGAAGTTGCACGCCGATCTCAGAGAGAAAATGCCTACAACAAGCGCTGCTGTTAGTGAATTTAAGGCCAGCAATGGCTGGTTTGAAAAATTTGGAAAACGAATAGGCATATAATAATATGCCTACTTCAGAGATTAAGGACATGTTTGCATAGTGGAATGATGTAACCTCAGATAGTGCCAGTAAAAAATGAAGAGAAGTAACCCAAGACAGGTCCCTCATACCTGACATCTTTTTCGAGGGAGATTCCTCTTCCAAACAATAACCTCTCATCTTTTCTCTTCCCTCCTCTTCGTCTTCCATACGTTAACAAGTGTTTTCCATAAAGGTAAGAGTGATTTTTAATGTTCATTTATTCATTTCATAAGTCATTTGAATTTATTTATCATTGTTTTCTGTATGTAAATCAGTGTTTATTCCCTATAGAATGTATATTTTGTTAATATTATTAGGGTCTGAATGCATTAATTGTATTTCTATTATTCCTTATGGGAATTATTGTTCTGGAACAGATTATGTGCAAAAACTGAGGTTCCACTGTGTGTACACACACACACACACACATATATATATATAATATATATATATATATATATATATATTATATATATTATATATATGTATATATACTATATATATATATATATATATATAATATATATATATTCTAGTCTAAGATCAACTTTTACATTAAGCAATCACTTACATTTACACATCCCTTATAGGTCTTTTGAACCTCCAAAAAATTACTTTAGTTATCATGCATTATCATGCATCCTTATGAATCTATGGAGCGCAAACACGCATATAAATATATATTTATATATGTATATATATATATATCTATATATATATATATATATATATATATATATATATATATATATGTTGTACCTATATATGTACATATTTGTATATATACGGTGGTGTATGTGTGTGTGTGTGTACAAGTAATTTTCTGAGTTATTAAAGTGTGTATAATGAATATGTAAATTTAAGGGTGATGGCTTTAGTATAAATATAGGTATCAGACGGCATATACGTATATATGTGTGTGTATGTGTATATAAATGTGTATATATATATATGTATATATATATATATATATATATATATATATATATATATATATATATATGCACACACACATATATGAAACCAATAGGCTGAGGCATGTATGCATGTGAGTACGTACCATCAAGCAACGTTATCTGTGTATTGAAGTTCATTCACCTATATATGGTAACCATACAAACAAATGCAGCATCCATACACGTATTGAGTAGTTTTATATGTAATACTTTCCAAAACTTTTCCTTTACAGTCCAGCTGCTGTGAACGAATCCTGCAGTTTTTTTTCAAAAACATTTTCTGAAAGGGGTCGTCACTGGCAGGTGATATATCTACGGTACAACTCGCTTGCTGCTATTACAGGTTTTTTTTTTCAGGTTTTCATTCCTTTCTAATATAAGAAAATCATTTTCGTTGGATATTTCAGTTTTATTTTTATATTCTGTAATATTTGTTCTGACGTTGCCTGCGACACACGCGCTGCTATACGGAAAGGGACATAAAGAGAGAGAGGGAGAGAGAGTGTGAGAAAGGGAGACTCATACACAAAGGGAAAGAGAGAGAGAGAGCAGACGAGAGAGAGAGGGGGGGGAGAGAGAGAGAGACGACGAGAGGGTAGGGGGCAAAGAGAAGGGGTTACAAAGAGTACAAGGATTACCAAAGGATTTTAGGATGTCTCAAAGACTTCTTTGCCCATCCGAGGATACATCATGTGATCACTTATCTCTAGGCGCAGGTTTAACTATTCATTCTCAGTTTCCTAATGATTTTCTCTAGCTTTCTTTTAATTGAACGCTTCCACTATTGCTGTTTACAACTACTGGTGGCAGTTTATTCCGTGTGTCACATATCTTGTATGTAAGAAGTTCCAACAATGAGTTGTGTTGTATCTCTTCAGTCCTAGTTTCCATCCATTATTTCTTGTCTGGTTTTCGCTTAATATGAAGAGATTTCTGTCTACTTTTGTTATGCCTTTCAGTATTTTAAATGTTTCTATTAGTTGTCCTCGCAATCGCCGTGTTTCTAAGTGAGATATGTTCAGGAACTCTAGTCGTCTTTGGTAATCTATTTGCCTGATGGATGGAATTAACTTTGTGGCTCTTGCTTGTACTCCTTCTATTTATGCCTTTTCTTAGTGTTGTTGACCAAAACTGTACTGCATATTCAACATGAGGTCTAACTATTGATGTGTACAGCTGCAGCACCATTTCCTTGTTTCTGTACCTGAACTGCCTTTTTATGTATCCCACTAGTTTCTGTGCCTTCTTTTCAGCTTTTATGCACTGTTTTGTGGATTTTAAGTCCTTGGTAATAACTCCAAGGTCCTCTTCTACACTATTTATGTCATTCCCAAGCAGCTTGTAGTTGGCATGAGCGTTATTTGTTCCTATTTGTAACACTACACTTTTCCAAGTTAGAAGGCATTTGCCATCTTTTTTACCACTCTCCTATTTTACTTAGATCATTTCTTAAACTTTCCACTGTATTTGGGTCTGCTGCATTTACACCTAGTTTGGTGTCACCTGCAAATTTGGCTATCCTGCTAGTTAAGCCTAGTACATCAATGTAAATCAAAACAAGAGTGGGCCAAGGACAGAACCTTGAGGAACTCCGCTTGTCACATCTGCCCATTCTGCTTCTTCGCCGTTTATTAAGATTTTCTGTTTTTTATTACTTAGCCAATCTTCGATCCAGTCTGCTGTTTCTCCTACAATTCTTAAAGCTCTAACTTTTATCATTAGTTTCTTGTGTGGAACTTTGTTAATTCCCTTTTTAAATCTAAGCAGAGTATATCTATTGCTCTACTTCTGTCGTAAACACCAAGCATTTTATGAAAAAACTTCAAGAGGTTTGATAGGCAGGATCTGTTTTGCCTGAAGCCTTGTTGACTGCTCAACAATATATTGTTTCCATCAATGTGATTCACAATTTGATGTGCAATTATGGATTCAAAAATCTTACAAGGATCTTACGTTAGACAGATTGGTTTATAATTTCCCGAATGCGAGAGATAAGCATAGAACCGGTTAAAGAGAGAGAGAGAGAGAGAGAAGGGGGGGTCTCCTTATGTCCTCAGTAAATTATGGTCGTTTTTACTGAAGGATTACAAAGTAGTATCATACTTTAAAAGTTCCTTAAATTTACAGACTTGTAGTATCGCGTTTTAGTGACAGGAAAAATTAATTTCTTAACCAACATCAGTAATAGTATTATTAGTGATAACAGTAATATCTACATTATTATTCGAAATTTAAAAAATTGGTGTAGTTATGCTTCGTAAATTACTATACCCATAATATGAAATATTTTCAAAGTATACTTGGAGAGTCTTGCAAACATATCTGGTGGATGTTATGAACGTGCTTAGACTATTTCAGAATATTTCATAGATGATATTGATAACACAGGTGAACGGTATTACAATGATGCTAGAAAAACGTTTGAAATATGTCTTTAAGATTTTAGAACTATTCTTGGTAGGGATTTGGAAATTTGCCTGAAGTATTTTGAAAATACATAAGAGTTTATGAACACACCTGAATGTTTGTTGAAAGATATCAGGATTATTTTTCAATACACCTTTAAGATTAATATTACGCGCCATAAATGTTTTAGAAAAAGTGAAAGATTTTAGGAACAACTACATGAAGGATAATGTAACATATTTGAAAAATCAGGTAAACATATTCTGAAAGCTTAGAGATTTACGTGCAAGATTTTGATAAGATACTGGAAACGCTGGAAGTATTTGGGGAAAAAAATCCTAAGAAAACCTTGAAATGAATCATTGGCAGCAGTGTTTCTGAAACATACCTCGAATACTTTGGAAGGAACATACTGGTTCACTGTCTTGTAGACCAGTACTGTCGTAGGCCTCGTCGAGGTGATTGTGAGATAAGAAGTCTTTCCAGAACAGCCTGGAATGTCATTTGGTAAATGCGGCGGTATTGATGGTACCAGAAAGGGCGTTTCGGGAAGTTCGTACAACTGGGAAACCGTCCTGACATCCGCTTGTGCCCAGCCCAGGCACAAGATTGGTATCAAGATAAGGGCAAACATTCTGCAAAGGGAATTGCACACGCTTAGAATCACATTACTTCCGACGGCAGGCATTCTGTAAAAGACATTTCACTTTATAGTCAATTAATTTGTTTGGTAAAAATAAACATTCTGTAAGAGACTTTGTACGTTTTAGTCAATCTATTTCTACATGATAAGTAAACATTGTAAAAGAAGTAGCACCTTATAGTCAGTTTATTTCTGCTTGATAAGTAGGCATTTGTATGAGGCAAAATTCCTACGTGACTCTAATTCACATTCTGTAAAGGACAAATACTTGCAAAGAAAATGATTTACTTCTGCGTGAGGGATAAACCTTTTGTAAAAGGCATTCCATGTTATAGACCCATTTCACTGTTCCATAGCGTAAAGGTTTTGTAAAAGATATTGTTTCTTTATTTTATGAAAGTAACTTCACGCAATAAAAAAAAATTACTTAGGTAGGACAAGTAAACATTTTGTAAAAAAAATAAATGGTAAATTTTGAATTGATTTACATAAGCATACCACATAAGTATTTTGTAAAAAGAAATAGCATGTGAACTGAATAAATTTATTTAAGAGCGAAAGGTCAACATTCTATGTAATTTGCAGATGCAAGAGTTGCAAGTATACAGCTTCAACCGAAAGGGAAGCTCTCTCAGAACCCTGCATAAAGCAATACTGAATTTCATTTATTCGTGACATTTGCAAATGCATTGTATTTGTTGATAAAATTAGAGAAATGCGAAAGTGATATATATCATGGAAGATATGGAAAATAAATTGGAAACAGTTCCACAGCTTCGCAGGAAACATTCGCAAGTATAATTATTATTAGTAAGAAATGTGCGTTCATCCAAACACTCAGACGCTTGCAAGTTTTCGACAACATTTACGGCAAAAGACAATTCAACACTCGCCTTCAAGAAACACTTTATGAGGTCACACATATCAGTAAAAATAATGACACACACACACGCCCAGAGAGAGAGAGAGAGAGAGAGAGAGAGAGAGAGAGAGAGAGAGAGAGAGAGAGGTCGATTATTCGCAGACGATAAATTGGGCAGGAAAGGTTTTAACAAAAATGGCGGGAAATACGAGACCGTACGAAATGTTTCCGGACCAGTGAATTCCGTTATTTTATTTCTGAGCCATAACTCTCTTCCCCTTTGCGCTGATTCGGGAACGGCTGTAAAATGTGTATGTCTGAAATGGAAAATGAAATGTCTATCAGTGTACGTACCCATGCCATGCAATGTATACCTACATATACATATGTATACATACACAAACACAACACAAAAAAATCTCCTTCGGTTAATTAACATATATGAAAATATATTAATTCCGAGGTAGAGCGAATTAGATATTGAAAGGACATTTGTAGCTTAATGCGTATATATGAATCACGGTGATATGATAACACTTATAATATGGCTACGTGCGGCAAAAGCACTACAAACTTATCAAGGTCAAAGTGGGTTGATGCCGACTCCAAAACAACGAATACCTAAGCGCGACAGGGATTTGTAGGTGAGAGACGGCGTTAACTTATACCTCTTCGTGATGGCCTTGTGGTTTAAAGCTGTTCACTGCACGATTCTTGGTTCCGTAGTTCGCGCCCAGGAGCCTGCGAATTTCTTATCAACTAAAAAATTCCCCTTCGGTTAACATATATGAAAATATATTAATTCCGAGGTAGAGCGAATTAGATATTAAAGGACATTTGTAGCTTAATGCGTATATATGAATCACGGTGATGTGATAAGACTCATATATATATGTATATATATGATTGTGTGTTGGCATATATATATATATATATATATATATATATATATATAGAGAGAGAGAGAGAGAGAGAGAGAGAGAGAGAGAGAGAGAGAGAGAGAGAGAGAGAACTTTCTTGTCACATTTTACTAGATATGTACGTATGAATTGGTGATTGATGATTGGGATTCGAACCCACGGCTGAAGCTTAAGATTAATCTCACTCTGACGTAACAGGTGCGGGTTCTAATCTTGCCAAGACACTTCGAATCCTCCTACGGGCGTCAGAGCTTCTTTATTACGTCTTTACTGTGGTATCGGGCTTTATAGTAATAAGCGTATTCTATATATTATATATAGAACAATGGAGGAACCCGGCTAGGCCTTTCGACTTCTCGTCCTTTACTAAGCTTAGAAAAGGACGGGGAATCGGAAGGCCTCGCAGCGGTCAATCAATTGTGTTACTTTCCTTAGTGGATTTTGTCTTTATGTATATGTTCATTACGTTCCAAATTTTCGTGATTCAGTTACACACACACACACACACACTCGCATATATATATATATATATATATATATAGATATATATATATATATATATGTGTGTGTGTGTGTGTGTGTGTGTGTGTGTGTGTGTGTGTGTGTATACTGGCGAGAGGAGCGCGCTACGCTGCGCGGGGCAGGATGGCAGTTGAAGGACTCCGTGTTTCCTTATAGGTAGTGTTTATAAGTTTTCAATAAGCGTGCGTAATTATACCTGAGCAGAGTACACTTACACGATATATATCACAATGGCGCACTGAGAATAGTCGCTAAATAACTGGATTAAAACGTATTCTTGAAGACGTCCTTACAACTCCAGGATCATTTGAGGCAGTTTTCAGCTCCTGAAGCATTCTTGGAGAAACGCCCACTTGATTATAACGTCTTCTTAAGTTCTCAAAGACTCCAGGATCATGTGAAGCTGTCATCAGCACCTGTCGAATCCTCTTCCCCGAAGACATTTTCGAAGCCTCTCGTCTCCATTAAGAAAAAGATCTCATTCCTTCTCCATAATGGGGGAAAAAAAAACAGGCTTTTAGAGCCTCGAGATCATCTTAAAGCTTCCGGAAGCCCCAGAGGCCTCCGGAATTCATCTCCAAGAACGTGGGCTTCCCTCAAATGAATCTTCGACACCTATCGTCCTAATTCTTCTCCAAAGCCTGGAGGATTGTCTTGAAGACTCTGGAATTCCCAGAAGCCTCCGGAATTCTCTGATTCCTTCTGTGACCATGGGGTGGACAAGAAATATCCACTCGGAAATTATATATATATATATATATATATATATATATATATATATATATATATATATATATTATATGTATATATATATATATATATATATATATATTATATATATATATATATAGTCTTAGCACGTGTATGTGAGAGAGAGAGAGAGAGAGAGAGAGAGAGAGAGAGAGAAATTCATGCTATTGATATGCATACGTTTATGTATTTATGTAAAGTTCGTTCCTATAGGCCACGGTCTAGAGTAGACCGTGCTGTAGGCCATCTGTCTACGTAAATAATAAGAATATGAATATTCAACCTCTCTCTCTCTCTCTCTTTCGCTCTCTCTCTCTCTCTCTCTCTCTCAATACGCGCTTAAAGGGACACCCTGACATGGAAGGAAAAAAGAAAAATCTGGACCCCAAAGTTAAGCTTGAACCGGAGACATTTTTGCACCTGGGATCCAAAACTTTCTTCATTATTACGCCCCCAAGCCAATGTATCAGAGTGACCGAGGTGCGGGGCGGTGGGGGCCGGGTGGGGGGTGGGGGACATGAGGAGGAAGCGAATGTAGGAGAGGGGGGAGCAATAGGTTGGGGGGCTCCTTGAGATGTATCACAGCCACTGTGTTTCATATCTCACGCTGGTGATAAAAAATAAAAATAATATGGATTCGAACCCGTACAAAGAGAGAGAGAGGGGGCGGGGGTGGTTGGGGGGAGGGAGAAATGCTGCTACTACTACGTTCAGTGACTGGCAGACAAACAGAAACTAATAAGAGAAATAGAAACAGTCAGACAAGCACGGCCAAACTGATAGTATGAGAGACATGGTTTTGTTACCAGTCAAGCGAAAAAATTTCGAAAATAGAACCAGTAAATTGATTGATTGACTAAGTGATTGCGGATAATCTGGCGTAACAAATACCAGATGAAGGACTGACGATTGGTTGAGTGATTGATTTACAGATTTGATGATTTCCATATAGATTGGAATTTGATTTCCTCTGATTGACGCCACAACTATGGCCGTTTACACTGACTTCTTGTTTAAATATTCTGTAATATAATCTGTCATTTAGTCCACTGGCACCACAGTGCCACTTTAAAAAGTGGGTATATTGATTCAATTACCAACTCTTAAAAATTTTCTTGAAAGGAAACGACATCATACTCCATGCTTCCGTTCTAATAGTAATCTAATGCATTTCTTCGCAAAAACTAGTGGTTCGGATGAACTTTGAAAAGTTATCTATTATCAATCCTTTCTTTAAACTTCAGAGCCTAACTAGATTATCTGATATCTGCAAAGAAACACTGGATCAGTTGAACCACCACTCGGCCAATCTAAAATTCAAACGAAAATCAAATTGTTATATTATTATCTTATGTTTAAGTAGAAAACAACAAAATCGTCTTCTTAACGAAAATGTCAACTAAACGTGATAATGTGATGATAATATAAAAAATATCAAAAAGTTACTCTAAGACAGAATGTTGCCACAGGTCGAGAGAAGGATAAACCCCTGATTATCCTTGGCTCTGTAAGTAGGCAGTATGTTGTCAAGACAAAAGATTTTCAGCTATTCCCGCCTGAGGTTATGTATTCTGGCCTGAGAGGAGAGGAAATTATACTCTTGATTATCCTCGGCTCTGACAAGCGTGGAGACATTCGTCTTTATGCTTGAGGCCACTAACTTCAGCTGAATCTGCATTATGTTATGTAATCTTGCGTTGAAATGGTGACACCGACTATCAACGACTGCCTCAAAGTGCATCCTCATGAATAACACCCATAAAAGAAAATAGAATAAAAAAATACTCGCCACAATGTAATTTTCCAGAGTAGGACAAGGACAAGAATATTTAGCCCTTGACACCTTGCCATTCAATCCTTAACATTATGAGCATTTATAGACATTACAGTTATTTCTACAAAGCGAAAATAGGAAGGATTTGTCATTAGATCCTCAACATGATGAACATTTTTAACATTACAGTAATTACTACAGAGCGAACCATAGGAAGGACTTTCCATTAGATCCAGGAAAACAAGAAAAAACAAAGAAGGATTCCTAACATTACCAGCATGTCAGGAAATTACAGGATATATTGCAAAGCGAGCAAGAGAGACGCAATTAAATTCTGCACATGATCAGCCTTAACTGACATAACAAGGGAACATTACAAAACGCAAGAAAGAGGTCTTAACATCGCATTCCTCACACTATCACCAATCCTGGGAGGT
The DNA here is from genome assembly GCF_015104395.2 of Macrobrachium nipponense. Taxonomy (NCBI): domain Eukaryota; kingdom Metazoa; phylum Arthropoda; class Malacostraca; order Decapoda; family Palaemonidae; genus Macrobrachium; species Macrobrachium nipponense. Next base: position 19,031,982 of record NC_087202.1, read on the forward strand.
GGAAAACGAAATAAAAAATGAAACATATATATATATATATATATATATATATATTATATATATATATATATATATATAATCGACTCAAAGGTGCCAAACCCGTCTTTCTACATGGACAAGGCGGGGAAAGGCTTGCATTAACACGTCCATTTCTCGTTGTCATCAGCCGCCATCAGATGCCTCGTTAAGACCAAAAGAACTACGCGACGCGTGCAGGTAAAAACACTGAGCTTGGAACGCCGTAAAACCCGAGTGAATGTGGGCAGCGGACAGCAATGGATGTCAAAAAGAGAAAGCCCTGGAAGTGTATGATGACAGGACAAGCAGTGTATGTCAGTACAGAGGGCTATTTTAAAGCAGATGTAACAGATAGCCTTGATTTTACGTTGGTGGAGTGAAAAGAAGGAAAATTGTTCCTTTTCTGTTTTTATTCCGCGGTCTGATTTTATTTTTTCTTAAGGTTTGCGATTACAAACAGCTTTTTATTTTATTTCAATATGTCTGGAGGAGGACATTCTTCATACCTTCAAATGCAGGGCTCAACCTACAGTTGGGAATATTTTAAAGATAAATATAATTTTTATGTAATAACAGTAGAGATCGTGATCATTGCAAAAAGAAAAAACAACAATCAGAATAGCTAAACAAGGGATGGGTAATATGAAATGCTTGATAAAAACTGACTAAAGCAAGCCAAATCAATGTGTATTTTGAGAGAGAGAGAGAGAGAGAGAGAGAGAGAGAGAGAGAGAGAGAGAGAGAGAGAGAGTGACAAATAAGCAAACTGTGACAGACAATAATCCTATCTCAATGGAGGCATCTGAGCTCATTCCCTCTGGGCTCCTCCTTGGTATAGCCGGCTCCGTCTCTTTCCCGTACTTCATTTTGAAGTCCTATTTCTTCGGTGGAAGAGAAATAATCTGACAATAACAGCTCCAGGCGAGTGATCTTTGTTGTCCTTCTCTACCATTTCTACCTGCCTGTCGCCCTATCCTACCCACAACCCTCCATCCCTCCTTCCGAACCTATGCACACACAATATGTAAACAAAGCCGAGATGGAATTCATATGGTATACATTTATCTCCATATTCCATACGGTCATTGGAACCTCGTCGGATATGGAGATACTCGGGATATCTTATGTATCCAGACCTCCAAAATGAATTAATGAACAGTAGTATTAATATAAATAAAGAAAGTAGTATTATAAAATTGTTTAACCAGACAGCTGAGCTGACTATCAACTCTCATACGGTTTAAGAAACCCAATAAACAAGTTTTTGAACAAATAAATCAATACACAGATAGCCTTCCCGAACACATCTTCTCTTCGATAGCGATGGTTGTTTAAATACAGCTGGCCTTATGCCAGCACAACCCCTTTCAAGAAACGCTGTCCACAAGTGCGGCAAAGTGACACTTTTTGTCACAGGGAATATTTCATCTTCAATATCAATATGCACAAAAATAAAACACACAAGCGTGTGTGTATATAGTATATATATATATATATATATATATATATATATATATATATATATATATATATATGTATGTATAAAGACAGAGAGCCTCACACTCATTTAAACTGAACCTCCTGTTGCTTGTGTTAGTGTGTGTGTGTGTGTGTGTGTGTATGGTGTGTCAGTGCGCATGTGTCTGCTTGATTGTGTCTATGCACGTGTGCCAGCCTGTATGGAGTTGGTTGTTTGCTTCGTAATCTCTATTCTAATTTCTACCTCTTGTAGTTTTCAAAATCCGGTTGTTCGTATTTCTCTGTTCAGAAGGTGGATGGATATAATCATTTTTCAGGACCACTCTCACAGCCCTCGCTCTAAGAAGGGTACTTAATACCCCTTAAGGTGCCTTAATATATAGATATAAATATATATATATATATATATAATATATATTATATATATATATAATATTTATTATATATATATATAGATATATTTAATGTATATATATGTGTGTGTTTGTGTATGTGTACGTAGAATCTACTGGTGACTTTTTAGCGGATACATATGATATTGTAATATTCACATTGCCCTCTTAACTTCTCGAATTCTTCGCGCTTTTGTGGGTGGGGGGGGGGGGGGGATATGCTTGTCACTACAAAGCCTTGAAAATCCAAACAGTCATGGTATCCGATAACGAGAAACTTGGATCAAAAGTCTTTGTGGTGGCAAGCAGATCCAAAAAATCGCGAATAAATCGAGAAGATAAAAGGGCATTGTAGCTATTACAATTGCACACGCACGGAATTACACACACACACACACACACACACACATATATATATATATATATATATATATATATATATATATATATATATATATATATATATATCTTTCAAGTGCCTAATATATAAAAACAAAATACAATTCGCAATTTACGAAAAATCTTACAAACTTGAACTGACCTCAGGTAACGTTGTCCTTGAGCAAAGACGCGATGGTTTCTCACCCCACCGTGACCTGCGTCACCCGTTTATATAAGCTGCCCGGCTGATGACTTTCACCCTAAGTGACCCGTTATGCCATTAAATGCCCAAGGTTAGGCCGGGTTACGAGTCTGGAATTTCGTGGTCTGGTTATCGGATCGCCAGGTAAGCTAATTGTTATTTCTAGGCAGTAATGACTTTTTCCCTTTTGACTTTCCATCCCACATGCTTGTGGTGCCGAAATCATTGGTTGAAAGGAATTATTGTGGTACTGAAATTATTATTATTATTATTATTATTATTATTATTATTATTATTATTATTATTATTATTATTATTATTATTATTACGGAGACGATAGATCCAGCCTGTTTCTGAACACATTTAAAAACTTCCTCAAAATGTTTGAAGTTTATTGATCGAAAGGAATGTTGTGGTACTAAAGCTATTTTATTATTATTATTATTATTATTATTATTATTATTATTATTATTATTATTAATTAATAATAATAATAATAATAATATTGTTGTTATTATTATTATTTTTTTATTATTATTATTATTATTATTATTATTATTATTATTATTATTATTATTATTATTATTATTATTATTGTTGTTGTTATTATTATTAAGGGGAAGTCGATACATCCAACCTTTTTCTATACACGTGTAAACACTTTTTCAATTTTTTGAAAATTATTGATGGAAAGGAATGTTTGTGGTCCGAAAGTCACTATAATTTTTTTTTTTTTTTTTTTTTTTTTGCTCTATCACAGTCCTCCAATTCGACTGGGTGGTATTTATAGTGTGGGGTTCCGGGTTGCATCCTGCCTCCTTAGGAGTCCATCACTTTTCTTACTATGTGTGCCGTTTCTAGGATCACACTCTTCTGCATGAGTCCTGGAGCTACTTCAGCCTCTAGTTTTTTTAGATTCCTTTTCAGGGATCTTGGGATCGTGCCTAGTGCTCCTTTGATTATGGGTACGATTTCCACTGGCATATCCCATATCCTTCTTATTTCTATTTTCAGATCTTGATACTTATCCATTTTTTCCCTCTCTTTCTCTTCAACTCTGGTGTCCCATGGTATTGCGACATCAATGAGTGATACTTTCTTCTTGACTTTGTCAATCAACGTCACGTCTGGTCTGTTTGCACGTATCACCCTATCCGTTCTGATACCATAGTCTCAGAGGATCTTTGCCTGATCGTTTTCCATCACTCCTTCCGGTTGGTGCTCGTACCACTTATTACTGCAAGGTAGCTGATGTTTCTTGCACAGGCTCCAGTGGAGGGCTTTTGCCACTGAATCATGCCTCTTTTTGTACTGGTTCTGTGCAAGTGCCGGGCATTCGCTTGCTATGTGGTTTATGGTTTCATTTTTCGCATTGCACTTCCTACATATGGTAGAAATGTTCTTTCCGTCTATCGTTCTTTGAACATATCTGGTTCTTAGGGCCTGATCTTGTGCCGCTGTTATCATTCCTTCAGTTTCCTTCTTTAGCTCTCCCCTCTGTAGCCATTGCCAATTGTCATCGCTGGCTAGTTCTTTAGTCTGTCTCATGTATTGTCCGTGCATTGGTTTGCTGTGCCAGTCCTCTGTTCTGTCTGTCGTTCTCCTGTCTCTGTATATTTCTGGGTCTTCGTCTACTTTTATGAGTCCTTCTTCCCATGCACTCTTTAGCCACTCGTCTTCACTGGTTTTCAGATATTGTCCCAGTGCTCTGTTCTCGATGTTGACGCAGTCCTCTATGCTTAGTAGTCCTCTCCCTCCTTCCTTTCGTGTTATGTATAGTCTGTCCGTATTTGCTCTTGGGTGTAGTGCTTTGTGTATTGTCATATGTTTCCTGGTTTGCTGATCTATGCTGCGAAGTTCTGCCTTCGTCCATTCGACTATTCCTGCGCTGTATCTGATTACTGCACTGCGCCCATGTGTTTATGGCTTTTGGTTTTATCATATTTCCGGCGTTGAGTTTTGACTTGAGTATCGCCTTGAGTCTCTGCATATATTCTTTCCTGATTGTGTCCTTCATCTCTTGGTGTTTTATATCCCCTCCTTCCATTATTCCCAGGTATTTGTATCCTGTCTCATCTATGTGTTTGATGTTGCTCCCATCTGGTAGCTTTATCCCTTCATTTCTCGTTACTTTGCCTTTTTGTATGTTGACTAAGGCGCATTTTTCTATTCCAAACTCCATCCTGATGTCCCCAGATACAATCCTTACAGTCTGGATTAGGGTATCTATTTCCTTGATGCTCTTACCATACAGCTTGATGTCATCCATGAACATCAGATGGTTGATTCTGTTGCCTCTTTTCTTGAGTTGGTACCCGGCATCCATCTTCTGTAGTACTTTTGTCATGGGAATCATGGCTACTACGAAGAGTAGTGGGGACAGTGAGTCGCCCTGGAAGATCCCTCTCCTGATATTAACCTCTGCTAGTCTTATTCCAGAGCTGGTAAGTATTGTATTCCAGTTGCGCATTATTATTATTATTATTATTATTATTATTATTATTATTATTATTATTATTATTATTAAGGGGAAGACGATACATCCAACCTTTTTCTATACACGTGTAAACACTTTTTCAAATTTTTGAAAATTATTGATGGAAAGGAATGCTTGTGGTCCGAAAGTCACCATAATTATTATTATTATTTTTTATTTATTTATTTATTTTTTTTTTTTGCTCTATCACAGTCCTCCAATTCGACTGGGTGGTATTTATAGTGTGGGGTTCCGGGTTGCATCCTGCCTCCTTAGGAGTCCATCACTTTTCTTACTATGTGTGCCGTTTCTAGGATCACACTCTTCTGCATGAGTCCTGGAGCTACTTCAGCCTCTAGTTTTTCTAGATTCCTTTTCAGGGATCTTGGGATCGTGCCTAGTGCTCCTATGATTATGGGTACGATTTCCACTGGCATATCCCATATCCTTCTTATTTCTATTTTCAGATCTTGATACTTATCCATTTTTTCCCTCTCTTTCTCTTCAACACTGGTGTCCCATGGTATTGCGACATCAATGAGTGATACTTTCTTCTTGACTTTGTCAATCAACGTCACGTCTGGTCTGTTTGCACGTATCACCCTATCCGTTCTGATACCATAGTCCCAGAGGATCTTTGCCTGATCGTTTTCTATCACTCCCTCCGGTTGGTGCTCGTACCACTTATTACTGCAAGGTAGCTGATGTTTCTTGCACAGGCTCCAGTGGAGGGCTTTTGCCACAGAATCATGCCTCTTTTTGTACTGGTTCTGTGCAAGTGCCGGGCATTCACTTGCTATGTGGTTTATGGTTTCATTTTTCGTATTGCACTTCCTACATATAGTAGAGATGTTATTTCCGTCTATCGTTCTTTGAACATATCTGGTTCTTAGGGCCTGATCTTGTGCCGCTGTTATCATTCCTTCAGTTTCCTTCTTGAGCTCTCCCCTCTGTAGCCATTGCCAATTGTCATCGCTGGCTAGTTCTTTAGTCTGTCTCATGTATTGTCCGTCATTGGTTTGTTGTGCCAGTCCTCTGTTCTGTCTGTCTTTCACCTGTCTGTATATTTCTGGGTCTTCGTCTACTTTTATGAGTCCTTCTTCCCATGCACTCTTTAGCCACTCGTCTTCACTGGTTTTCAGATATTGCCCCAGTGCTCTGTTCTCGATGTTGACGCAGTCCTCTATACTTAGTAGTCCTCTCCCTCCTTCCTTTCGTGTTATGTATAGTCTGTTCGTATCTGCTCTTGGGTGTAGTCCTTTGTATATTGTCATATGTTTCCTGGTTTTCTGATCTATGCTGCGGAGTTCTGCCTTCGTCCATTCGACTATTCCTGCGCTGTATCTGATTACTGGCACTGCCCATGTGTTTATGGCTTTTATCATATTTCCGGCGTTGAGTTTTGACTTGAGTATCGCCTTGAGTCTCTGCATATATTCTTTCCTGATCGTGTCCTTCATCTCTTGGTGTTTTATATCCCCTCCTTCCATTATTCCCAGGTATTTGTATCCTGTCTCATCTATGTGTTTGATGTTGCTCCCATCTGGTAGCTTTATATTATTATTATTATTATTATTATTATTATTATTATTATTATTATTATTATTATTATTATTATTATTATTATTATTATTATTATTATTATTATTACTTGGAAGACGAAATTTTCAGCCTTTTACCAAACACCTATAAACACTTCTGCAAAATTTTTGAAAATTATTGATAGAAAGGAAACTTGTATTTGACGTAGGTTATATCAAAGTGTTAACTGAAGCAACAGAAATAAGAAACGTCCAGTGGCATTTTTTTTTCTATCCATATCATAACACAGCCCTTCATAAAATTATCCATTTTTATCTCCCTGGAGTCCTTAAACCTTAAGAATAGCGCCTTGATGCCAGACAACCGTAAATAAATCAGTCCTCCAAGGAACATGACAGATGAAGCCGTCAAACCTCTCGATCATCATCGTCACCATCGCCTGCATTCGCATATTATCAAACATGCATATATTTCACTCAAGGACAGCGAAGCGCGCGGGAGGCGCATTTACATATAAATTGCTCTTGTCCTGCCGAAGTGCAGTCCCATTGGTTGTAAGCTTTAAATATGAAATTGTGGGAGAATGGATAGATAGAGCTAGCGGATATGGTGTCACGAGAACCTACCCCCTGCCCCGCGTGTTTGCCAGTATTTGTGACCAGTCGACACGTTTCCTCGTCCAGAATTGAATGATTGATTGATTGATTTACGTAAAATGAAGTTTACAACGAGTTTGCTCATCGACGCCGATAAACGTGAGGGAGAAGCATATAGCCATTCGATGGATAGGATTGATAGCCTGCCATGAAAACCTACCCCCTTATCCTTTAGTCAATAACTGTGATCTTTTTTTCTTTCTTTTTCTTGACCTCTCTCGTCCAGGAGGTCAAGGGTGCAGACAGGGGCAGTCGCTTTGCCCAGTTTCCTCCAGCCACCCTACAATAGCTGGCTGACTTCCCTCGTAATATCCGGGCGTTTATAAACACACTTCAGTTCCTTTATTGGGGAGCTAGGACGGGGTGTGTGACGGGCAAGAGAGAAGGGACGAGTAGCAACAGCTACCTTAATGGATTTTTGATTCGTCAACCCAGGCCCAGTGGGAAGGAGGGGCAGGGGGAAGGGGGTAGGAGGAACCCAAGGAGGAACCCAGGAAGGATCGTCTCTGTTATTTGCTTTCGCTTTAATCTCTTCCTCTTTTTTTTTCTTTTGTTTCTTCTCGTGTGTCCCCGATCCAGATACCTCCTTTCAAAGGGCTTTAATCGCCATACTATAGCTGCGTCGCAAAAGAAGAGACAAGACAGTCGGAGAGAGAGAGAGAGAGAGAGAGAGAGAGAGAGAGAGAGAGCTTTTATTCACAGGGGACGCTATCGAGATTAAAGGCTCGATAAACAAAGCCTTAAATGGGTCCTTTTAAGAGTGAATGAATTTTTTCCCCCTGCACCCTTCGTTTTTGTTGTTGTCTGAATTGGTGTGAGCGTGCTTATATACTCGTAGAATGCCTTTTTTTATAACAGGATAGTGCGCATGCAAACTAGATAGGTATACTGTATATATATATATATATATATATATATATATATATATATATATATATATATATATATTATATAGTCTTTTGCTTGCATATTTAGTTGATCTTAAGGTACGTGTCATTTTGGAAGTAGTAAGACAGAAGACAGACAGGTGGAGAGAGAGATTTTCTATTATACATGAATTGAACTGTATGATTATCAGCGACACATGTATAACATTTCTTTATATGAGTGAGAAAACAAAGGTAGTGAAGTAGTAAGAACAAAAGCATCATTCATAATGCTATGTCACCTTTTTTTCAGTCTTTGTATTCATAAAACTCAAGGAGACTTCGCTTTGCTTTAACAATACTTCTTGATAAAGTTCATCTGTTTTAATCTTCTCGTCATTTCATTTACAGCTATTTATTTGAGGAATTGTATGATTTTCTTATTAAATATAGTACTGTAGATTGGTTCAATAAGGTAATATATATTTTTCATATGGTTATGTTAGAACGCTTCCCAGTGGAAAGTATCCTAATAGACCGGAAATTTCTAGCTTAGTTTATCATGACATTTCCCCTAAACAGTCTCCGTTTTCTGTCACACATCTTTGGTGCTGTTTCCATGATAGCGCTTGGATGTTATTTCTCCTTAATTCCGCGAATATGTCCCCCGTTATATTGATTTTTTACTACTTTTCACCACTGCCGTAATATTGTCTCAGCCTATAATTCCCGATCTAAATCTTCTTCCTTTTGTAGATGAAATAACTTCACGTTATTTACAAGAACGAAAATGTGAACAGTAACTATATCACTCGTGCCAACTAGCTGAGTATGTTCGTTTTTCTTCATATTAACTAATTACCTTTAAGTGAAATTAATTCATGAAAGTGTAGTTTTTTATAGCAAATGCATATGGCTGATATATTGTGTATGTGTGCATATATATATATATATTATATATAGTATATATATATATATATATATATATATAGTGTATGTATGCATATGCATATATATATATATATATATATATATATATATATATATATATATATATATATCATATATACGTATATATATACATACATATATATATATATATATATATATATATATATATATAGTGTTATTGTGTAATTAAATTCAGTGTTTACGTCAATTTATTAGTGAAATTTCGCTCTCCGTGAGTTATTGTCCCAAGTATTTGACGCCTAATAAGTCTTTTACTTCATTATTCATATCAACTGTAGAATAAAACGTTATTTCTATTTTTACTGTTTTTAAATGTTCGTTTTATTTTCTTGGACTGCTTTTTTGTCATAAACGCTTTCTTAATTATTTGAATATTTTATATTTTTCCAGATACTAACCAATAACTATTTCATAATACTTTCAACGTTCACTTTTATTCTCGTTCGCCAGTAATTGTTCCTTAATGTAGCCATTACAATTTTTCACTGAGTCGTTCATTTTTATTGTGTTACAACGAAAACTGGTGGGTTGTATCATTCAATATCTGAATAAAATTGTTGGGAATAGGCGTGATAAGATTTATTTTTTTCTTAAAAAATCAGTTGCATAAAAAGTAAATGGAAATGCTCACTACATATATGTATATATATATATATATATATGTGTGTGTGTGTGTGTGTGTGTATTTGTAAACCATGTCTCTGTTCGAACGTTAAGCTATTTGTTTTCATTATTATTCACGTATGTTATCGATAACAGTCAAAAATCGCAGTCTGTATTAATTCCCATTACTTTTCCCTAAAAAGTTTGTTTTTCTTATTTTTATTCATTTATCTACTTATTTATTTGCTTGTTTGCTTATTTCTTTATTTATCGATTTGTATTGTTCGTTAGTTCTACAACAAGATTTATATTGAACCAATGGTCAGGAGGTATGTATTAATTCCAATGGATTTTTATTCTTGAAAATTATATTTTTTATCTATTTGTTTATTTCTTTATCAATTTATTTATTCATTTTGTTTGTCTATTTATGTATTTATTTATTTATAAATTCATTTATATATCAATTCATTTATTTATCAATTTATTTATTTATTTCTATTTGTCATTCGTTCTACAGCTAAATTTACCCTGGCCAGATATTCAATACAAATCTTACTAAATTAAAAATCTAATTTCGAAGAGTCCAGGAGACACAAGTTCCAAAATCACAAAAAAATCTAATTTTGAAGAGTCCAGGAGACACAAGTTCCAAAATCACAAAAAATCTAATTTCGAAGAGTCCAGGAGACACAAGATGCAAAATCACAAAAAATCTAATTTCGAAGAGTCCAGGAGACACAAGTTCCAAAATCACAAAAATCTAATTTCGAAGAATCCAGGAGACACAAGTTGCAAAATCACTCTGGTCTTTTACTCTCCCATCCCCATCATCAGGTCTATCCTGTTTACATCTTTCCTCGGTGATTGCATTCCCGAGGAACGGTTTCTACAGAGTCAGCGCTTCGTTTCTTATGACCTTAGTGCTTTATGACTGACGTTTTTCCTCCTTTCATCAGGGAATATTGTTGATTAGATTCCGTTTCCCCTTTTGTTCTCTCTCGCATATTTGGGCGCTTTTGGCTACGTGTTATTTTGGAAGTGGAGAGAGAGAGAGAGAGAAAAACAGTTCAGCCATATTTCTGTTCGAATAATAGTCGAGTTGAGAAAGATGCCATTTGCAGAGGAGAGATTATCGAGAGAGAGAGAGAAAACAGTTCCCCATATTTCTGTTCGAATAATTAGTCGAGTTGGGAAAGATGCATTTTGGAGAGAGAGAGAGAGAGAGAGAGAGAGAGAGTGAGAATTTCAGTTTTGTTGTCACGACACTCAAGATATTTTATGTAGTTATGACGAACTGCCTTATTGCACTATATATATATATATATATATATATATATATATATATATATATATATATATATATATATATATATATATATTGTATATATATATATATATATATATATATATACTGTATATATATATATATATTTATATATATATATATAATATATATATAAAATTCCTAAAACATATTTATCCTATATATATATACCTCGTATATATCTAATATATATATAATATATTACATCTATCTAATTATATACATATATATGTGTGTGCATGTGTGTGTGTGTGTTTACGTATTATACATATATATACTTGTATCGCTAAAAAGGAAAATGCTGTTTTAACACATTGATAAAATACTGGAAAGATAAGTTACTAGCAATGAAATTCTAAAACATTATTCATAGTATGTAAAATCTTCCATTTCCCCAGGCAGCTTCCAAGATAGATAAGGATAAGATAAAGACAGCTTTAAAGCCGAGAATGAATTTGTGAGTGCAAAGCGTTATTTTTCGACGGTCTCAGTTATTTGGTTGAGTCCAGAGGTCCACAAGAGCCCTTTTACCCCTCATAGCACAATGTCATACGTACGATCCCATTAAGCCAACAATGATTATGCGCAATCCTGCAATCGTGATTCTTACGCTCTTTAACACCCGGTAAGGCCATTTGAAAATCGTACGTAGGCAGAGAATTCCAATTAAGTTGAGCTTTTTCTAGTAGGAATACATTGAGAAACACGCGTTACAATTCGGCCACAGAGGAAACAAACCGACTCGAAAGATGACTCATCCTGTCATCTGAATTCTGAGAGATATTAGGGATAAAAGAGAAGGACTGACTGGGGAATGATTCGTGGAATTTACAAGCTTTTGCGGAGATGTCTTCCTGCTCCTCCTGTTGACCCGACTCTTCCAACAGGAGGACCTGCCTCCTCCTCCCTGAATGATCACATCCATTCCTCCTGATTTTCATTTCTTCTACACTCAGGGCTCAGAAGAGGGAATGAGCTTTCACGCCCAGCTAGGTTTTATCATTCCATGGGAAAAAAATGAAGAAATACCTTAAGAAATTTGTCCGACAACGAAACGGGCGTCAATTCTATACCCCGGAGGCAGAAGAGGCCTCTCCTGTCAGCTCGGTTTGGAAAAATGTTTATGGAAAGGAAAAAAGAGGAGAGCGATGCTCAGGCGAGGAGGGATTCGAGGAAGAGAGATAATCGTCAATTCAGGCGAGACTGGGAAGAGAGAGAGAAAGGCCTCTCGTACATTTATAAGATAAATGGAAGTCTCTTGTTATGGGCGCCCCTTGTTATTCTACGCCGCCCGAGGCAGTGCCATGCCCAGAAATTCTTTGTACCACATTACGACAGGGACTAGAGGTCGTGTTTGCACTATCTGCATTATCTATGGTTATTACTGAAGGAGAGAGAGAGAGAGAGAGAGAGAGAGAGAGAGAGAGAGAGAGAGAGAGAGAAGGAACGAGCGTAATTGGATGTTGCTGAAAACATGAGCACCGGTAAAATGTCAAATATTGATTAAGGGAACATTAGTAAATATATAAAGCAAAGAGTTTACTTCCTATTACAGTCAAGGAAATCTAAAATTCACCCATTTTTTTTTAAAGAGTTTCCTAATACGAAATCTGTCAGTTTTCAAAAATTTGGTATATTGATATCCAGGGCAAGCGGTAATTTGAAACTTATGGAGAACATACATCGTTCAAAAGCCTGCTATTAAGTTTGTCTGCATATATACAATATAGAATGGTTGCGGAATATTACTTTCAAAACAGTATGAGAGATAATGTGTGTCATGAAGGTTCTTACATACATACATACATACATCATACATGGCATAACAAATAAGGTACCCTAATACTACCATTACTACATACATACATACAATAGACTACATACATACATACAACATACATACATACATACATACATACATACATACATTAACATACATAACATGGAGTGAAAAATAGTGACCCTTAATATCATTAACTAAATAAAACTACGTTAAGATAAGACTTGTAATCTAGAGTGCAAATCTAGGCCAGACCGAAATGACCAAAGAAATGAGAAATCATCTGCCGTCGAAACCCCGTGAGTGTTCAGTTCATGAAATAGAAAAGAAATATGTTAGGCGAGATTAAAAAAAGGAAAACTAAACTAAAGGGAGAAAGTCCGGAGACTAGACAAGAGTAAAGACAGACCTAGATAATAAAGGACATAATAGGAAATGGAACTGGTTAAAAAAAAAATAGAAATTGCAGGGAGGGATTAAAAGAACTGCCGAGGAAAGAAATGAAAAAGGAAAAAAAGAGAAGAGAGAACGAAACGCCGAACATAAAAAGAAAGAAATAAAAGTGGCGCCAGAAATCCTGGACCCAGCGAATGTAGAGACTTGGGTGTGAGACCATTAAGATTACGCCATGACCACTGACCCAGGACCATAACAGGTCGCCAGATGCTTTCGTTGATCTCGGTGGAAGATACGTATATGGGAGTCAGTTCCTCCCCCCTTCCCTCCCTCCTTCTTTCCTTTTCTTTTGTCTTGGGAAGTAGCCGAGTGTGTGTATGTGTGTCTAGTTTACTGAAGGCTGCGTCTCTTGTCTTCCAAGAAGCAGTTTGAATCTATTTGTTCTCTCCGAGACTTCTTGGTTTCATACTCATAACAAAAGTGGAAATCCTCCAAGAGAAAATAATCTAAGCTCATGGTTTTACTGTGTTTGTCCCAACCAGCTTAGTTTTATTTTATTTTTTTTTTTTTTTATAAAAGAAGAAAATCAAATTCCCCAGAGGCAAGATTCTATAATATAGAATTTGCTGCTTGTTTGCTACTTGGAGAGGGACAAAACTAATAAGATTTAAATATTTTGTTTTTATTTTTAGTTTATTGGTAAATCCAAAACCAAAAAGATAAGCAAGTGTACCAGTAAAGCCAGTGAAAAGGCAGGCATAACATAAGAGAGAGAGAGAGAGAGAGAGAGAGAGAGAGAGAGAGAGAGAGAGAGAGAGAGAGAGAGAGAGAGAGAGAGAATTGCAAATTTTGGATCATCGTTGTTATTAATGATCTGAAGTGATTTTTATTTAATGCAAAAAAAAGGGGGGGGGGGCGTTTCCGTATAAAGTAAAGCTAGACAGACTTACGGAGACACAGACAAATGTTGACACTCAATAAGAGCGAGAGGGAACTCACAGACTTTTGAAGTTCCTCACCCCTATAATTCCACAATTCAGCTCAAAACCGTTAAAACCTGGGGGAGTACCCCATCCCGAGGACCTGATTGTTGCATACGCACGGCCCGGAACACGCAACTTATGTTAATGAGATGTAAATGTCATTAATTGGATTGGTAATTGAGTTGAATCCACCCACCCAGACACCCCAAGACCCCCACAACATCGACACCAGCCAAGTCTCTCTCTCTCTCTCTCTCTCTCTCTCTCTCTCTCTCTCTCGTAGTAGCCATCTTGCTTGGTGAGACGTACCCGCGTGAAGTCAGATTAATCAACAGATATCACAAGTTTAACATACGACTAGAATTTGAGAAATATCTAGAAGTGTTCGTGAACTATCGGTGATAAGATTAGTGTGAAAATAGTAGGATAAAGCGTCTTCTAAGTTAGTTTAACAAGTGTAATACTGAAATCAGAACAAGATGGCAGTAAGTTCCAACTGCGGGAAGAGGTGGCGTAATTTAGCTTGCTTGGCGGATTCGCAATACGATGAGGTAGCAGGAAGGGAACTGGCATTTCTCATCTATGAAATCAGCAACAGTCCTAACCAAAAAGATACAAAAGCATTCATAGATATATTAGAAGGATATAATCCTTCAAACTGGAACAAATCTAATGAAAACATCTTGAAAATAATTGAAGAAGTTCCAAATAAAATCCAAGTGGTCAAGAGACCCATAAAGAAAATATACATAAACCAACATATTCCGACAAAGAAAATGAATAAGGTGAATCTTGTGAATATCCTAATTGATGCATTAGGAAAAAGAATGCCAAAAGCATGCAAACTGTGTAAGGTTTGGTATAGCATAGTCAATCCACAAAACCTAATCAGAAAATGTGCTGCATGCAACATTCCGACCCATCCACAGTGTGCTGAGGTAATGCAAGATTTGAGAAAAGATACAAGAATTTTTTGTTCAACATGTCTATCATGGATAGACAATGTTATTAAATCAAGATTGAATGTACAAATAGTTGAGGATGAAGAAGAAGAGAAGAAGAAGAAGAAGAAGAGGACGGAAGAGAAGTAAACAAAATGAAATGACAGAAAAAAATAAGGAAAACAAAGAACAAGATAAAAGTATGGATGCAGAGATACTCATTGATACTACATATGAGGCAATAAAGCAGCATACCTACGAAGAAATAAATTACGATATGACAACAGAAAAGCAAATCCCGAAGAGGCTCTACCCAGATCTACACAATGACGGGAAAGAGGAAAAAATAGACAAGAAAGACAAAATCTGCAACCTTTTGAAAAGAGGGAATTGCAGATTTGGAGAAAGATGTTACTACAAACATCTTAAGGTATGTCAAAACTATGAAATATATAGTAAATGTGCATACTTAGATGGCTATGGGGATGATTGCAGAGATCTGCATCCAAAAATATGTAAAAACCTAAAAGAAGGAAAAGGATGTAAGTTCGACAAAAAATGCAAATATATGCACCCTGTAGCCATGAATCATAATCAAATAAATAACCAACCAAGTAATAAAATCCAAAATAAGAAAGAAACAAATAAAGAGAGAAATCAAGAATATCAGGTAAAAGAGAAAAGCAAACCACCAATGAGATATGCAGAGGTGTCAGCAAAAAATTTCAAAGCATCAGCTCCGAAATTCTACTCAAGAGATAATAACTGTATTTATTATGCAAGAGGATATTGCAGAAACGGAGAAAATTGCAGATTCGACACAAAATGAATAATTATGATGAAGGAAGATCAAATATTATGGAAAAGTTGGATTTTTTAATGTCAGAATTTCTGGAAATGAAAAAAAGAACAACATACCAGAACAGGAAAGAGACATGGGAAAATCCTTATTACTACCAATATTAATGAAGGAGAAAACATGCAAACCATCATAGTGATGAATGCGCAGGGTTTAGTTACGAGTAACTCAAAAAGAAAAATAGAGTACTTAGAAGAACTAACCCAAAATGAAAAGAAAATAGATATAATGAATATAAGTGAAACCTGGTATTCCCAAGAGACTGGGAATGATGATCAAATAAAAGGGTTCCAAACTTATAGATCAGATAGAAAAAATAGGAATCAAGGGGGAACCGCAATATATGGGAAAGACAAAAAACAAGGAAAAATATATGAGAAATATAGTAACTCAGAATGTGAACTAATAGCGGTAGAATTTGAATCTGAAAAATTGATGAACATAGTAATATATAGACTCCTAATACTAAAGAGTTTGACTTAATAATTGAAAAATTGGATGATATATGTAGAAATCACAAGGACTGGACTATTCTCCTATCTGGTGACTTCAACTTTCCTTTCGTAGAATGGAAAGAACGAATAGGAGACTGTGGTTGTACTTATACATATAAAAAAGAGAGTAATAGTAGTGCAGAAGATAAGAGGCAATTCGAAAAGCTATTAGATATGCTACTAGAATACAACATTCAACAAATAAATCACCTGCCAACAAGAAGGAAAATACTTTAGACCTAGTATTTGTGAACGAGATGAATTATGTTAAAGAAATAATAGTTTATAATGCGAGTATTTCAGATCATAATGTCATAGAATTAACAGTACATTCCAAAGCAAGTGAAAATAGAGATAAGCAAGAAATGAAAAAGTGGGAAGGATATGGAAAATACACTTTCTACAGTAAAAATATAAAATGGTCAGAAATTAATGAAGAATTAAACAAAGATTGGGATAACATTTTCGTAAGTGATGACATAAGGGTAAATACGGAGATATTATATAAAATATTGGAGAAAATAGTGGATAAATATATACCGAAGAAGAAAAGTAAACATCATTCATGCATACCAAGAGACAGAAGGATCTTGTTCCAGAAAATCAGAAAGTGGAAAAAAGGTCTTGCAAAAGAAAAAAATGCATGGAAAGTTATAGAACTAAAAAGTAAGATAGAAAATGCAGAACAAAAGATTATACAATCAAAAGAAAATGAAAAACGGGACTTGGAAGAAAAAACCCTATTAAATATCAAGCAAAACCCCAAACTATTATACTCATATGCGAAGAAGATGAATAAAAGAAGAATAGAAATAGGCCCTCTGAGAATTGAAGGGAGATTAACGAATGAAAAAAAGGAAATTTGCAACATACTGGCAGAACGATATAAGAGAGAATTCACCCCTAGAATAGATAATGAAGATAATGATATAGAAGTAAGGGACGAAAATAGTGAATATTTAGCTGACATAGAAATTAATGAAGCTGATATTGTGCAGGCAATTAATGAAATTAAAAATGGAGCTGCTGCAGGGGCGGATGGAGTCCCTGCTATTTTGTTAAAGAAAGTAGTTCATTCTATCGCAAAGCCACTTGCAATATTATTAAGACAAAGTGTAGATACAGGCAAGATTTATGATGAGCACAAATTAGCAATAATCACCCCTACTTTCAAAAGTGGATCAAGACTAGAGGCAAGTAATTATAGGCCTGTGAGTCTAACATCACATATTATGAAAGTGTATGAAAGGGTAATGAAGAAAAATATTATGAAACATTTAATAAAAAATAATTTGTTTAATATAGGACAACACGGTTTCGTACCCGAAAAAAGTACACAAACCCAACTGTTAGTCCACCGTGAGAACATATTCAAAAATATGAAAAGCGGAAATGAAACAGATGTGGTCTATCTAGACTTTGCAAAAGCTTTTGACAAAGTAGACCATAATATATTAGCAAAGAAAATTAGAAAACACAATATCGTAGATAAAGTAGGAAGATGGTTAAAAGAATTTTTACACAACAGAAAACAGATAGTTATTGCAAACGATGAGAAATCGGATGAAACCAAGGTAATATCCGGTGTGCCACAAGGTACGGTGCTAGCTGCAATATTGTTTGTTATTATGATTGAAGACATAGACAGTAATGTTAAGGATTCGGTAGTAAGTAGTTTCGCTGATGACACAAGAATAAGTAGAGAAATTACTTGTGATGAAGATAGGAACGCTCTACAAAGAGACCTTAACAAAGTATATGATTGGGCAGAGGTAAATAGGATGGTATTTAACTCTGATAAATTTGAATCAATAAATTATGGAGACAGAGAAGGAAAGCTATATGCATATAGGGGACCTAATAATGAGACAATCACAAATAAGGAAGCAGTTAAAGACCTTGGTGTGATGATGAATAGGAACATGTTATGCAATGATCAAATAGCCATTCTGTTGGCAAAATGTAAAGCAAAATGGGAATGTTGTTACGGCACTTCAAAACAAGAAAAGCTGAACACATGATTATGCTTTATAAAACATATGTTCGTAGTCCACTTGAATATTGCAATATGATATGGTACCCACACTATCAAAAGGATATTGCACAAATAGAGAGTGTACAAAGGTCCTTTACAGCTAGAATAGAAGAAGTTAAGGACCTAGACTACTGGGAAAGACTACAATCCTTAAAATTATATAGTCTAGAAAGGAGAAGAGAACGCTACATGATAATTCAGGCATGGAAACAGATAGAAGGAATAACAGAAAATATCATGGAACTAAAAATATCAGAAAGAGCAAGCAGAGGTAGATTAATAGTGCCCAAAACTATACCAGGAAAAATAAGGAAAGCACACAGAACATTAATCCACTACGCACCAGCATCGATAATGCAGCGTCTATTCAATGCGTTGCCAGCTCATCTGAGGAATATATCAGGAGTGAGCGTAGATGTGTTTAAGAATAAGCTCGACAAATATCTAAACTGCATCCCAGACCATCCAAGATTGGAAGATGCAAAATATACCGGAAGATGTACTAGCAACTCTCTGGTAGACATTAGAGGCGCCTCACACTGAGGGACCTGGGGCAACCCGAACGAACTGTAAGGTCTGTAAGGTAAGGTCTCTCTCTCTCTCTCCTTTTCCCTGGCTTTACTGACAATGCAGCGCTCCCCAACGTTTAAAGGAGGACTGTCGAGAAAGGGGAAGGGGGTTGGAGGACGAACGATAGCGAGCTTCTACTAATGATATTAACTTGAAATATTCCCTATTATCTGGAGAGCTCCATTTGTCTCTCCCAAATTAAAGGAGAGGCCTTGGCGGGCCTACCCGTCTGTGGTCTATGGTCGGGCGCTCTCGTCTCAGCCTCGCTTCTTCTCTCAGCTTTAGTGAAGGAAAGGAAGGAACAGAATGGAAGTCTGACGTTCAGAGTCGCTTTGGCAAAGTCGTTGAACTTCTCGTTTAAGCGAAGGTCGGGACAGAGGCATCAAACTTGCTGGGGAGAAGATCAAACGAGCTGCTTACGAGGCGATTTGGTTTACCGCTGCCTTCGTCAAACGATCTGTGATTTTACGTGTTTACTTGTGTGTGCACTGAATGGATTTGTGCCTTTGCCTTTTCATTTTTCACCTACACTGTAGTCCTGATTATTATGTTAACTTGTAAAACAAACTCTCTCTCTCTCTCTCTCTCTCTCTCTCTCTCTCTCTCTCTCTCTCTCTCTCTCTCTCTCAACATACGCACATATTCTTTTCATCAAATCTGTATATAGCGAGTGCCAACAAACTTTCATAGAAGTCCATCAACTCAGATCTTACTTGTTCTGACGCAAGATTTCATTGATTTACTCAAGACAAAACCTGTCCATTTTCATCTGTCATTTCAGAAATTCATTTACTTAATCAATGGCTTTTTTTTTACTTCCCCTTAGGCAACTTACTATCTTCTCTTCAGCAACTTACTTTTTCATATTCATCTCGAAACCTTCAAGAACATCTAAACATTTCTTTGAATAACCTTATATATTGTGTGGCAGATCTCTTAGAAAAAAAAATATGTTCTTTCTGCATCTGCACTCGAATTATTTTTTTCTTTCACAGGGCTCTCATCTCATTATCCTACCATACAATTTTCCATTCCTCCTGCTTATGCACTAGAACCCACAAACTACTAAATGGCATAATCCTTGAATTTTATATGCCCCAGCTTAAATTCTTTTACGCTCCAATTTCTTCATTTTATCTCATTTTTCTTCTATCCCATTTGTAGCCACATTCCGTGACATTCCTTTCCAGCGAAAACTATCCTCTGATTCCATTTTTGCCTCAACTGGGTATAATGATCACTCTAGTTCTCACCAGTCAATCTGTCATTCTAATTGTAATTACTTTATACCATCACGTGATCTAAAAGGTTTTCCTAGCCATTTTTCCTTCCAAGTATACTTATGAATAATTCTATATTGAAACTACATGTTCCCGATAATGAACTCTCCTTCCGGAACAACATAGTTACCCCTTCATTTCACCCCTTACTTTTATATTCAAATTACCCAGCAAGACCATTCTTCTCCGATTCCGGGTAGGTTCGAACTCATTGAAATTTCTCTTTCACTTTCCTCTCACGGCGTATTTTTCACGTTTACATAATGCTATCCATTCATTCCTTGTACGTCGACACACAACGTCATAATCTGACGACATAACAAAAGCTACCCTCATCTCTGTCGCGAGTAATGCATCTGAATTATGCATCTCAAGATTATGCAAGTTCGTCATTATGTATGAGCACTATTTATGAGGATATGAATGTGTGACTTTCAGCGGAGTTATATTGAAAAATCTATAGCCTAGAAAAACTCGCTGTTCTATTCATTTTATCGGTTATATTTCATTAAAACAAACTAACTGTTTAAAATAACAAGACCCTAAGCTTTTCAAAAACAACATTCAATTGTCTCTCGATAGCGTTGTTTTTACCTTTGCCTGAAGGGTCGAACAGAGACAGATCACTACATCCCAGTCTCCCGTTGTTAAACAACATGACGACGAAGTTGGGTTCTCGGCTCTTTCATTTCGTTCTAAATCATCCCCCGTAACGAGAGTGGCAAAAGCTGAAGTCTCGGTATTAAGGTTATTGGAAAAGTTGGTATGACCAGACCCCAACCCCCCAGAGGATTTTATGAACCTCCCACCCCCGCAAAAGGAACTTATGAACCTCCCAAGGATGACCTCCACCCCCAGAAAAGGATGTTATGACCCTCTTAACGCCCTCCGTTCCTCCACCCTCCCTTCGTCCGAAAATCCCTCTGAGTCAAGGTTTGTTGTTATCAGGTCCTGGCTGCTATGGGTCATGGAAGAGAAAGGTCGGGAGAGGTCTGGGGGTAAGTCAAAAGGAGATAAAGAAGGAACCCGACCTGACGAAGGATACCACCTTTCCCTCAAACTAAAACTTGCTTCCTTCTTCCTACTCAGCACTCTCCAGCTAGGCTGAGTCTCACTGCTATAAAACTTTCTCTCCTACTGATGGGTACCGTAAGGTTCAAAGGGGTTGCAATCCTGCCTGTCACCATATCTCCTTTCTAAAACTAACCGCCAACGCACTGTTTTGTATCTTTACAGTTACGGGCTGCTCTAAAAGCAAGAGCCCGTACCAGCACAAGGCTGGCTTAATCTTCAACAACAACAACAACAACAACAACGAAGGACGAAAGGTACGAGAAGTAGAATTGAAAAGTTTGAACGATCATTTAAAATGTGAAAACTGATGTAAAAAATCTACTTTCTTTTAAACGACGATAATTTGCGTTTTTTTTATATTTGTCCATAAACTTCGTATGGTTGTTTTGTAAGAAATTTCCCTGCCATGGCAATTGATTTAATTGCCTTTTTCTTTGGGGAAACAAACAAGGATTTTTAATACTGATTCTTTTCCCGAGCCCATAAAATAATATCTTATCCAGCTTGCTTTTTTATTCTTTTGGCTGAGCAAAACCTAACTCCGTCAATTTTCATATGCCCGGGATAATGTACATAAGAATATCTATGAGACATAGTGAATGATAAAAGCAATTATAAGTCATAACGAAAGCGTAAGTGGACAACAAGCCTCCTGCAGGGCTGAACGATCCACCCACCAGAAGGATCCTTCTCCCTAAAAGTTACTATTCTATCTCTCATAAAGTGGCGTCAATAACCATTAGCAGTTGTGACGCCAGATAATCTTTAATAAATCAATCAATCTCTCATAAAGTCAGAATCTCATTATCTGTTGCCAGTCACGAAGCCTACTACTGATCAAATTCTCGCCAAAACTGACAAGCAAATTTTCTCGCAATTCTGTAAACAAAATCAGGTAAACACATTGATCAACAAAAGAGCCTATTTCGACTCTTCAGTTAAACGATAGTTGACCACCTGAATAGCAGATTCCTTTCAGCGCCGTGTAAACAGCAAAACAACATAGCTGTTTCCCCTTTAAACTTACCTTTTAAGCCCAAAGGTCTTGCAGTAATGTCAAAGGCTTTTTCACTTCGCTGAGTATATATGTACGTACGTCAGATTCATTCCGTGACTGCTGTTCTTTTTTTTTTTTTTTTTTTGTGGTGTTGACCCAAACCGTAAATGATCACTGATAGGAAAAATCAAAGTGGAAAAATTGTACTATTATAGTAGCAGTAGTGATCAATAACAGCAATATTAGTTATAGTAGTTGTCATACTTGTTGGTGTTGTTGTAGAGGCAGAAGTAGTAATGATGTTTATATTTTGTTGCAAGAAAGGTCCCTATTTATTGCAGAATTGGTAGCATCACAGGAATGTAGCTTCTTAGGTCGTATTCAAAGCTGTTTTATTACCTCATTATGAATAAACAAATTAAAAACTAGCTTGCATATGTATATATACATATACATATGCAACAAACATCTATTTTCGACCTACGCAGACTTGAATATTTATAAAAAAAAAAAACATAGAAGTTTTCATGTTGCACATTTTCCTTCCAACAACTGCCCTGCTCTAGAATTCGCTACCAGCCCTCTTTTTCCTGTAAGTAGGGCCTGGTTTTGACCGAGGTTGAATTAGCCACCTTGGATTTGGTAAGGGCATTATAGTTTGCCCTCTCCATCGGCCTCGGGATCATGCCCTTGGCGTTTTTACCTTTACCATAATGTTATTACAATTATCCCCACGTTATGAATACAGTCTTCTTTTACGCAACAGAGCTCTCTCTCTCTCTCTCTCTCTCTCTCTCTCTCTCTCTCTCTCTCTCTCTCTCAGACTTCTGAACGCTTCCTCCACAACAAACTTCGAGGTTGTGACGCTTGAAACATGCTCTTCAACCCAAGTTATAACTAATGCTAAGTAGTACTATAGGAGGCTACTTTTCAGGAATTCCAATAATGTAAGTTGTTATTCCAAAAGGCTCTATACTTGCGCCAGCTGTGGGGAGGGGAGCGGGGTTATTCGCTCTCATGAAGGGTCCAATGTAAAGGCTGATAATAAGATAGCCTAATAATAAGAAAGCCCACAAGCCCGTTCACCATTCATAAAATCGAGAAATAAATTATTAATGCGAGCTCGTGTGGCCGTTTGTGAATGTGAATGCTTACACATGCACTTATACATACACACACACACACCCAAATATGTATATGTATATATATATATATATATATATATTATATATATATATATATATATATGTGTGTGTGTGTGTGTGTGTGTGTGTGTGTGTGTACATGAATATATATACATATTTGAATACATAATTACTCAGCTATTTCATGTAGATAAAAGAACACGACCACCTACTGTGCATCAAGTGGAAATTCGTCAATGACCAAAACCATAAACAATCTTATAGAATAAATAATCAAACAAGACATGAACGGTTATACGCTTAGAAACCTGGTGTCTTGCTCAACCCTTTTGCGAAATGATTGCAGATGTGATATCTAATAATGCACCTGGTTGATGCTGTTATTATTGCAGCTTTAATCAATGTTTATTGCGCTCCTCGGCACCTTTTCCAAGTCCTTTGCGTCGGTAAGGACACTGAGTGATATCTGGATTTTCGATTTTCCGCTCTCTTTTTTTTTGTCTTAAAGTTATTTTGTTTTATTTTGCGTTTCTGCTTTTATTTAAACGAATTTCCATTCCTTTCTCATTCGTTCTCACTCGATTCAAGTCGGTCAGAATATGATAGGTAGCATCCTCATCGTTTTCCTCTCTTTTTCGTATTCTTTATATTGGAATTCTTTGTGCGCGTCTTCTCCTATCTCCCTTCTCTCCTCTCTTCTTCTCGTTCTTCTTCTATCATCTCCTTTCTCCACTTACTTTCCCCTCTTGCTCCCGCTTTCTTCATCCACTCATTATTTCTTCTTTGACATTTCCTCCTCCTTTTCCTTCATTCTCCTCTTTCTCTGCCTACTTTATTCTCCTCCTTAGTTTATCTTCCTCTTCCTCCCTTAAAATCTTGTTTCCTCCTTTCTCCAAAAATGTATCCCCATTTTCGCCTCTCCTCCTTTCCATACCTTCTCATCATGTCTCCCTTCTTCTTCTCTTCCCCCCCTTCTTTTTCACATTTCCCCCCATTTCTTCCGCATTCTCCTCCTTTCTCCTGTGTCTCATCATTTCTTCCTCTTTCTCCTCCTTGCCCCCCATCTCCTATATTTCTCTTCATTTCCTCCCCCTTCTCCACCCTTCCATTCTTCGATTTCTCTTCATTTCCTCCTCCTCCTCTCTTTCTGTCACCAAACTCTCTTCATTTCTTAATGTTTCTCCTCCTCTCTTCCTTTCCAGTTTTCCCTCATTTATTCCCTCCTCTTCATCCCCTATTTCCTTTCTTTCAGAACTGGTGCATGACAGTTGACTTGTCACTGTTAAGTAACAAATAACGCAGAAACTCGGGTGACAAGTCCTGTAGCATTTTCTCTTTAAAAATAATCCATCAAATGAATTATCATCAATAACAAATCAGAGACATTGCTTCGGCATTCGTGCATTATTTTGCCATAATTCAAAATGCAGCAGTACTCTGAGTGTATCATTACGTAATTATACTTAGATATACAAATTATACATACATAATGTCGGATATTTTCAATAGTCAGACTTCTTCCTACAGTCATCATCGATGGTCAGAGGCGACCAGTTCACTTTCTGTCAGCAAAAGTAATATGGAATAAATAATTCGTTGCAGTTGCCGTCTCATTTAAGAATACCCGAACCCTTTGTGTTATTTATTCAGCTATAGTCACTTCGGATGTAGGGTGTAACTATTGTCTTAGAAATGTGTGATTCAGTTCTTCCTCACGTTATTTTGACGCGAAATATTAACAAGTTTTTTGTATTGTGGGTTAAAGTTTTATTATATTATTTTTTTTTTTATATTACAGTCATCCTATTCAACTGGGTGGTTTTTATGGCGTGGGGTTCCGGGTTGTATCCTGCCTCCTTAGAAGTCCATCAGTTTTCTCACTGTGCTGTTTCTAGGAGCACACTCTTCTGCCTGAGTCCTGGAGCTATTTCGGCGTCTAGTTTTTCAGGGATCTTGGGATCGTGCCAAGTGTTCCTATGATTATGGCTATAATTTCCACTGGCATATCCCATATCCTTCTTATTTCTATTTTCAGGTCTTGATATTTATCAATCTTTTC
Organism: Macrobrachium nipponense; assembly: GCF_015104395.2. Lineage (NCBI taxonomy): Eukaryota > Metazoa > Arthropoda > Malacostraca > Decapoda > Palaemonidae > Macrobrachium > Macrobrachium nipponense. The sequence goes on from NC_087202.1 coordinate 19,057,509, forward strand.
TCTCTCATTCTCTTCTACTCTGGTGTCCCATGGTATTGCGACATCAGTGAGTGATACTTTCTTCTTGATTTTATCATTATTATTATTATTATTATTATTATTATTATTATTATTATTATTATTGAATACAATAGCTGTTTCAACGGCATTTAATTTATATAGAATCTTCTCAATTCTTTTTATTATTTTTTTCTCGTCAGTATGTAGCTGGTGTATTAAGTTTCCTAGGGACATGTAAAGATTTTCATTTGTCTTAGGTTTATTCCTCTAACGTGTCGACAGCGCACAGGCAGTCATCTATGAGAGTTTACAGTAAAGTGAATTAGGATACGTTTTACAGTATTTATAGCATGCAAGGTCGTGAACAATCGGTGGGCGGGTCGGTGGGCAGGGATTTTAATTGGTCGTTGGATGGTAACGAAATCTCTCCCTGAGGCGTTCAGATCTGCGTGGTCTGGCCGGAATTATTAGCGTCGGTTGGGTGTTGGTTGGGGTACCCACCTCTTGGGCGGCAGGTACTGCTGCAGGCTGTCCAGTTGACATCTTCCGCTCGTTCTCTCCCGCTTTCTCTCTCTGCGTCTTCCTCTCTCTCTCTCTCTCTCTCTCTCTCTCTCTCTCTCTCTCTCTCTCTCTCGTTCGCTCCTTCTCACTCTCTCTCTTTCTCTCTCTGCTTGTTCCTCTCTCTCTCGTGGCGGTAGATGACACTCCTTCTCTTCAAAGACGTTTCTGGGGGCGCCGGTTTGTTTCTAAGAAGCAGCTGGCTGGTTTTCATGTTTTTGTAATAAATTATGAGGCTAATTTTATCACTTTCTGCAGTGGGGGAGACATTTTTACTTATTAACAACGATAATTTTTCAAATCGCATGGTCGAACGCCAAACGAAGGACTCCATAAATAAATGGCACCAGGAAAGAACGATCGAAACTAACGACCAAAGTGGAGTTATAAAAATATTTTATAAAAATTATATGCACCACAAATATTTGGAAGACGAAAATGCTATAAGGAAAATAATAAGTGAAAATGTCTCCCCCACTATAGAAAGTGATAAAATTAGCCTCATAATTTATTACAAAAACATGAAAACCAGCCAGCTGCTTCTTAGAAACAACCCGGCGCCCCCAGAAACGTCTTTGAAGAGAAGGAGTGTCATCTACGAATTCACATGCTCGGTGGATGGATGCCACCATTCTTATATCGGGATGACCACTACCAGACTCTCCAAGCGTCTCTCCTGCCACCTTCAAGAAGGGGCCATTTTCATTCACTACAAGGAAAAACATAACAGGAGACCAGAAAGAGCTGAACTTATAACGAACATAGAAATTATTGACCATGCACCGGACCTGAAACGCCTACGTTATCTTGAAGCATTACACATGTTAGAGAAAAAGCCGACTATCAACACGGTAAAAGAAACAGAATTTCTTCCTACCATCATAAGAATAAAAATAGCACAAGAAACCAACCGACTCCGTATACCGCCACGAGAGAGAGAGGAGAGAGGGAGAGAGAGAGAGAGAGAGAGAGAGAGAGAGAGAGAGAGAGAGAGAGTGAGGAACAAGCAGAGAGAGAGAGAGAGAGGAACAAGCAGAGAGAGAAAGAGAGAGAGTGAGAAGGAGCGAACGAGAAAGAGAGAGAGAGAGGGGGGGAACTTGCAGAGAGAGAAAGAGAGAGAGTAAGAGAGAGAGAAAGAGAGGAAGAAGCAGAGAGAGAAAGCAGGAGAGAACAAGCGGAAGATATGTCAACTGGACAGCCTGCAGCAGTACCTGCCGCCCATGAGGTGGGTACCCCAACCAACACCCTTCTTCTTCTTCCTAGCTTAAACCCATTTTTATATGGGGTCGCCATTGCGAATGAGTCGTCTCCGTCGATTTCTGTCTTGTGCCTCGTTCTCATTTATACCTTTCAATTCCATACCTTCCCTTACACAATCACGCCATCTCTTTCTTGGTCTTCCCTTCTTCCTTTTACCCCGCACTTCCATTTCCATCGTATGTCTTCCAACATGACGTTCCTCCCTTCGTAATAGGTGTCCATACCATCGAAACCTTCCTTCGTGTATTTTCTTCGATATTTCAGCTACCTTTTTCGATCCTCTTATATACTCATTTCTAATCCTATCTTCCCTTGTTACTCCCGACATCCATCTCAACATTCTCATTTCTGCTACATCTATCTTCTTCTCTGTTTTCCTCATACTTGCCGTTTCTGTTCCATATAACATTGCTGGTCTGACCACCGTCCTATGGAACTTTCCTTTCAATTTCAGAGGGACCTTCTTGTCACAGAGTACCCCTGATGCAGACCTCCAGTTATTCCATCCTGCCTGAATTCGGTGTCTCACCTCTTGGTCCATGCTTCCACTATCCTCCAATACGGACCCTAAGTACTTGAACTTCTGTACTTTCTTTATTTCTTCCCCACCCAATCTTATGCTACTTCCACCGTCCTCAGTAATACTAGAACACATATATTCGGTTTTTGATCTGCTTATTCTCATTCCTCTCTCCTCAAGTGCTGCTCTCCACCTCTCCAACCTCCCCTCCAACTCCTCCTTCCCCTCTGAACACAACACAATGTCATCCGCGTATAATATGCACCATGGCACTGCTTCTCTAACATCCCTGGCCATTACATCCATCACGATGTTGAAGATGAATGGGCTAAGTGCTGACCCCTGGTGTAATCCAACTCCTATCTCAAATCCATCCGTCTCACCAACACTACTTCTCACTCTAGTATACACATTCCTGTACATCTCCTGAATAATTCTGACATACTTTTCCGGCACCATCTTCTCCCTCAAACATCTCCATATTTCTTGCCTTGGCACTCTGCCATAGGCCTTTTCAAGGTCTATGAATACCAGATGCAGGTCTCGTTGTTTTTCTCTGAATTTCTCCATTAGCTGCCTTATGCAAAATATTCCATCCGTTGTGCCGCTTCCCTTCATAAATCCTAACTGTTCCTTCCCTATTCTAACTTCCTCTCTCAGCCTGCTATCTATTATTCTTTCCAAAATCTACAACGTGTGAGACATTAGTTTTATACCTCTATAATTACTGCATTCCTGGACATCACCTTTACCTTTAAATATAGGTATCAATATGCTTTCCCGCCATTCTTCTGGTATCTTTTCCTGTTCGAATATTTTTACCATCAGATCATACAAGATGTCTACCCCTTCCTCTCCTAAGGCTTTCCAAACTTCGACTGGGATTAAGTCAGGTCCTGTTGCCTTCCCATTCCTCATTCTTTTTTAAGGCTCGTATCACATTCAATCCCTAGATATCCCCATTACCATTTCCCATGTTTACTTGGTCCATCCCCATCTTCTTACAAGTCTTTCATTTTCTTCATTTAGCAGTTGTTCGAAATACTCTTTCCATCTTTTCAGGATGTCTTCTTCCTTTTTTACGACCGTACCATTCCTATCTTTCATTTGCTTAATATGGGTGATGGCCTTTGTTCTTTTATTTCTAACTTTTGACAGTTTGAGCATCTTACTCAACCCTTCCTTGGTTTCCAGTTCATTATAAACCTCTTCATATGCCCTTGCCTTAGCTTGAGCTACCACCCTTTTTACTTCTTTGTTTCTTTCTCTTAATCTTTCTCTGTCCTCCTGCAGCTGTGACTCTTCAAATCTCTTCTTTGCCTCCCTTTTACCCTTCACCACTTCCCCCACCTCTTCTCCCCACCACCAGCTCTCCTTTTCCTCCCATACTATTCCAGATGTTTCCCCTAGTATCTCCTTTCCATGTCTTCTAATCACTGATGCATTATGCCTCCACCATTCTCCCACATCTTCAATTCCCAGATCAACCTCTCCCAGCACTCTTCTCCTGAACTCTCTCTTCTTATCATTATCCCTCCCTAACAATTTATACCACTTGATTTTCTTTACCCCATTCGTTTTCGTTTTCTTTTCTCTTTTCATCTTTAAATCCATACGAAGGAGCCTATGTTGGCACGTGGTCACCTGGGATAACTTTACAATTCCTAACTTCCACCAGCCTTGATCTATTGTAAAGGAGGTAATCTATTTGTGTGCACCTACCGCCACTCCTGTATGTTATCAAGTGCTCCCTCTTCTTTTCGAAGAATGTGTTCACTATTGCCATATCAAAGGACACGGCAAAGTCTACTATACTCTCTCCTTCTGGGTTTCTCTCCCCAATCCCATGTCCTCCATGCACACATTCAATTACATCCTTTTCATTTCCGACATGTCCATTAAAGTCTGCCCCCACTACAGTCCTCTCCTGCTCTTCCAGTTCTTGCGTTACCTCACTCATTTCATTCCAAAAACGGCTCTTTTCTTCCTCTGTGCAGCCCACTTGTGGAGCATAAGCGCTAATGATGTTCATAGTTTCCCCTCCATAACATATCTTCACTCTCATAATGCGGTCATTCTTTCTACTCACTTCCGTCACTGCATTCTTCATTTCCCCCGACAACACTACACCAACGCCATTCTTACCCTGCTCATTTGCTCCACTATAGATTAGCTTGTAGCCATCCCCCAGTTCTTTAGCTTTATTACCCTTCCATCGAGTTTCCTGCACACACAAAATGTCCACTCTCTTTATCCTCATCAACTCTGCCAACTCTCTTCCTCTTCCTGTCATAGACCCAATATTGAGCTGGCCTATTCTGATCACATTTAGAGCTCGCTTCTTTAGCTGCACCCGCTCATGATGCAGTAGCCCTCGCCTTGTCACAGAGTTAGGGCGATGTGTCTGTGCGTCGTTTACGGAGTACGCCCTAGCACTATTCTCATCAATATCACGACTCATTTCATTGGTTCTGGCGTGGGTTTTTACAGTCGGATGCCCTTCCTGACACCAACCCTCCCTATTTATCCGGGTTTGGGACCAGCACCCATTGAGGCTGGCTTGCCCCCACAGGTGGCTAGATTCCCAACCAACACCCAACCGACGCTAATAACTCCGGCCAGACCACGCAGATCTGAACGCCTCAGGGAGAGATTTCGTTACCATCCAACGACCAATTAAAATCCCTGCCCACCGACCCGCCCACCGATTGTACACGACCTTGCATGCTATAAATACTTGTAAAACGTATCTTAATTCACTTTACTGTAAACTCTCATAGATGGCTGCCTGTGCGCTGTCGACACGTTAGAGGAATAAACCTAAGACAAATGAAAATCTTTACATGTCCTTAGGAAACTTAATACACCAGCTACATGCTGACGAGAAAAAGATAATAAGGAGAATTGAGAAGATTCTATATAAATTAAATGCCGTTGAAACAGCTATTGTATTCAATGCTACTGCCCTCAGAGAAGGCCTACTTCCTTATTATTATTATTATTATTATTATTACTGAGTGCACGGAGTTCTTCTACCTTGGTGGCTATTATAGTTGGCGTTGTAGAAGGGACATCCCGAAAATCCTAATGCCACTGTCACTGCGAGCTGAAGGGTCGTGCAAGCCTAAGTTAGCATAAATAAGTAGTAAACCCTCTTTTATGCATGCGGTGTTGAAGGTGATGGCTGTATCAGCGGCATTCATTTTGTATAGAGTCTTTCCTACTTTGCTAATACATTATTTTTCTAGGTTACTGCATTCTGCCAGTAACACGCCGCTATTTGTCATACTGGGAGAGGAAAGCAGGTTGCAAATTTGGATAGTTTATTTCCGATGACTATAGTATATGAGTGACCGAATAATGAAATCGGGAGTTCATCCTCAATAGAGTTCTCCATCTGGCGAAAGTCTTCTATTGAGTCGTCGTCCTTCTGGAGAGCCTTTTTTCAGTGTTAATCGAGGCCACGTTTCGCTCAGGCTCCACTGAACATGGTCACGCTAAAAGACGGGAGGAGACTGACATATAATTTTTTTTTTAAGATGTGAGTTTTGCTTTCATATGCTAGAAGGTCAGAGGGGTTTGGGGGGCGGGTGTGGGTTCAAACTAAGTTGTCCGCTGATTGGCCGACGAGAAAATTCGAGCTGATGATTGGCTGGCGAAATTTCCTCTCAAGCCAAAATTTTATCGCTGTTGCATTATTATTATTATTATTATTTTTATTATTATTATTATTATTATTATTATTATTATTATTATTATTATTAAAAGTAATTGGCTACTTCAGCAGCGTTACACATTGTAGAGATTCTTCTATATTTCACGAATAGCTGCTTTTTCCGTGCTACTTAAAGAGGCTAGTAGAGCGCCTATAGAGGTCATGATCAACTACAGTGTCAAAATAGGTGTATATATTTGAATTTTACAGATAAACTATGCCATAGTCTCTCTCTCTCTCTCTCTCTCTCTCTCTCTCTCTTTCTTAAAGCGAGCTTTCGTCTGGAGCTGCCAGACATCCTCGGGCTGGGAAGCTGAGGGTGGACTGATCTTGGTGTAGTGTCCATCCTCCATCAACTCGGAGAAAATGGCTTGAGACCTGGCTCGAGCCACCAATGAAAACGAAGACTCACCGCCACCAGCCAATAGGAGATCAGCATGGGGCAGACCCCCTGCTGTTAACCCCAAATATAAGAAGGACGGACACCACACCAAGATTTGCTACGGGCCAAACAAGGGAAAGGCCCGTGCCAACAAGAAATGTTGGCTCAATACAACGACAACAACAACAACACACCAAGATCAGTCCACCCTCAGCTTCCCAGCCCGAGGATGTCTGGCAGCTCCAGACGAAAGCTCACTTTAAGAAAGAGAGAGAGAATCGTTAATGACTTTGATAACAATGGTATCATAGTTTATCTATAAATTCAAATATATACACCAATCTTGACACTGTATTTGACCATGACCTCTATAGACGCTCTACTAGCCTCTTTAAGTAGCACGGAAAAAGCCGCTATTCGCAAAATAGAGAAGAATCTCTACAAGTGTTACGCTGCTGAAGTAGCCATTACTTTTAATAAAGTATGCTTGAGAGAGGGTCTGCTTCCTAAGTATTATTATTATTATTATTATTATTATTATTATTATTATTATTATTATTATTATTATTATTATTATTATTATTATTATTATTTCTATCAAAGACATCCTATTCGACTGGGTGGTTTTGTAGTGTGGAGTTCCGGGTTGCATCCTGCCTCCTTAGGAGTCCATCACTTTTCTTACTATGTACGCTGTTTCTAGCAGCACACTCTTCTGCATGAGTTCCGGAGCTACTTCAACATTTAGTTTTTCTAGGTTTCTTTTCAGGAATCTTGGAATCGTGTCTGGTGTTCCTATGATTATGGCTACAATTCCCACTGGCATATCCCATATCCTGCTTACTTCTATTGCTACATCAATGAGTGATAATTTCCTCTTGATTTTATCAATCAACGTCACGTCAGGTCTACTGGCACATATCGACGTATCTGTTCTGGTACCATAATCCCAGAGGATCTTTGCCTGATTATTTTCTATCACTCCTTCGGGTTGATGTTCGTACATTTACTAGCTGGTGTGTCTTGCACAGGCTCCAGTGGAGGGCTTTTACTACTGAATCATCCCTCTTTTTGTACTGGATCTGTGCAATTGCCGGACATTCGTTTGCTATGTGGTTTATGGTCTCATTTTTCATAGCAGTAGTAGTAGCAGTAGTAGTAGTAGTAGTAGTAGTAGTGGATGTATTAAACAGGTGAAATGTTACTGTCTTTGAATACTTCTATCATATAAGCATTCATTTCATCCCCTGGTTCAGTGTGATAAAATATCTATATGAAAACTATTGATTGATTGATTAATTTTATATATAAAACCTGTGTCACCCAGCCAAGGGTCATCGGGAGGTAATTGAGCTTCGAGGAGGAGAAAAAAAACTTAGGGCCGTATTTTTAAACTACCATCTTCGACGAAGAAGCTCTTCGCCACTAAAACAGTATTATTGTGCCGCGAAGCAGCTCTTCCTGGCGAAGGCGAAGGTGATCGAAGTGTGAAAATTATTGGAAACGAAGAGGCTCACCATTTCGTATATTTTTTTGTTAAATTACAAGCGAACCACATAACTAACGTAAGTATTGGAACGCATGACACATGCCAAATATTTTAGTAGTCCATTTTATTCAGTACTTCAATGAATATATGGTCTTATTTACATTCTTGCAAAGGACTGTCTTTGTACTTAAAAGACACCTCACGTTCCCAAGTTCCTGGCTGTCGGGTGTTTATGAACTTCACAGCTGTAACAGAATCGTCTTTCACCTCCTCTAGGATTTTATTATAGTCAGCACAACGTATTTTAGTTCATTTACCTGGAGGACATAGGTTGGGCATTGTCGAGATAACTTCTTAATAATTCAGATCCATTTTATATTCATATTCAGAGTAACAAGAGCGCACAACCTCAGTAGTAGTAGTAGTAGTAGTAAAAGTAGTAGTAGTAGTATATGTTGCTGTTGATGGGGAGGCAGTAGAGCAGAACATAAATCTAAGGAGAGGAAACGGAAAATTGTTTACTGTAGAAGAGGCATTACGAATAAAATCCTAGTTCTTTATGGACTTGTTTTTGTTCAACCGTTAAGATTTTTTTGTCATAGATAAAATTACAAGAGGGGAATGACACTGTAAACACAATCGTATTTATGTGTATAAAAGCGCGCGTGTGTGTGTACATCCGCATATATGTATGTATGTACACATACACACACATGTATATATATATAATATATATATATATATATATATATATATATATATATAACAACAACACACACACACATATATATATATATATATATATATAATATATATATATATATATATATATATGTGTGTGTGTGTGTGTGTGTGTGTGTAAATAATATATATATATATATATAGATATATATATATATATATATATATATATATTATATATATATATATATATATATTATATATATATATATATATATATATATATATATATATATATGATAGACAGATCTGTAAAGAACATAACATTGCTGAAGTATGAATGAAAGTGAGGACAAGGCAGCAAGATATTTGTGGTGGGGATTATAGCATAAGTACTTGAAGATATTTTTGTATCAGAAAACTGGAAGTTATCCTAAGGCATAGGCTACCATATTTATAGAAACGATGGTTTTATCATGTTTACTAAACCAATGCTTTCCTATCTACATAGCAAAAACATCCAAGGCTATTTACCTTTCATGTTACGTAAAATGATTCAAGAAAGTAGTTTCAAGTCCCACCAAAAGAAATCTCTGATTTGAAACATTTTTTTTTTTTCGAAAAAGCTATTTTGTCTTTATTCTTCTAAGGAAACTCCACGTCTCCTTTATTGTCAGTATTTCCTCTAAAAGTATTGTGTACTACTTGTTTTTTGTAGAATACTAGTAGTCACGTCCTGTTAAAGCACCGATATTTACGGACAAATAGCTACCTCAAATTTTGTAATTTTTTTTTGTAACTAACATTGTAAAATAGTTTACCAGGCAAGGTTATGAATAGCAATGTCCACAAATTTACGATTGACTGTAGTGATAATGGTCTATAGAACAATACCTGTTTTTTTTTTTTTTTTTTTTTTTTTTTTTAACCACTCAATGTAGGTAATATCTTATTCCTAAGATAAAATCAAACCTATCAAAAAATAAACTTTCGAAATTGGCTTCTTAGACTTTTAACCTTAACTTCTTTATGCCATTTTTACCAGTCAGACTTTTTTTCCCCTTTTTAAGGGAGGGGGATGATAATACATGTGATTAGAAGATTTCTAGCATACCTTGGTTTTTAATTTATTTTCGTTTTCAAATCAATGTCAATAGTGACTTATATTACGTGATGACATAAAATGCAGGCGACAACATAATATTATCATGTAGAAAATAATATTAAGATTTTTTTCATTATCAGTTACCCAGCTATACTGAATTCGATATTATAGTCTGGATATATCAAATAGCACAGAAATTAATGTGTTTAAATAAAAAAAAATGACTCCGCCTCCTTTTGCAATGGAGACCCTGTTGCGAGCGGGGTGAGACTTCCTGTTGCACAATAATTGATCGGAGTTATTCCGAGTATCTCCGTTTTCTTTTCAGTGTTCTTACGAGAAAAGAGAACGTTCAAAGGGATACGTAATTATATTTTTCTTTATATTTTCTTTTATGGTTTAATCGAGTTTTGTGAAACACGATAAGACACATTATCATCATACTAAACGAGGTCTCTCTCTCTCTCTCTCTCTCTCTCTCTCTCTCTCTCTCTCTCTCTCTCTCTCTCTCTCTCTCTCTCTCTCTCTCTCTCATTGTTGTTGACCACATTAAACAAAGCTTTTTTAACATTGTGGAATTTATAATTATACCTTGAGTTGCATTGCTTTAATATGATATTGGTTTATGAATTAGACGATTGTTATTTAACCCGTTATTTTACTGTTATTAAAGAATAAGCTAAGTCGTTAAAGCCATTAAAGTTACGTTGCTTAATAATGCACCCTTACGAGTGGATAAACAAAACGTTATGTACTTGACATTTAAGGGGTTTGTGTTACCCGTGTTGCTATGAGCGCCAAAAACACGATTGAAGCTGTAGGTCTGAAATGGGTAGTTTTCCTCATTCAAATGGCTTTGAACTGAGAAGCAAAGCATACTTATATTATTTCAGTTGTCTCTCTAATCCAAGTAATGGTTGGCTCTAATGCATGTCATGAAAACCCCAGCATACTTCAACGAGAATGTTTAAGGGTCTTTGGCAAAGGACTTTAGTATTATATTTCGGACGGCGGAAGCAAAACATTGCTGGGCAGTTTAATCAAACAAATGCTTTCGACGCCAAAAGCAACAGTTAATTAACAAAGCAGTCAATTGCAGTGATTTCCCAGAATTCCTATTCCAGATTTAATGTATCATCTTCCAGAAAATACCTGGAAATTGCATGGTGATAGCCTGCAGCTGTTTTCTGGCTTCGGCAGAGGACCAAAACAAACACCTGTTGCATTACCGGTCCCTGGTCTTTTATTAGCCTTTAAACTGATATCTTACGAGAGTGTGAAACTTATTGGTATAATACTCTCGGAGAGAAAATTCGTCTGGTCTTATTATTCCTTCTATTCTTAATATTGTAAACGGTTAATTTGTTATGAGATGTATGCAAAACACAAAACGTTAGTTAATGAAATATACGTAGGGGCAATAATAAAAAATTTGGTATATGAAGATATTCATATCTGCTATTGTTTAAGACCTGAAACTGATCTGTTCTTATAGACAGAGTCCGGAGGGCTACATCAGGCTTCCTAATCCCTTTCTTGTAAGCCATACTCATTACCAGTGCTGAAGACTCGATTTTGTAGATAAATATGAATTGTTTATTTACAAAATTCTCGGTAACTATACAGTGCCCAACAGAATCGTTTCCGATATCTACTGGAACACAGAAATCGAAATGAATTTTCGAAATTCATAAAAAAAAATACTGCATATAAAAATATGCAAGCGATGTGTCCTGCTAAGGTTGTTTTGAGGAAGGGCTAAATACCCCCATCTGGTGAAAAATGCTGAAAATGCCTAAATGCCGTAAATCTGGCGTTCTTTCATTGATATAATTGGGTAATTATCATATCTCGTGAATTCGATTTTATTACAAAATGCGACTCTTTGAAGATTATTATATCATTATTGAAATTAAAGTTTAAATAAGCGAAAAGTAACTCTACTACTGGTGAAACATGGAGAAATAGTCTAATCATGTCGAAATAGTCCATGGATGAAATTACGATTCACTGAGAGATGTTGCTTGCGAGTGCTGTATCTTTAAGACCCAATGAAGGTATAATTTTGATTTTGATGCTAGGGCCAAACCAATAGTTGAGGCTTGATGAATGTAATGAAAAAAGATAAAAAAAAAAAAAATGGCAGTTCCAACTGGCTGAGTGTCTGTGTTGGTATAAGAAGCTACAAATGGTCACTACATCGATCTAGAGCTTTTTTACTACTATATATATGATATATATATTATATATATATATATTATATATATATATATCTATATATATAATAATATATATAATATATTAATATTATGTATAGTAGTTGGTAAGCTCTAGATATATATAATTTGTGTATGTATTCTTGCAAAATATGTCATTTATCGATCACACACGCCAGTGATGGTTCATAGTTAAATTTACACTCATAGACCTATCAGGATCGAAATTTTATTAACCTTGTTATTTATCTATTCATTTTGTTCATTGGCTCAATTCTGACGCCCAAATATTAGATTTTTGATTCTGGGTCAGTCGAGTGTCTAGAACGAAGGGGACAAAGTCTGTCGACATCTCTCCTTTACTGTGAAGTCGATCCGGGTAATGCAATTTTTGTGTGCTTCTCGGTTCTCTTCGGTTGCATGTTTACATGCGTCTCTGTCAGGCAAGTAGCGTCCAGAAGTCCAAATCAGGCCTCTTTTTATTCCTTCTCTCCCAACGCTTAACCACGCTGCTAGCCCAAAACCATTTTATTTGTTTTATAGTTTACCAAAGTAGTTATTTGACTAAGTAGTATTTACCCATGAAAATAAATAATGTAGGCTATTTTTTCAATTTATCAAAGCAAATGAATTTGTGAATCGTATCCTTTATTTGGAAATAAAACAGTATCAGTATCTGATAAATCAGTGTATGTATTGTGTAAAAATTACTATGGCATTTCATGTTGCCATGAACCTTGATAATTAAACTTACGGAATTCGTGATATTTATCGGAAATAGGTCATAGGAAATAGCTTTACTCAAACAAAGGTCAAAATAGGAGACAAAGATATGCAAATGCTTAAAAGTCGCAATACTGATAAGTAAGGTGAACATTTCCTATATATGTAATACGTAATAATGCAGAGTTGCAAATAACGAGAAGTTTCAGCTATATTTATTATTAAATTAAACATAGTATCCTATATAATTTTTCAGTCCTCATGAAATCTTGGACAATCGATTTCCTTCCGTCGATCTGACCTGGGGTCAAATCACGCACGGGGCGTACGCCATTGTTTCCGGGATCACAAAAGGGGGCAAACACACCTTTCTTCCTTCTGCTGCGCCTTGTAAAAAAAAATCCCCATTAGTATCGTACTTGCCAGTCGTTGTGATCATCCGCAGTCGTTGATATAATCAGCAATCATGAAGAAAATAGCTTTGATTTCGTAATTTTCTATGAATTCTTCAATTCTTCTTCTCGTTTACGGCCGCCGCGATTCCAGGGCTTTCAGGGCGCACCGACAGCGAAAGGTTTTCTCGTCCGCTGAAGCTGTCAGTCAATTCCACCGTCAACTCGGGAAACAATTCGCACTCTTTCCGCGCCTTCTCCATGCAGATCGTGGGCATCTCCTCCTTATTATAGTGTTTAATTACGGCCGCGAGTCCAGGCTCCATCGACAGCGGCTGACACGGTTATCCTCCTCCTCTGCTGCTGTCAGTCAATTCCCCCGTCAAGAGAGAGTCAATTCGGCGTCGTCCTGCTATATTTCCGCGCCTCCTCCATGGGCATCTCTTCCTCATTATTATAGTGTTTTAATGTTGTTGCTGAGTGATCGGCCAAATGATGCAGGTATCGGACCCGTACAGCGCCCAGCCCCTCTTTGACAAGTTGACCCACGTAGCCGTGAAGACAGGCTCCCTGCACCGCTTCGCCAGGAAAAGGAACCTGATCGACAAGGTCAAGTTCTGCTGGAACATCAACGTCGTCTACGACAAGGGCCTCAGGATAAGCTTTAAGTGAGTTGCTTCGCCTACTAGGTGGTCGTTGGTCGCTAATGGTGGCAAAAAAAAAATCATTTGGACCAGTTGAGGTCTTGGACGTAGCCTAGTATCTTGGGTTGGCTGAGGTTACGTTACCTATTTTGACAGTTTGGGTTCCCAGTAGTTTTGTGAGCTTTAGTTTTAGCTGTTTTACTAAAACTGTAGCAATAGTAGATGTATCATTTTTTAATTTTAAATGTACAGATAGGTTAGGCTACATTAATGTATAGGCTTTGATTATCGAAAGTTAGGTTAGGCATTTTTGATGGTTTTGATCCCCTTTGCTTTCTAGGGTTGATTATAGTAGTAGCTAGACTAACAAAACCTGACTTATTTTATTAAAACTATAATAAAATTGCAGATAGGCTAGGTTAGTCTTTGATTATCAGAAGTAAGGTTAGATTTTTTCTTACACTTGGTCCCACTGCTTTCTTGGCTTGACTTTCTAGCTAAACTAGCCAGACCTACCCTATTCTTTTAAAACTAACAGTTGTAACGTTTTTTATCATAAAAATAAGTCTATAGGTAGGTCAGGCTACCCCAAAGCAGTTTGCCTCACGAAGCGATTGTCTTCTGGGCTAAAAAAAATCAATGCCAGGGCTTCATGTTTAGTACCACGAGCTCCTCTGGGATGAAAGTAAAGCTGTAAACAAAAGATGGCAAATTTATTTTGATTTTGGTACATTTCTCAAATTATCCTGCCTCTCCTGGATTATATACATCTTAATCTATATTCTTCAGTCTGAAATTTATTCAACAAACTTATAGATATCTTTGATTCTTCAGTGAAAAACTCATGTTGATATACTAGGTATGTTTGGCTGTCTCCAATACACTTACCTTTATATCTAATATACCTTTAAGTGTAGCTAGCCTATACCTAATAGCCATTTGCCCAACAAGTTAGGTGGATCACAGCGCCAAGGTTATGTTAGGTAAGGTTAGGAGAGGATGATCCCTTTCAATTACCACTGCTTCAGTTTAATTTAAGGACAGAAATTCACTTTGGTATTTCTACAGAAGCAATCCGCGGTGGCCTAGACTATGGCAGTTGACGTTTTCCTACGTTATTTTACTTACTTAGTAGGTAAAACTGCATAGGAAAGGCACAACTGCCATAGTCTGGGCCGCCACGGATAGGTACCCTAGATCTACCTTCCCTTTGTTCAGCACAATCTATTTCATATTGAATTACTCTATACATATATATCTGAAAATCGTCTTGTCATTCTAAAATAGCCATATTGCTCAGTAATGTCTCCACATTGTTTTATTTGCATTTTCTGCTGGTTATGCATTCTAGATATGCTATTTTAATAAGTTGTGAATGTTCTGTTTTGTGTTATTCCAGTGTTTATTTTGGAATTCGAAGGATTAGCTCTGCACAGGGATATTATTTAATAATTACATTTTTAACTGAATAATGTAGAAAAGAATGTATACGATGCTGCACAAATGAGAACTTGAGAAAGTTTTACAAAGAAGATCCATGAGACCCTTTGTTTAGTACCAGCCCCTCTGTGTAAAAACATAAGAGACAGTAGGTAAATATCTTACGTTATTTCAGTAACCTTCAGGCTGATTCATGTAATAAGAGTCATTGGTCCATTTCATATCTTCTTTTTCCATTTTGTTCAGTAATGGCTATACTAAAGGTAGTCTTATGACTGGAACATCGATTTACATCAACATTATTATAGCTTAGGCTAGGCTCTGAAAAGTATTATATATGTCCATTATGTCGATGTGTTTTTATTTTCTCATAGGAAAATCCAGTTTAAATTTTCTCAATAGGCAAAATGTAGACAATCAGAACTACTGGTACATAGGTACTATACTGTATGTAATGGTTACAGTATTTCAGGAAAACCCAGCCTTTCCTTGAATAGCTTTTTGTACACTTGAGACCTGCTATTGTAAATGGAACTTGAAAAGATTTTGTGGTAGGTTATTTGGAATAGACAGTGTCAGAAACAATGTTGTTACCATAAATGTAGCTTTCCGAGGTATTCCACAATGATGACTTTGCCATGGCCTAACCAAATCGTCAATACCTTTAATAACTTGAATTGCTGTTTGTGTATTATTTTATATAGAATCGTTGAATTTGCTTTTTCGTCCTGTGTACTTTACATGCACCAAACTACAGGTTGTTGCAGTTGATCCTCATGGAAGTGCTTATATTTTTTTATATTAAAATGATTTCATCTTTCCACTAGACTGAATCATATTAGATACCTATGCAGGGTCAAGGAGGTAAAGTCCCCAGTAGTAGAAGGCATAACATTGATTAGGGTAGGACATAGCATTTCAAGATGGGTTAGATAAGGATCTACAGATGCTTATGCAAGTGTTGCCACATTTTTTTTTTTAATTCAAGATACTGTACCCACTAATGCATTCAGTGTGCATAGACTTATGTATATACAGATGTAAATTTGTCATTCAAATCTTCTGAATGTTTTCCCTCATTTAGTACGGGTCCTCTTCTGGTTTTGTTTACTGGGTCCTTGTAGAGAGTTATCACAGAATCCTTTATTTTGGATAACTTACCAAGTAATCACATAGCTATAAGTTTGTACTTACAGTAGCTCAAAATTTTCACATTTTTGGAATTCTCGGTAGCGCTCTTATGTTTTGTTGTAAATAACTAGTCCCACCCACTTTTTGGAATGAATAGGTAGAGCTGAAGAGCTCAATTCGTTTCTGCCGGTCAAGGAAATGACAGTAGTATATGGTTGTTGAGCAGGTCTTTGAATTTTGGTTAAGTGGATGGTAGTGTTTTTCGCGCCTTTTGATGACGTATTCTGTTGTTTTGGTTGTTTGTTGACTTATTACCGATTGTGACCACTTGATGTGGATTTTGACAATCGCACTGTCTTGCATATGTGGAGGGCAAACTTGCTGTTGGATCACCTGGCGAGTGGCTCTGCTCCGGTGACTCATGGACCGGTGACCACCACCACTGTATCGACCCCAGGGTATGCTGCCCCTCCTCACCTGGTGTATACGCAGCATATTACTACGGTGACCCCTTCAGCTGCAGTGCAGGCGCCGTTGTCCAGCGTTCCGAGAAGGGTCGTAACACCGCTGTCCAGGTTCGCCGCTCTCGCCTCAGCCCCTGACTTCCAGTGCCCCAAGAGCTCGCCCCTGGACCTGCCACCAGTACCCAGGAGGTCGCTGGCTGCTGCCCTGCCTCCTGCTGTACCTGCCGTTCCTGCCGCACCTGCTGTACCTGTCTTACCTGGTCCAGCCCCTGCCGACATCATTCCTGCCCGTGGTGTTGCTGCCCCAGTCGCAGGTCCTTCCGGACAGGTGCAGCCGGGCCGTGTTGCTTCGGCAATTACCCCGGTCTGTCCTGGATGGAGGACCTGACGACTGTCCTGAGGAAGCTGACGAAGAAGAAGAGGAAGAGGAAGAAGGTGTCGTCGTCGTCGTCTGTTGCCGCCTCTTCCCCTTCGACTTCCAAGGCTTCTCGGCCGAGGAAGAAGAAGGCTGCCCCCCCCCCCCCCCCCCCCAAGAAGTCTCCTTCGGGAACTTCTAAGGGCCCATCTCACTCCGGTGGGACGGGGGGGTCTTCCGCTGGTCCTCCCGCTCCTTCGGGAGTGGGGCCTGTCGCCTTCCGCAAGGAAGAAGACAGGGACCAGAGGGGTACCAGCTAACACCGGTACCTCCTCACCTGGTGCTAGGGGCTCTGCTGCTACACCAGGTTCCGTCTCGGCCTCTCGTTCGCGAGAGGTACCGAGTGTACGGTCGCCCGCCTGTGACCGTGCAGCCAAAGTCCAGGCTTCCGAGTTTGCTCGGCGCCAGGACCGAGGCACGGAGCAGAAAACAGGTGAGAGTCGCTCAGGTGACTCCCGCCAGGCCAGCAATCGCTCTCGTAGCGATACGCGGGTCCCCAGGGTTGGCGCGACGGTCCCAGACCGGCCGCGGGTTGAGACAAGGAAGAGGTCCCCTCGGTCGCCGGAACCGGCTTCGGCCGGTTCCAGCGGCTCAATGTGCCATGAGGACAGGCCCCGCTCCCACCGAGACAGCGGACTCTGCAGGTCCCCTGACCGCCGCTCCCATCGGGACCGGGCGGGTAGGGGGACCAGCAGCAGCTCCTCTGACGCTCGGGACCGGAGCCGTTGTTCTCGGTCCAGCTGCTCTCCCCTGGAGAGCCGCGCGACCAGGCCTGCAGCTCGATCGCCACCGCGGGTTGGCGATCGCCTGCAGCCCCCCAAGCACACCGGTTCTGCCGGTGAGCGAGGGGGGAGCATCAGGTCTTCCTCTCCAATTCCTTCAACTTCCTCGAGTTACACCGGGAAGAGCGAGGCGTATGCACAAGTGGCAGGAGGAGACCGGGAGGGGTCTGTTACAGTTCCTCCTTCGGAAGGAGGAGGGTCTCGGGAGGCGCTCTTGTTGGAGGGACTTGACGGACCTACTCCACAAGACGCAGTCACTCCCGAGATCCAGAGGTCGTTTGCAGAGGTTATTGCGCTGATTCGTCAGCACAACGACCTCGGGGAGGGATCGCCGCTCCCACCTTCTGAGCCTACCTCCAGGCTCGAGTCGTTCTGGGGTCCTAAGAAGGAACCCAAAACGACGGTGGGTCTGCTGCGATCGGCTCTGGCTGACTCGGTGCTGGGCCAGGTGGACTCTCGTCTCCGGACAGAAGTGTTCGCTACGGTCTGGCAGGTCTTCCAAGCTACTTCCCCTGCCTCTACTGCGACAGAGGAGATTCTACGTGCCATCAGAGGACCCCCTGCCGCCCAAACAGGTTAACCCGGAGCTAGCTAGGCTAACTCCAGGGGTGTCTCTGCAGCAGCTCCTGTTGGAGAACTTATGGTTCTCATAGCAAGAGGCACTCGCCTTGGAACAACCGCCATGGTGGCATTCCAAGCAGTCTCCTGGTTAGACCTGTGGTCCCTCACGGTGTCTAAGGTCGCGGCCACCTCGGAAAATATCACTCCTGAAGGTGACCCGGCTTTCGGGAGACTGTGCCAGTCTGGAGGTAGAGCCATCTCCTACCTAGCCCACCAGACGGCAAACCTGTGGGCCAACCTGGTTCTTCGGCGTAGGGACGCAGTCCTCACCCGAGTGACCAGGGCCGCTAGGCGTGAGGCGGCTCTGGGTCTTCGCAACGGACCGGTGCGGAGTTCCTCCTCTCTCTTTCCTGGAGAGATGATGGATGCTGCGGTGGAGCGACGGCGCACTGATGACAGTGACCGTCTAGTACACCAGGCAGTCTCGAAGGCGTCTGGGCAGCCTCGAGCTTGGTTAGCGCTTCCTAAAGACTCTGCCTTCGACTTCTAGGAGCGACTGTAACCAGCCCTCTTTCTCACAAGGGGGAGCTGGGAAGAAGCCGAAGAGAGGCGGGAAACGCTAGGGACGGCGTTCCCCCTCACCTGCTGCCGGAATTGGGGGGGTGCCTGGCGAGCCATTGGGCAACTTGGCAGTGCTATGGAGCGGAGACCTGGATAGTAGACGTCCTTCGGGAGGGGTATCTACTACCCTTCAAGTCTCGGACACCCCTCACCTCCAACCCAGTCCACCTTCACACCTACATACCCGGAACATCCAAGGACGTAGCACTTCGGCAGGAAGTCCAAGCCATGCTGAGCAAAGGAGCTGTGGAGATCGTCAGGGATCGGTCACCGGGCTTCTACAGCCGTCTTTTCCTGGCGGAGAAGTCTTCGGGGGCTGGCGCCCGGTGATAGATCTCTCTCCCCTGAACCAATTCGTTCACCAGTCTCGGTTCATGATGGAGACGGCACGCTCCGTGCTCGACTCCATCAGGAAGAATGACTTAATGCTTTCGGTGGACTTGAAGGACGCGTACGTATTTCCAGATACCCGTTCATCAATCCCCCAGGAAGTACCTCCATTTCTTCCTCGACGGGACGGTGTACCAATTCAGGGCACTTTGCTTCAGTCTCTCAACCGCCCCACAGGTGTTCACGCGAGTGTTCACTCTGGTGTCTGCTTGGGCCCACTCGTCAGGGATATGTCTTTTGAGGTATCTCGGCGACTGGTTAGTCCTGGCGAGCTCCCACTCGCAGTTGCTACGGGACAGGGATCGACTCCTCGAGTTCTGCAGCAATCTGGGGATCGTGGTGAACTTCGAAAGTCAGATCTCGAGCCCAAGGATAGGATGAAGTACCTGGGTATGCTGATCGATACGGTAGCAGGACGAGTCTTCCCCGCAGACTCACAGATCAGCAGATTCAGGGAGGTAGCCTACCAGTTCCTGTCTCGGCAGGAACAGTCAGTGATCAGTCACCTGTCGTCACTCGAGAAGTTAGTCCCTTTCGGGCGTCTTCACCTGCGGTCTCTCCAGTGGAGACTAAAGGAGAGTTGGTCACATGCAAGAGACCCGCCATACTTCCCCGTGTCCCTCACGGAGGAGGTGAGGCAGGACCTAGCCTGGTGGCTGGACGACAGGAACCTCGCAAGAGGAGTGCCTCTTCGCACTTCCCCCCCCGGAGATGTTGCTGTTTTCAGACGCGTTAACCGTCTGATGGGACACTCGGTGGTGTTGATGTGTGACAACACCACAGTAGTGGCATAAGTCAACAAACAGGGGGGCCTAGTGTCCCTCCCGTTGCACCAGTTGACGTTGCAGGTGCACAAGTGGGCCGTGGCTCACTTGGTAGAGCTGTCAGCCCGCTACATTCCAGGCAAGAGGAATGTAGTAGCAGACAACCTCAGCTGTCGGGATCAGGTGATAGGGACCGAATGGTCCCTACACCCAGACGTGGCGGAAAGGCTCTTCAACCTGTGGGGGCGTCCAGTAGTGGATCTGTTCGCCACCCGGCACACAACAGGAAACTTCAGGTTTTCTACTCGACTGTGCCAGACCCATGGGCAGCTGCAGAGGACGCTCTTCAACACCCTTGGGACAACCTCTACGTTTACGCCTTTCCCCCGTTCTGTCTGATTCGCAAGGTGATCAGCTGAGTGCTGGCCACCCCGAATCTCCGGATGATCCTGGTGGCTCCCAGCCATTTGGTATCCAGACCTGCTGGCTCTTCTTGCAGGAGCACCGAGAGAGATTCCCCCTTGGCACAACCTTCTCTTCCAGCCACACGTGGAACGGTACCAACAGTCAGTCCAGTCCCTTCATCTTCACGACTATCCGTTATCCACCATCTCTTGCAAGCGAGTGGTTTTTCTCACCGAGCAGCAACAGAGATGGCTGGGTACATCAGACAGTCCTCTGCAGCTGTGTACCAAGGAAAGTGGGCCGTCTTCTGTGGTTGTTGCCGTAGA
Source organism: Macrobrachium nipponense (assembly GCF_015104395.2). NCBI lineage: Eukaryota > Metazoa > Arthropoda > Malacostraca > Decapoda > Palaemonidae > Macrobrachium > Macrobrachium nipponense. The sequence goes on from NC_087202.1 coordinate 19,078,493, forward strand.
CGGGGTCTATCTCCTCTCAGAGCCACTCTTCAGCAGGTAGCGGATTTCCTCGTTTTCCTTCGCCGAGAGAAGCTCCTCTCTGTCCCTAAAGTCAAAGGAAACAGGGCCGCCCTGGCTCTAGTCCTGAAACTGAGGGGAGTGGATATCTTGAACTCGTTTGAGATCTCCCTGCTAATGAGGAGCTTCGAGAGGTCTTGCCCACCCAGAAACTCAGGCCCCCGGGGTGGGATGTGACTCTCGTCCTTGTGAGTTTGACCTCGAAGTCCCTTTGAGCCACTCCGAGAGTCGTCAGACAGGGATCTGACCCTCAAGACCCTCTTCTTGCTGGTCCTGGCATCGGCGAAGAGAGTAGGGGAACTTCATGGCTTATCCTTCGATGTCAAGCATACCAGGGGACGGGGATCTGTGACGCTCGGTTTCGTCCCAAACTTCGTAGCGAAGACTCAGAATCCTTCGGTCCCTGACGACCGGTTCGAGTCTTTCACAATCCCCTCCCTATTGGACTTCAACAACGATGCGGATGAAATGCTGCTTTGTCCTGTGAGGGTGCTACGGCGCTATCTGAAGAGAACTCGGCACCTCAGTCCTGAGTGCCGACGCCTCTTCGTTAGCACCATGGTGACCAAGAAAGAAGTATCCAAGAACACACTTTCTTTCTAGCTGCGTAAGGTGATCAGGAGGGCGTATGAAGCTGATGGTAGCGACGACATCCGTACCCTTCGTCCGAGAGCCCACGAAGTCAGAGGTATTGGTCCTTCCCTTGCGTTTCGCAAGAACTTCTCCGTGGCGCAGGTCCTGAAGGCAGGGGTCTGGACCAACCAGACCACCTTCACCTCCTCCTACCTTCGGGATATAGCCCACAGGTCCTTGGATACTTTTTCCTTGGGACCCGTGGTGGCTGCTCAATAAGGTGTTGTGTAGCTTACCCAGCACCCGCGCGGACAGAACAGCATCGCATCCTTGTGTGACTGTATGAATGGATGAGTGAATGAGAGTGCGACTGGCTTCTCTTCCCCATCTTTTTCTCCCCCTCTACCTGCGGGCAGAGAATGCGATCGTCACTACGTTGGAACAGGAGACCGATGCAGGTGAGCTACTCAACCGAGCCCCATCCTACCCCTTTCATTAGGGATAGGAGCGATTATCCACCACTTTTCCCAACAGGGGGTGGAAAGTGGAAGCCAACAAGAGACAAACCCATGACTTCATATTGGCTCTTGCAATAGGAACAAGTTCTTGCTTGCTAGTTTTAAGAGGTACGCTTGCCTCCCTCTTATTACTTGGGTCCAGAGGTCTGACCATTGATCCTGCGGTACATACCCCGATCACTGGACAGAGGCTAGGATCCCTCCCTCTGCTCTTATGACCAGGGAGGGAACCAAGGTGGACGAACACCAGTCTGTTCATTGACTCAGATTCCTCCCACCAAGAAGTGAGTCTTCCTATTGTTAAAGGACCGATGGATTGTATTCGTATCGGAACAATTAACAATTTGTCGAAAATTGTATTTTTATACATTCAACTTCCCTGTCAGATATACCCTTAGTTGTAGACTCCGTCGTCCCCGACAGAAATTTGACTGTCGGACAAGCAGTTAACTGCCAAACTCCCTTGTTCGAAGCTTACAACCGGTTCCAGCTGCCGCAAGTTACATTCCTATTGTTAAAGGACCTCAGGTTTGTATAGTTAGGAAAAATACAATTTTCGACAAATTGTTATATTACTAAGAATTTGTGATATTGCCTGAAGAAAGTCCAAAACATCTTCTCTCGTCCCTCCTGCTTGGCCAGCGAGTGGACCAGTCTGTTAGGGACCCTCTCATCCAAGAGTAGTTTGTACTTTTAGGGAGATTGTGCATCACACTGTTACAGTTCTTCCTAAGGCCCAGTTGGAAAAGGGAGACACTGCCAGATTCGCTTGTCATCCCCGTCAGTCCTGAAATAAAAGAGGACCTTTGGTGGTGGCCAGAAGAACACAGGTCTGCGGTGGAAAAGTCACTACAGCCCTTGAACCCCAACCTTACATTATATTCAGACATGTCCAATCTGGGTTGGGGAGCCCTCTTAGACAGCAAGGAAGTTGCAGGGACGTGTCATTTGACAGAGAGTAAATTACACATCAAGGTGAAGGAGTTGCAGGCGATCCGTCTAGCTCTTCAATCTGTCTCACTTTAACATGCAGCAAGATAGTGAACAGTCTATTCCAACAGCTTGGCCGCTCTGGCCTACATCAGGAAACAAGGACAATTATTCTCACTCGCTTCATTCAAGGAGAGTTAAATGTCCTCACAGACGAACTAAGTCGCTGCAAACAGGTTCTACCGACGGAGCTGGCATTGAATCCAGAGGTGTGCACCAACCTGTGGAAATAGTGGGGAAAGCCGTCGATTGACCTGTTTGCAACATCAAGGAACCATTGACCCCCTCTGTATTGCTTACCAGCTCCCAACCCTCTGGCATAAGCAACTGATGCCATTCCCCAGGACTGGTCGAAGCTAGACTTGTATTCCTTCCCTCCATTCAGCATATTCAGCATGGTAAGGGAGATACTGAACAAATTCATTTCTCACAGCAATTCCTTAGTGACCATAGTAGCTCCCTTCTGGCCACAGAAGGAATGGTTTCCGGATCTCTTCGGCCTTCTTGTGGATTACCCAAGATTATTACCACAGAAACCAAGGCTTCTCAAACAACCACATTTTCTTCAGTTTCATCAAGGATTATCCGCTCTTCCTCTGACAGGTTTCAGACTGTCCTGTCAGGAAGCTTGTCAGAGCGAAAGGCTGCAGAAGCAATTGTTAAGTGTAGACGCCAATCTTCAGCAAATCGCTACAAAGCAAAGTGGTCAGTATTAGAGAACATGGTGTCTCTTCTTCTGAAGCTACTGTAGCTAATATTGTGGATTTTTTCACTGTATCTGAGGTCTTCAAAGGGGTCAGCTGCCCCAACCATAAAAGGATACAGATCAATGATTTCATCAGTTTTTAAACATATAGGTTTAGACTTTTCTACAAACCAGGATATTTCAGATTCAGAAAAGCCGATAGAATTTGGAGACCCTTCTCAGAATTTATGGTGTTCTGTAAAGAATCCCTTGTATGCTTTCTCTAAGAATGCTTTGGTTTTCTTTTTAAAGGATGTGATTGTGAAATCACACTCAAGGTTCAAAGAAGATGTTTTCTTATTGAAAGTCAAAGCTCATGAAATAAGGGCAGTAGCTGTACGCTAGGTCTGTTTTCTGTGGCTGAATGTTACTGGATGACAAAGGATAGGAGTACCCCTCTTATTTACCTGTCTCTTTGCCTTGATTAAGGTTGACAAGTTCGTTTTGGGAAGCATGGAGGTATTGTGTACCACAGTGCCCTCCGTTCGTTATTTTTCTAATGTGATGTACGAAGGTGTTTGTTCTTGTCTGTATGTATCGAAATTTCACTGTACTATCATAACACATTCCGCATTGATAAATTCTACTGAAACTTATGTTCCGATTCTTTTTGTTTGTGCTGAATTCCTGTTTGTTAATGAAAAAATTTGCAAAGCTCCAAACTGAATTTTTTAGAGCCTTCTTATCTCCTTTTTCTGTACATCATGCTCTTCATCATTACTTGTAACCCTTCAGCAACTTTCCCATTCAGCCCCAGTATTAGAATTTTTCCTTCCCTGTTATCAAATTGTGATGTTGATTTTGTATATTTTATTTTGCATGCATTGTATGACGTTTGTACCCTTTAATGTTCCCACTTTACTTTTTGCTTAGTAAAATAGCTTTTATGGTCTTTTATATGTTATACTGATCTGTTGTAATGACTGATTCTCTCTCTCTCTCTCTCTCTCTCTCTCTCTCTCTCTCTCTCTCTCTCTCTCTCTCTCTCTCTCTCTCTCTCTCTCTCTCTCTCTGACATAGAAATTAATGAAGCTGATATTGTGCAGGCAATTAATGAAATTAAAAATGGAGCTGCTGCAGGGCCGGATGGAGTCCCTGCTATTTTGTTAAAGAAAGTAGTTCATTCTATCGCAAAGCCACTTGCAATATTATTAAGACAAAGTGTAGATACAGGCAAGATTTATGATGAGCACAAATTAGCATATATCACCCCTACTTTCAAAAGTGGATCAAGACTAGAGGCAAGTAATTATAGGCCTGTGAGTCTAACATCACATATTATGAAAGTGTATGAAAGGGTAATGAAGAAAAATATTATGAAACATTTAATAAAAAATAATTTGTTTAATATAGGACAACACGGTTTCGTACCCGGAAAAAGTACACAAACCCAACTGTTAGTCCACCGTGAGAACATATTCAAAAATATGAAAAGCGGAAATGAAACAGATGTGGTTTATCTAGACTTTGCAAAAGCTTTTGACAAAGTAGACCATAATATATTAGCAAAGAAAATTAGAAAACACAATATCGTAGATAAAGTATAGGAAGATGGTTAAAAGAATTTTTACACAACAGAAAACAGATAGTTATTGCAAACGATGAGAAATCGGATGAAACCAAGGTAATATCCGGTGTGCCACAAGGTACGGTGCTAGCTGCAATATTGTTTGTTATTATGATTGAAGACATAGACAGTAATGTTAAGGATTCGGTAGTGAGTAGTTTCGCTGATGACACAAGAATAAGTAGAGAAATTACTTGTGATGAAGATAGGAACGCTCTACAAAGAGACCTTAACAAAGTATATGATTGGGCAGAGGTAAATAGGATGGTATTTAACTCTGATAAATTTGAATCAATAAATTATGGAGACAGAGAAGGAAAGCTATATGCATATAGGGGACCTAATAATGAGACAATCACAAATAAGGAAGCAGTTAAAGACCTTGGTGTGATGATGAATAGGAACATGTTATGCAATGATCAAATAGCCATTCTGTTGGCAAAATGTAAGCAAAAATGGGAATGTTGTTACGGCACTTCAAACAAGAAAAGCTGAACACATGATTATGCTTTATAAAACATATGTTCGTAGTCCACTTGAATATTGCAATATGATATGGTACCCACACTATCAAAAGGATATTGCACAAATAGAGAGTGTACAAAGGTCCTTTACAGCTAGAATAGAAGAAGTTAAGGACCTAGACTACTGGGAAAGACTACAATCCTTAAAATTATATAGTCTAGAAAGGAGAAGAGAACGCTACATGATAATTCAGGCATGGAAACAGATAGAAGGAATAACAGAAAATATCATGGAACTAAAAATATCAGAAAGAGCAAGCAGAGGTAGATTAATAGTGCCCAAAACTATACCAGGAAAAATAAGGAAAGCACACAGAACATTAATCCACTACGCACCAGCATCGATAATGCAGCGTCTATTCAATGCGTTGCCAGCTCATCTGAGGAATATATCAGGAGTGAGCGTAGATGTGTTTAAGAATAAGCTCGACAAATATCTAAACTGCATCCCAGACCATCCAAGATTGGAAGATGCAAAATATACCGGAAGATGTACTAGCAACTCTCTGGTAGACATTAGAGGCGCCTCACACTGAGGGACCTGGGGCAACCCGAACGAACTGTAAGGTCTGTAAGGTAAGGTCTCTCTCTCTCTCTCTCTCTCTCTCTCTCTCTCTCTCTCTCTCTCTCTCTCTCTCTCTCTCTCTCTCTCTAATAGTTTTCTCGCATGGACTGCCTTTCTGCAAATGATACAAAAATTATAATAAATCACTTAAAATTCAGCTTTGAACTGTGATCAGATTATGTATGCATGGCCTTGGATTGCTATTAAATACAGTATAGAGCATTGGACATTGATGTTTTTGAAAGTACATGACTCTATGCTATGAAAAAGGAAAAGCTTCAGCTTGATTTGTACCATGGTACCTCCTGGTAGCATCACTATGTAATCCTGAAAAACCTTGAAGGCTACCTTTGTGTTGGGTTCTTTTCTCACATGTACTATAAGTTAATTTTTTCCAGCACCTCTTTTTATCTACATTGTGCAAGGCACCCTTCCTCTGCATTAATCTTCTGAAACTTTTTCCTTTGGAACTCTTTACATGACTTGCTGTGAAGTAAGTTTTGTAGTCCTTAGCAGCTCGTCTTTTGAGGATATAAAGGTATTCCCAGCCTTCACAGAGAACAGCGGTGTAGAAGGGTATGCAGAATAGATTTTTGGATCTGGCCCTAGCCTAACCTAGTCTCGCCTACCTTACCTCTCTCTCTCTCTCTCTCTCTCTCTCTCTCTCTCTCTCTCTCTCTCTCTCTCTCTCTCTCTCTCTCTCTCTCTCTCTCTCTCTCTCTCTTTGGTGGATAGGCCCTTCCTTCTGTTTTGTTATGGTAGATATCCTAGCTGCCGGTATGAGATAATGTTAGGGTTAAGATCATAAACATGATCGATCACATTTACATTTTTCCTTCCCTCATGATGCCATATGCTACACCTTCCTGTTTCAAAATCATGCTCCTTCATCCTCCTTTTTCCTGAAGTACTTAAAAGTGAGGATTTGTTCTTGTGGTCCTTTGAAGTTTTATTTATGAACTGCTGAGAAGAGGCTGATCGTCTTTGTTATAGTATGAGCATTATGACTGTTAGAAGTGGTTATGCTTAGAAGTTTCAGGTAATGTTTTGAGCTGTGGTCAGGAGCTTTTTGTAGAAAGGAATCCATAGATTGGGGTATTTCAAATTATTTGAATTTGATTCCTTTCAGCATACAAACCATCTTGAAAGACATATATATTTGTGCTATTGTTGTCCTTTTCCTTAAAACCCCACTTACTGTGAAAAACAGTGGTTTGTATTTTAGGAAACATTAGCGTCTTAGATATTCATGCTGGGGTAAAATTTTAAGAAAGATCAGGAAATGTATTCAAGCATCTTACTGCTTTAGAATCTTTAGAGTTAATTGAGATGAAACATGTACTTTTACTTTTCAGTGTTCTGCAGTTAGATGTCTTCTAACTTCTCACTGCTCTGTCTCCATGAAGTACAATATCTTGTATGCCTTTTTCTGCCTTTCTAAGGTAAAATCAATTTTCCTTGACAAGGGCCATTTCATCATTTCCTTGAAACAGATGTTTGAACACAGCTTGTAGGTAGGCGAAGCTAGTGGTAAAACAACCAGGCTTTTGTATGCTGTAGAGCTATTTGCAATGATTGATTTTTTATGCAAACATTTGTTGAAGAAGGTTTTTTCTGTTTTATGTATGCTGTAAATGTTCTTTTTTTGTCCTTTTTTATGGTTCGGTTGAAAGCTGTCTGTAATTGATTTTTTAAAAACTAGATAATATTAAGTTTTGTCATTTTGCTTTACTAACTACTAGAAATCACACAATTTTGCTTAACTACTAGAAATCATGTTAGGCCTAGTCAGTTTCAGATGTTTAGAGCTGCATACGATTTTGTGCTATTCACATTCTTGCCAATGCTGACAGTTACTGCCATTCAGTTCCTGGCCTTTGCAAAGTTAACATTTTACTTTTAACTGCTTCTGAAGTCACCCAACATTTTCTTCTCTACTTCATATTGTACAGTTGGCTCTATGAATTTTGGTATACATCACAGAAAGGTATGGAAACATGGCAACTTCAGTGATACCCATGAACATTTGGCATTTGGGAAACATGATTGAAATGATGTACGTGCATGCTGATATTCATGGAATTACTTGCACCATGCCCTTTTATATAGATTATTGTCCCAGGCAACTTGCATTTTATTTTTTTTTTTCCCTTTGATTAAGTAAAGGTAGGGGTTTGAAAGTACTTTCATGTTTTTCTTTAGTTTTCCTTTTGCTTAATATGCTCACTCTTGTTATTAGCTTACTATCTTGTTTGTAACTTCTACACTGATCATTTTACTTTTGTGTATCATCTTTTGTGAAGGCTGGTTTTGCTTCAGGGTTGTCTCTGTCCAAAAGTTTGCATCTGCCCTTAAGGTAACCAATCAGTATTTGCTCATTCTATAGGAATGAATTAGGATCAATGAAATCTACTCTGTGTTTTCAGGTTCCCAGAAGTATTATGGAAAATGGAAGAGGTTAGTCTTTCTTTATCTTTTCAACCTCAGTTGAGACTGAAAGATTGAGGCACAAGCCAGAAGATACAGGGAGGTTTCATTCTCAGCTCTTTGAACCACAAAAATATAGGTCCAATAAGGAGATTCCAATGATGTCATAATGTTCCCAATCCTCAAGAGTACAGTAACATCAGCAGACATCATCTGAAAATTTTCAGCAAACTTCGTTTTCACTTTTTATTACCATTGGTTTTCATTTAACATCTTACAATAAAGTATATAGGCATTCACCTTTACTCAAAAATAATCATTTTACCATGAAAATATATTCACAACGAGCAGTTAAAGGAAAACAATGGTATGTCCATAGTCGATTAAAGTGTTCTGTGCCATAGATGAATTTTGAAGTTCCTTAATTCTTATTGTTGATAAATTCAAAGATATAGTACTCATATAAATCTTAAATAATGTTTCAAGAAAGAATTGATTACTATCAAGATTGCTTTCTTAGGTGCTTGTGTCACCGATTGTGTTCACCTTAGATTCATCAAATTACCCATTGCATTTGAACTACATTAATATGCATGTCCCCAGATGACAAAACCTTTTTGATTGTCCGTTGAGTTTTAGTTATAGGCTGAAAAGAAGCAGACTGACCAATAATTTTTTTCATGTCCGAAATCTTTTAAGTGTACCTGGAAAGTGTGAGAGAATTGTAGTGTCAATCCTCTATTTCTGTTCCTTGTATCTGTAGAGCACTGTGAGGGACTTCATTTTTATCAGTTCCTTTTAGTTCAGGTGATGTTTACCTTCATTCAACGTGGACACTATTTTCATTTTAGTTGTTTTGCTGACTAAGACTAATTATATGAAGGTGGATATCTATGTCATTTCAACATAAGCCACAAAAATTACAGATAAACATTATTTTAGACTGTAATGGTACAGTGGTCCCCCTATATTCACAGGAGATGCATACCAGAACCCACCCAGTGAATGGTTAGAACCCGCGAATAGTTAGAACTCTTATAAAAATGCTAAAAACTTCCTATTTTGTTAGTTAAAACTCGAGAAAACCCCACTAAAAAAATGTTCATACCTGGTTTTTTTAAGTTTTATCAAAAAGTGCATTTTATGATGAAATTGATAAAAAAATTGGAATTTGTGGATATTTCTTACAGAAAAAACCACTAATAGGCGAATTTTTCACCACGAATAAAGGGGGAAATGTTCCAGAGAGAAATCCGCGAATGTGCGAGTCTGCAAATCCAGAGAATGCGAATACAGTAAGTCCACTGTATTCATAATGCAATCGGGAGTAGGCATATTTCCACATTCCTGTACATCCGTCTTCAAGGAAGTATCTGACGTTTGTTTTTCCAGAACAGGTTCTTCCAATTTTTGGCTCTGCTTTGGCTTCTACACAGCCACTCAAGTCTTCACCTGAGTTCTCACTCCCTTACAGAAGTGGCTCCATTTGATGGTAATAAATATCTGACTCTATCTCGATGACTGGCACGTACTTTCCCCCTCTCAGTCTCGTCGCACAGAGGACCTTCAGAAAACTCTTCGACTGGCCCAGGATCTGGACCTGTTGATCAACTCCCTGATATTGCAGTTACAATGGATCCCTGCTTGTTTGCGGTTCAGCAATCGCTGATTCAGTTATTCGGGGATATTCTCTGATGCATTTTTTCAGTAAATCATGGAAAATTATTCGTAGGAAAAAGTTCACTTATTGGTGTATTTTCATGTTATTTGTGTCTAATTACATTTTTTTATCATAAAAATTATATTAAGTCAAAAAATAAAAAAAAATAGGCTGTTTTTAAACATTTTTAAAGTAGTATTTGGTGTTCTATCTATTAACCACTCTACCGACACCTGCATCTACATACTGGAAAAATTGCTGAATTATTATCTATCATCAGCCTCTCCTGTTTTCCTATGTTTTGTAGATGCGAGAAAAGCATTTGACAGAGTAAATTACCTATAGCTCTTCCTAAAGCTGCATAAAAGAGGCACACCTCTATATTTAATTGGCATTTTATATTGCTGGTTGTCCACACAGCAGTTCTGTCCCAAATGGGGTAATGTATTGTCGTACACCTTTGGCTCCCTAAACAGGCTTCAACAAGGGGGCATTCTCCCACCATACCAGTTTAATACGTGCGCAGATGCCCTGAATGTCATACTGAACCCACTCCAAATCGGATGCACTGACAATGTAACTACTACTATAAACAGCCCCTGTTACGCTGGCGATATGGGTCTGATTTCCCCATCAGTGCAAGGTCTCCAATGACTCATCGACACTTGCTGCTCTTCTGCTCGTAGTGCTACAGTATCTATGGGTGTTCCCTCTGGACCAACTATACCTGAGAGACTATGAGATGTATCACTGTTGTGCACAATGACATTCTGAGACGCCTCACAAACACTTCGCTACCACTGCCACACTGATGTTCACAAAAAACTGCCTGGACAACTTAAAAATCATTGTAAGGCAAACGGTGTCCAGTCTGATAACTCGAATGAGAAACAGCATCAATTCACTCATACAAAGCATCCTAAGGATTGAGGCAAGAAGATCTAAATTGTGGGAAAGATGGGAAAATGCGGTATTTGTTCCCTAAATGACGTAATCTCTGTCTTGGCAATGTGTCATCTGCAGAGCCTGTCATTATTATATTTCTACGGTTAGTTATCACTGGTATTTTACTTTTGCATTGTTGCTGTGTATGTTATCAAGTTGCAGCTTTTCTATATTCAATTTTTGTATTTAGCCCTCTGAACCTGACCAGTGTAACCACATTAAGGTCTTTAGCTGGAATTTAATTTATGCAAGCTGTGCACTTACGATTATAACTCAATGCTTTTTTTTCTCATTATTATAATTATTATTGTTACAGCATTATAACTTAATGCAACATCAAATTACAGCACCATAGCTCAAGTTATGTTAAAGTGCCGTTAATGGTGAAAAACTGACTTTGGCAGAAATCTACATACAGCGTGGCGCTGGAATGGATCCCCTTCCATAAGTCTAGGACACTGTATAAGCATTTTTAGAGGGGTTCCAATATATCGCAAATTTTCTCTTGGGTGGTTGCGGTACCTAACCCCCATGAATACAGGGATCCACTGTAGTCCCCAGTCACAAATCTTTATTTGGGGATGAGGATCGTCTCTTGGGCTTTTCCTTCCCAGAAAAAGGATACTGTCTTGCCTTTAAACAGTCTGGAATTCCTCTCTCTCCAGTCGTGCTCCACAGATCAATGGACGAGTCTCCTGGGCACAATGTCGTTCATAGAGAAATGCATTTCTTAAGGGAGACTTCACTCGAGGCCTCTCCAGTTCTTCCTAAAGGCTAGCTGGTGCAAGAAGACTCTCCTGGACTCTTTTGTCTTCCCAATCACAGATGAAATCTAGGGAGATCGTTAATGGTAGCTTGTAGAGGGGAGATTCTCAGTGGGGAAGTCATTGTTCCCATTGAGCCCAGACCTCTCCTTGTTCTTCGATGTTTAAAATTTAGGATGGGGAGCACGTCTTCAGGAGAAGTCACAGGGAAGTGGTTTCAAAAGGATATGTGGAGGCTCCACATCAACATCAAGGAGTTGAAGGTTGTGCACCTAGCTTTGCAAAGTTTTGCATCAGTAACGTACCACAAGACAGCAGTTGCCTACATAAAGAATCAGGGAGGTATGCATTAACTCTCCCTTTGCGAGAAGGCCAAGGACCTTCTGCTTTAAGCATAGTCCAACCATACCTGGATCATCACCTGCTTCATTCAAGGCTGACTTAACGTCAAAGTGGACGAGCTGAGCCGTTGCAAACAGGTCTTACCCACAGAATGGACTCTGAATCCACCGGTGTTCACTGACCTGTGGAAACAGTGGGGAAAACCATCAATAGACCTGTTTGTGATGTTGCAGAATTACCGTCTTTTCTTATTTGGCTCACTGGTTCTGGATCCTCTGATGTGGGCGATGAATGCAGTGATTCAGGACTGGTCCAACCTAGATTTATATACCTTCCCTCCATTCAGTATGGTGAGGGAAGTCATCAACAAGCTCCAGTCTCACGACAATGTCTCCATTACTCCTATTTTGGCCACAGGAGTGGTTTCCAGATCTTCTTGGACTTCTAGTAGGCTTCCCCAGACTTCTTCCACAGCTTCAAAGTCTACTCAAGCGGCCCCACTTCCATCAGTTTCATTAGTGTCTACTCCCAATCTGACAAGCTTCAGACTGTCTGGAAGCTTGTCAGAGCGAAAGGATTTTCAAGAGCAGCTGCAGTAGCTGTTGTTAATTGCAGATGGCAGTCCTCTTCCAGAGTATACTACTAGGCTAAGTGGTCAGTCTTCCTCTCATAGTGCCAAGAACGCATTATCTCAGCTTCTAAGACCCTCTGATGCAGATAGCAGACTTATTTCTCTTTCTCCGATCTTCTAAGGGGCTAGGATCTTCAACCATTAAAGGCTATAGATCTAGATTGAACTCTGTGTTTAGCCATAGTCTTAATTTAGCGGAGAGTCGGGATATTAGCAACTTAAGTCATTCGATTGTACGTACTGTGAAACAAGGCAAATCTACTACAGTATCATTTTTCCTAGATGTAGTCCATTATTGGCTCTCACGTAGGTCCCCCTTTGCGCCTATTCATTATAGACAAGTTGGCTTCTCTCAAGGTGATGTTATCTACAAGTTTACATTAGGTTTCTTAGCCAAGGATGAAAACTCTTCTTATCCCTGGCCTAGTTCTTACACTATCAAGAATTCAACTAGTACTCTGGGACTGTCAGATCTGGTGAGAGCCTTGGAAGTGTTACCTGAAGAGGAGCAAGAAGGTCAGAGGTTCTTCTTGTAATTGCTGGTTTTCGGTCAAGTACCCCTTGTGCCCTTTATCTAAGAATGCACTTTCCTTCTTGAGAGAAGTTATTTCTGAGGCACACAAGGGTATTCAGGAGGGTCTTTTAGCCTTATTTAAGGTGAAAGTTCATGAGGTTAGAGCAGTGGCTACCTCATTAGCATTAAAACTTGATTTGTCGCTTTCCATAATTATTCAATCTACATTTTGGAAATGTAGATATATGTTTGCATCACATTATTTAAGAGATGTAGAAACTGTGTATGAAAACTGTAGTTCGTCATGGCTGTTTTCCGTAGCTGGCATGATACTGGGTGAGGAAGGTAGGTATTGGTATATTTTCTATTTCTCTATCTCCTTACCTTGGTTCAGGTGATCGAGTTATGGGAAGATTGGGAGGTACAGTATACCCAGAGTACCCACCTGTCAATTCTCTCTGTTTGGTTGGGTGTGGGTTTTTATTGAAGTTGTAGGTTACATATATCTCCGGTTAGTTTTTATTGTGTGCCCAGGGCAAGGGGTTATATTTGATTTGATGCTTCGGCAACCATTGGAGTACTCCTTGGTTGCAAAGCCCCCGGCTACAGGTCCAAAGGAGTGACAACTAGGGGCATTATCCTCCTGCTGTAGCTTTCTCTCCAGGTAAGGTTACAACAAGCATTTCACTAATTTTGGCTAACTTTCTATTTAAAAATTATCTCCATTACGAGTATATTTTGAGTAGTTTTAGGAATCGGCAATGTAATTTCATGGTAAGTTACTTACATGTATAAAAACGACATTTTTATAATAAGATGAAATTTTATACAGACAGTCCCTGGTTATCGGTAGGGGTTCTGCTCCAACGGCTTGACAATAAGCGAAAATCGCAGATAACTTGGGCTGATATTGGTATGTATTGATGCAGATAACCGGAAATGTGTGCATTTCAGCACCGAAAATCACAAATTTTTGGCGCTAGACAAGCACCGTGAAACTGGAAACTGAATCGTCTATAACTGCCTTATATACTTACCAAGTGATTACATGATTAGAGCCTCCACCAGCTTTCCTCACAGCTGCTTGTACCTATTCCTCAGCTGCTTGTACCTATTCTTTCCCAAAAGTAGGTAGGTCTAGTTACCACACAAACAAAATAGCGCTACCATGAATGTTTAGACTAAAGTTGCCACAATTAGTTGGGACTAGTACATAATAACAATGTAATTACTTGGTAAGTATATATAAAATTTTATATTTTTAGGAAAATCTCATTTTCACTCATGTCTGTTGTTTTGGAATAATGGGTTTTCCTGTTTTCCATCTACATGGAAGGATGAGTTACAGTGGACCCTTGTATTCACAGGGGATGTGTTGTAGACACCCCCCCCCCCCCCTGCGAATAGGTAGAATCTACCCCTATAAAAAATTTTAAAACTGCTTATTTTCTTAGTTCAAACTCAAGAACAACCCACTGAAAATACTTATAGTACCTTTTTTTTTTTTTTTTTCATCATCACAAAAAAGTGCATATAATCATGATATTTATGTGAAAATACTTTAATTTATGGATATTTCTCATAGATAAATATGTATTCTATTTTCCATCTGCAGGCCAGAGAACACAGGCATATCCAACTTTGTCTTTATATATAGAAATGAAGAAATTTTTAAAATTTCTCCATCGTCAACTACACATTTTATTACTTAGTATTCACATCTTAATGATTGGTTATTGATATAGTTGTGGCTGTTTGGTCATGGTACCATACAACATTGATCAGTATAGCATTCAATAGTTATAATTTTTTGGGAGGTTAGAGTCAGAGGACAGTTAATAGTCTAGTTTCAGGTAGGTGCTGTACCTGACTTTTCAAGTACCTATGTTGTTTACTAGATGTATAGTACTTAGGTATTTTGTTATTCATTTTGAAAAGTTTAACTATTTATATACAGTTTCTTTTAACATAGTATATCCTGATGGTAGTCTTTTTCATTGAAGTGATTATTGCATCTGATTACGTATTAACACACTTTATTTTTCAGAAATGAGCTTCAGCAGATTCTAAAGATCTTGTATAAAAAGTGTGATGATCATGGCAAATCTGAAAAATTGGCACTGGAGGCTAAAGAAAAGGGATCAAAGGTAGGAATATTATTTCTCATTGTAGAACAACCAGTGCTCTTGATGTTGCATTTTAGAAAAGTTCTTGGAACCCTGTATTGGCAAAAGGATATTTCGCAAATTGTTCTTCATCAGGTGTAGAGGTCAAGCTTGGTGACCAGACAAAACAAGAGTTTATGTAACTGTAACTTTAGGGCCTAAAATAGAAACAACTTTATCGTAGCCCCAGGCATCATGACTTTTTTTAAACTGCTGTAACAAAATTAAGGTATGTGTTCAGTGAAATCAGTATTTTACATTTTGTCATCCTAATGTTTTTCAGGAATACGTAAAGAAGAAGGATGTTGATGCTCAACATAGCTTCACAGAAAGTCTAAGATTGGCTCCTGAGGATTCCCCTGTTCTTCCCCTTGCATATGGCAATCGTTCTGCTGTTCTCTTCCAGCTGAAAAAATACAAGGTATCTCATTATTTTAGCCACTTTTTAGCTCTTGTACATACTATGTAAATATTATACAGTATCTATGTTGATATATGCTGCATTACAGTGGTCCCTCCGTATTAGCGGGCGGGGGATGTGTACCAGACCCCCCCGTGAATAGTTAGGACCCGCGAATGTTTGGAACCCCTATAAAAACACTAAAAACAGCCTATTTTATTTGTTAAAACTCAAGAAAAACTCACTAAAAATGTTTATACTTTGTTTTGTAATAGTTTTATCACAAAAAGTGCATTTTATGATGAAATTGATAAAAAAACCAGGAATTTGTGGATATTTCTCATAGAAAAGTACCGCGAATAATGCTGGGAAACGTTCCCGAGAGAAATCCAGGAATGTGTGAGTCCGCGAATCCGGAGAACGTGAGTAAGGGGGGTCCACTGTAATCTGCAGATGATGTTTGTGTATGTGCAGTGAGGTCCCATTACATCATAGTATTCCTTTTATGTTTTATAATTTTGAAAAATGAGAAAACATTTAAAAGGCGTGAGTCCAGAAATGTGGAGATAATGTGGTTTTGTTTTTTCTCATAGGGACAAGATATGATATTTAGAGGTGTAGGTTGAGAGCAATAGACTTTAGTTTGACGGATCTAAACTGATAGATAGATGGTTTACCTCTTTGAGAAAAACCCTGTTGCCACTTCTCTCTTGACCTTGAAATCGTCCCCTTCTTAAGTATTCACCCATCTATCTCTCAGTGAGGTAATAATTATTTGGGACGGTGATTAGGTAATTAAACTGACCGTATAAATCCTAGTCTGTAAACTCTATCCCCTTTCTATTTGGTAATTACTTTTGAGACTTTATTTATTCTGTTGTAGTTGTTGTGGCTTATACCATTCAATTTTGCATATATTACATAGCATTTTGTTCATGAAACTTACCTGACAGATATATATATAGCTGTATTCTCCGAAGTCCGACAGAATTTCAAAACTCGCGGCACACGCAGTGGGCGGCCAGGTGGTAGTACCCATTCCCGCCGCTGGGAGGCGGATATCAGGAACCATTCCCATTTTCTATTCATATTTTTTTCTGTCGCCGGTCGGTAAACTCCTGTTTACAGACCTCCGCCCAGGATTTTTGGATTTGACTCGTTCTAAGTATCTGGATTGACTTTTGGTTTTGACTCTGGATTGTTGGATTGGCATACGCGATAGTGGACTGTTTTTTTATTTTGGATTGGCTTTTCTGTGAACGTGATGTCGGGATCAAGTTCAGTGAGCTTCAGAGTGTGTGTGAGGAGTGATTGCAAGGTGAGGCTACCGAAATCATCGGTAGACCCCACACAGTATGTATGGGGTGTAGGGGGCATGTTTGTTTGTTGGATGATCGTTGCATTGAATGCAAAAGTTTGACTGATGATGAATGGAAGGTGTATGAATCCTATCGGCGTAAGTTGGAGCGCGATAGGATCAGGAGGTCTTCCTCCAAGAGCGGTTCTACGAAAGGTAAGGGAAGTAACATTTTCATACAATGAACTTACCTGTCAGATATATACATAGCTAAGACTCCGTCGTCCCCGACAGAAATTCAAATTTCGCGCCACTCGCTACCGGTAGGTCAGGTGATCTACCTGCCTGCCCTGGGCGGCAGGACTAGGAACCATTCCCGTTTTCTATCATATTTTCTCTGTCGCCGGTGGTATCAACATTGTTGTTACTACCTCCTGACTGGAATTCGCTTTTCAAGACTTTATTGATCATCTTTATTGGATTTCTTGGTGACGTACTGGATCGTTGTTTTGGCATTCGCTACTGTGGACTGGATTTGGACTTGCTTTTGATTTTTCTAATAGAATGTCTGATTCAAGTGTTAGTGTGAGAGTGTGTGTGAATGTAGGCTGCAAGGTGAGGATACCGAAGGCTTCGGTTGATCCTCACACTGTATGTCGTAAATGTAGGGGGTTTGACTGTTCTTTGGCTAACACCTGTATTGAGTGTGAAAAGTTGGATGCTAATGAATGGAAGACTCTAACTTCTTACTTGAAGAAGTTAGAGAGGGATAGGATTAGACGGGCTGCACAAAAGAGTGTGAGTACAAGGCCTATTGAGCCTGTTTCTGAGTCTAACTCTCCTTTTATTAATGAATATGATTCTCCCTATGTATCTGAATCCTCACAGGCTTTGCATTCGGATTCGGCTTCTGAAATCGCCAATCTGAAGGCTACTCTTCGTAAAATGAAGACAAAGATGGCGGCCATGCAAGGTAAGGCTAGTGATTGTGAATTACTAAGTGAAGTGAGTGTTCCCAGTGTTGTGGAGGGGGCGTCTGACCGTCCCTGCGATGCTCCCAGGCCTAGACCTCTTCCAAACTCACATACCCAGAGGAGTAGGAAAGTCGAAAGTCGTACGGAGGTTGTGGGGAATCCCCAACGGTCAGGCGTCCCTTCAGCAGGTTCTGTTTCGTTACAGTCTGCTCAGGACCGCTCTAATAGAAGCGTCCTACGAGATTGTTTCTCGTCGTCCGGTTCTCCTTCACCTAAACGAGGGTGGAAGGACTCTGATCTTTCTAGGCCACTGAAAAGGCATTGGAAAGAGCGCGCGTTCGACTCGAGCCCGGAACGCTTCTCGGAGGAAGCTCCTTCTTCTATCAAGAAGGCTAAGCTGGTTTCGACGCCTCCTAGAACAGTATTTGAGGATCGCACTTCTTCGAGTTCTCCTGCTTCTTCTATTAAAGAGGACGCTGGGGTGGCTTCCAAGAGGATATTGCTTGCAGTTCAAGAGCAGATTGCCTCTTTGCTTGGAGTTCTTTCGAGGGACTCCTCGCAAGAAGGACGCTAGACTTCCTATTAAGAAGTCTCGTCTTCTTTCACCAGCCAGACGTGAAGCGTCCTCCAGACATGGGACGTCTTCCAGGCGCGAAGAGTCGTACAAACGTCAGGATCTATCCGAGCGAGTTCCTCTAGATCAGGATACGCTCAGGAGTGAGGCGCCAGCCAGGCGCGAGGATTCAGCCAAGCGCGAGGCGCCAGCCAGGCGTGAGGAGTCAACATTGCGTGAGGCGCCAGACAAGCGCGAGACGTCAGCCAGGCGCGAGATGCCAGCCAGGCTACACGCTCCAGCCAAGCGTGAAGCGCCAGCCAAGCGCGAGGCGCAAGACAAGCGCGAGGCGCCAGACAAGCGCGAGGAGCTTTTCAGGCGCGAGAAGTCAAGCAGACGCGAGACTTCTTTTAGACGTGAGAGAGAGTCGGTTCACTCTATGAGCCCCTCTCCTAGTAGGAGTTTGTCACCAGTAGAGAGAGAACGGGATGAAGATCCTCTCGTTTTTCAGGCCGATTCTCCACAAGGTGTAGAAGGAGATTCGGAAGAAGAGGGTGACGGTAGAGAAGGAGTCTCGAACTATAAAGTTCTGACTGACCTTCTTTTACGAGAATACGGAGATTCTTTAACTCCTGCCGCTCCTCCTTCGCCTCGATCACTGTTTTCGAGTGCGATTGTGCCTAAGTCTTCGTCGGTCTTGAAGATGAGACCTACGATCTCTATGAAGAGAGCTCTTCAGTCCTTAGACAAATGGATGTTGTCTAAGAAGGATCTGGGCAGAACCACCTTCTGTATGCCTCCAGCCATACTTTCTGGCAAGAGAGGTTTCTGGTACCGAACTGGGGAGAACATGGGCCTTTCTCTCCCAGCGGCAGCCGAAGCGGACTTTTCAACCTTGGTTGACTCGTCAAGGAGACACGCTTTGAATGGAGCTCGCGTGTCTTGGGCGATTTCGGAGACGGATCATCTCCTCAAGGGACTCTTCCATATTTTGGAAGTGTTTAATTTCCTAGACTGGTCCCTTGGGGTGATGTCTAAGAAAGCTCATGACTCGGATGGTCTAGACCCCGAAGTCATTCTGAGTATTCTTGCTTGTATTGACAAGACGGTACAATACGGATCAGGAGAAATCTCCTCTCTTTTCGGAGCAGTACTCCTTAAGAAGAGGAGTATTTTTAGTTCCTTCCTAACCAAGGCGGTTTCTCCCTCACAGAGAGCAGCCCTGGTTTTCGCTCCCATGTCTGACTTCCTGTTTCCTTCTCAGTTAGTGAAGGACATTTCTCGATCACTGACTGAGAAGGCGACTCAGGATCTTCTCCTGCAAACTGCAAGGAAGAAGAGACCACTTGTTTCAGTTGACAAGAAAGGACCGACTTCTACGGTTCAGCCCTTTCGAGGAGGCCCTCTCTCCAGAGCTACCTCTAAGAGAAGAGGTCTTGAGAGGAGAGGTAAGGCTCCTTCCCGTCCCTTTAAGAAAGGGAAGTGAGACAGACAGCCTCCAAACACCAGTGGGGGCCAGGCTTCTCGAATTTGCAGACGCCTGGTCACTCATAAACTCGGACGCCTCTTCCATGTCCATAATCAGGAAGGGATATCTTATCCCCTTCCAAGACAGTCCTCCCCTAACGACCATTCCGCGGGAACTGTCAGCCAGATACAGGGACCCTGTACTGAGGGATACTCTTCGTCTGATGGTGAATCAAATGTGGGACAAAAGAGCTATAGAATTGGTTCTAGAGCAAAACTCTCTGGGGTTTTACAATCGGCTTTTCCTGGTTGCGAAAGCCTCGGGGGGCTGGAGACCAGTTCTAGATGTCAGCGCTCTGAACAAGTTCGTTCTAAAGGAGAAGTTCTCTATGGAGACTTCGGCCTCAGTCCTGGCGGCTTTACGTCAAGGAGATTGGATGGTGTCACTGGATCTCCAGGACGCCTATTTTCATGTCCCGATTCACCCTTCGTCGAAGAAGTACCTCCGTTTCATGACGGGGGGAAGGATCTTTCAGTTCAGGGCCTTGTGTTTCGGCCTGTCCACAGCTCCTCAGGTCTTCACAAACCTGATGAGGAATGTGGCGAGGTTTCTTCACCTCAAAGGCGTCAACATCTCTCTATATTTGGACGATTGGCTCATCAGGGCCAGAACAGAGAGACAGTGTTTGGAGGACCTTTCTTGACCCTAGACCTGATAAAGGCGTTGGGACTACTCGTGAACCTCGAGAAGTCACAGCTGATTCCCAGACAAAACTTGGTCTATCTGGGGATTCAGATGGATTCTCGGGGTTTTCGAGTATTTCCTTCGCAAGAGAGAATCGTGAGAGGCTTGGAAAAAGTCTCTCTCTTCTTAGGGAAAGAACGGACTTCGGCGAGGGAATGGTTAAGCCTGCTAGGCACCCTTTCCTCGCTCGAACAGTTCTTTCCTCTAGGAAGACTACATCTTCGCCCTCTTCAGTTTTTCTTAAGGAGATCTTGGAACTGGAAGACGGGACTTCTCTCCGACAGTTTTCTCCTTCCAATGGAGATGAAACCACACCTGCAATGGTGGTTGTCCCCTCTAAAAGAGAACAAGGGAATTTCTCTGGAAGTTCCGAACCCAAGCCGAGTGTTGTATTCCGACGCATCGGAGAAGGGTTGGGGAGCAACACTAGGACCGAGAGAAGAAGTGTCAGGCACCTGGAAGGCAGCACAGGTGTCCTGGCACATAAATTGCAAAGAACTTCTAGCAGTTCACTTGGCGCTAAAGTTCTTCGAACCCTTTGTGACGAACAGTGTGGTCCAAGTGAATGTGGACAACACTACAGCCCTGTCCTACATTCGGAAGCAAGGAGGAACGCACTCAGTGTCGCTTTACGAGATAGCAAGAGATCTGCTAATTTGGGCCTCACAAAGAAACATCTCCCTCCTGACAAGATTTGTTCAGGGGACGAGAAACGTCAGGGCGGACAGACTGAGCAGGAGAAGCCAGGTCCTTCACACAGAATGGACTCTTCATTCAGAGGTGTGTCAGAGTCTTTGGGATCTTTGGGGCACTCCTCACGTAGATCTGTTCGCCACATTCCTTTCCAAAAGGCTGGAAGTCTTTTGTTCAGTGGTGGAAGACCCAAGAGCTCTCGTGGTCGACGCCTTCCTGCTGGACTGGTCTCATGTGGACGTGTACGCTTTCCCCCCTTTCAAAATCCTGGGACAAGTGTTGAGAAAGTTCGTAGCGTCCAACGGGACAAGGATGACCCTGATAGCCCCGTTTTGGCCAGCACAAGATTGGTTTGCAGAGGTGCTGGAGTGGACAGTAGACTTCCCAAGATCCCTTCCAAAAAGGATGGATCTTCTCAGACAGCCACACTTCGAGAGGTTTCATCAAAACCTCCCCTCTCTGCGCTGACTGCCTTTCGACTATCGAAAGACTTGTCAGAGCGAGGGGGTTTTCTCGCGAAGCTGCAAGCGCTATCGCTAGAGCCCGCAGAGCTTCCACTAGACGAGTCTATCAGTCGAAGTGGGAGGTATTCAGAAGGTGGTGTAAGTCTAAGAAGTTTGTCCTCCTCCAGTACCTCTATAACCGAAATCGCTGATTTCCTTTTGTTCTTGAGAGAGGTCTCTCATTTGTCTGTATCGACGATCAAAGGATACAGGAGCATGCTTTCGGCAGTATTTAGAAACAGAGGCCTAGACATTGCTGAGAATAAAGATCTGCACGACTTGATTAGATCGTTTGAAACGACAAAATCGAAGGAACTAACTCCTCCCAGCTGGAACCTGGACGTAGTTCTCAAGTTCCTTTCGTCTGACAGATTTGAGCCTCCCCACGTAGCTTCGTTCAGGGATATAACAAGAAAATGCTTGTTTCTCCTATCTTTGGCGACAGCCAAAAGAGTTGGCGAACTTCATGCCCTAGAAGATGAAGTCGGCTTTTAAACAAAGACTCGGCCTTTTGCTCGTTTAGAACTCTTTTTCTAGCGAAGAATGAAAATCCATCGAATCCCTGGCCCAAGAGATTCGAGGTCAAAGGCTTATCGAGTCTAGTAGGGAGAGAAACAGAGAGGTCTCTTTGCCCGGTAAGAGCCTTGAAGTTCTTCTTACAAAGAAAGAAACAAATGGGAGGCTCTAGACAAAGTCTTTGGTGTTCGATTAAGGACCCCACAAGAATCATGTCTAAGAACGCATTAGCTTTCTTCATTAGGAGCGTCATTACGGATGCTCACAAGTTCTGTCCTGACGACTTTTCCGCTTTTAAGAGTAAAAGCCCATGAAGTTAGAGCAGTGGCGACGTCTCTCTCTTTTCAGAAGAATATGTCGTTAAAGAAAATCATTGACACGACATATTGGAGGTGCAATTCAGTTTTTGCATCTCACTATCTTAAAGACGTTCGCGTGACCTACGAGAAATGTTTTTCTCTGGGACCTTTTGTATCGGCGGATACAATACTGGGTACGGGAGCAAACACCAATCCTTAAATTTGTACATACCTTCTACTAGATATGTTCTAGATTTCTGCTGACAAAGAGGGCTCGGTGCTGCAATGGCGGCCAGTCACTGTTGTTCAGTAAGGAACTCTTGTGATATCTTTTAGGGGAGTATTAAAATTTTTTTTTTTTTTTTGTTTTTTTGAGAATTTTTGTATGAATGCGTTTTTCGTTTCGAGTTATGGGTTGTTTGTAATGAGTTCGGGGATAACTCAGAACAATTCTATATACTAACATGGTGGTTAGGATCAGGTGGTCGGGATTGGTTATGCTCCTTCACAAGGTGTGTTGTCATAGAAGTGGTCCAGTACCCATTGACAAAGTCCTTTTAGGCTCTGCCGAGTAAGCGGTTCTTATACCCATCGACAGACCCACAAGAACTCTAGCCATAGATCTAATATCTCGCTAAAGTCTTGAGGTGATGCAGACTACCGGGCTACAGCCACGAAGTCTACCACCTATCAGGTAGGAACCAATGTTTTTCTTTTATACCTACAACATATGTTGTTTACCTGTCTATTCCATATTAGCTGTCTCTGACCCTCCACCAAATGGTGCCAATCAGCTATGTATATATCTGACAGGTAAGTTCATTGTATGAAAATGATATTGTTATAATACAATAAAGTTTCATACATACTTACCTGGCAGATATATACGATTAATGGCCCACCCAGCCTCCCCGCAGGAGACAGGTGGAAGAGAGAAAATATGATAGAAAACGGGAATGGTTCCTAGTCCTGCCGCCCAGGGCAGGCAGGTAGATCACCTGACCTACCGGTAGCGAGTGGCGCGAAATTTGAATTTCTGTCGGGGACGACGGAGTCTTAGCTATGTATATATCTGCCAGGTAAGTATGTATGAAACTTTATTGTATTATAACAATATCATTTCTCCTATTTTAACACCAGTAGAATTTGCTTCACCTAATCCTGTGTTGTTGCCTGAGGGCCCTAGTTCTGTGTCTGGAGAAGGTAATGCCCTTTCTCTGATTCTAGAGTCGTTACGCACTCTAGAGTCCAAAGTGTTGGCCCTAGAAAACGGCTCAAGTAAAGTGTGTGATCGTGCCCCTAGTGTTGTGGAGGGGGCGTCAGATCGGCCCCATAATGCCTCTAGGTCTAGACCTCTGTCGGACTCCCAGGACTCAGGGAGTGGGCATGTCGAAAGCCGCAAGAGGGTTACGGGGGCTCCCCACCGATCTGGCGTCCCTTCGGCAGGACCTGTTGCTACTTCCCAGGCTGCCAAGGAGCGTGCTCAGGCTCGCATCCTTAAGGACTGTTTTTTTCGTCCTCCGAGGCGCCCTCCCCGCCGCGCAAGGGGTGGAGCGCTCGGAGAGACTCGCGTCGTTGAAAAGGACTTTTCCTAGGGTGGAGGACGCTTTACGTCCCCTCTCTCCGCTATCGTTGCGGTCTTCGCCTGCGTCGTATGACGCGTTTCCTCCACAGAAGAGAGGTAGGACGTCGTCCGAGGACGACGCTGAGAAGCGCTTCTCTCGCGCCTCGGAGAGGCAGGTTGCTGTACCTGTGAGAAGGAAGGAGGCGTCCCCTCGCCCCTCGTCTTCTCGCAGGCGCAGCCCTTCACCTCCTCTCGTTTCTTCGCCAATGAAGAGTATTCTTGTGTCTCTTCAAGACCAATTGTCGGCCTTAATGGCTCAGAAGACTCGCCCAGCAGTTGAGCCTAAACGTAGGAAGGACGCTAGACTGCCTGTCAAGAGGACGAGGCAGTCTCCTTCTCTGTCTCCTCGTTCGTTCATCTGTTCTCCGGCTGTGCTTCTCCTTCGGAGCATTCCTTGTTCTCGTTATGCGGGTAGGAAGTCTCGTGGACAGGACGCTTTTCTTCCCTCTCGACGTCCTGATCAGCCCGCGCGTCAGGACGCCTTTGAGGACGCTCGGCAGGACGCCTTGGAGGACGCTTTTGAAGACGCTCGTCGGGATGTTTTGCTTGACGCTTTGCCTGTTGAGAAGGCTTTCGAGAGCGCCCAGAAGGACGCTTTGAAAGCGAAAGCTGGACGCTTGAGCGGAAAGCGTAAGGACGCTCCTCGAGAGCGAATAAGAGTAGCCTCTCTTGACGCGCAGCGCGGTCAAGACGCTCTTCGTGGTTCGAGCTCTAAGGATCGACAGAAGGTCGGTCGCTTTGAAGAGGCTGATATTAGTCATCCTCGAAAGCCTTTGTTGAAGGCTAGACCCGTTGGGCGCACGCCCTCTCCAGAGGTTCAATCTCCTTTGCCTCTTCGGGAGGAAGGAGAGCTTAGTAGTCCGGCGGACTCAGTTGAGGAAGAACAGCCGTCAGTTTCGTCGGTATCC
This sequence comes from Macrobrachium nipponense, assembly GCF_015104395.2. Classification (NCBI taxonomy): domain Eukaryota; kingdom Metazoa; phylum Arthropoda; class Malacostraca; order Decapoda; family Palaemonidae; genus Macrobrachium; species Macrobrachium nipponense. The sequence continues at coordinate 19,103,459 of NC_087202.1, forward strand.
GACTACAAGGTGCTGGTTGCGACTTTTACGCTCTTTGGTTTTGGTGAGAAGTTCCAGCCTGCAGCTCCCAAGTCTCCACCCTCTCAGTTTTCGTCATCGAAGTCGTGCAAGGTTCCGGAGTTTGTGGAGATGAAAACTTCCTTGTCCACTAAGAGAGCGTTCAAGAAGTTGCAGGATTGGATGGAACGTCGGAAGGATCAGGGCAAGTCGACTTTCGCCCTTCCGCCTTCAAGACTCAGTGGGAAAGGCGGCATTTGGTATGAGACCAAAGGTGAAGTAGGAGTTAAGATCCCGTCGTCTTCCCAAGGGGACTTTGCTAGTCTGGTCGATGCCCAAAAGAGATCTCTTTTTTATTTATCGAACCGCTAAGATTTCATGGACACCAACGGAGATTGACCATCACATGAAAGGGTCTGGTTAAGGACTCTGGAAGTCTTTAACTTTCTAGACTGGTGCCTGGGAGTCCTGGATCTTCAATCTAGGAGTCCTGATTCTTTGAGTCTGGGGGAGCTGTCCAATGTGTTATCTTGCATGGACAAGGCCGTCAGGGATGGTTCGGAAGAGTTAGTGTCTCATTTTAGCACTGCTTTCCTCAAGAAGAGAGCGCTTTTCTGCAATTTTACAGCTAGGTCTGTTTCTGCATCGCAGAAAGCGGAGCTTCTCTTTGCACCTCTTTCGAGCCATCTCTTCCCCCAGGCTATGGTAAAGGACCTGGCAGTGAGCCTACAAGAGAAGGCTACCCAGGACCTCTTTGGCCCAGTCTTCAAGACGTCCCACAGTCCCTACCATGTCGTCTTTGGTGGACGACCTACCTAAGGAAAGGTTTGAACCCTTTCGTGGCGCTCCTCCCTCGAGAGCTGCTCCTCGAGGGAGAGGGCTTGCAAGAGGAAGAGGTTCCTTCAAACCTAAATCCTCTAAGTGAGAAGATAGTCCTTCAGATGCCGGTCGGAGCCAGGCTAAAGTTCTTTGCGGGGGGGTGGAGAGAGAGAGATACAGATGCGTGGTCCTCAAGATAGTGGAACAGGGGTACAAGATCCTTTGTGGACCCTCCTCCTCTATCTACGACTCCCAGAGATCTTTCCCCGTCGTATCAAGGGGAGAAACATCAGGTTCTTTTAGATCTTTTAGATCAAATGATCAAGAAAAGAGCGGTGGAGCAGGTCTTAGACCTGGGGTCACCAGGATATTACAACAGCCTGAATCTTTTCATAGAAAAGAAAAAATTCAAGATGGAAACACCTCAGTCGGTTCTAGGAGCCTTAAGACCGGGCGACTGGATGGTGTCCTTGGACCTACAGGACGCATACTTTCACATGCCTATCCACCCTCTTTCAAGAAAGTTTCTGAGGTTTATACTAAGGGACAAAGTTTGGCATTTCCGAGCCCTTTGTTTCGGTTTAAGCACGGCTCCGATGGTATTTACCATGCTCATGAAGAAACGTAGCGAGATGGTTACATTCTGCAGGAATAAGAGTGTCCCTGTATTCTCGACGATTGGCTTAATCAGAGCATCGTCAGAAGAAAGGTGTCTGAAGGACCTTCACTTCACGTTGGCCTTGGCGAGGTCCCTGGGACTTCTGGTCAACCTCGAAAAGTCGCATCTGACCCCAACACAGTCCATCGTATCTGGGGATTAAGATGGATTCAGTGGCTTTTCGAGCGTTTCCGTCCCAGGAACGACAGCTGCAAGGCTTAGAGAGAGTTTCGGCCTTCCTGGGGAAGGAAGCTTGCTCGGCGAGGGAGGATGGATGATCTGCTGGGGACCATTTCCTCGCTGGAAAAGTTTGTTTCCCTGGGAAGACTACACCTCAGACCTCTCCAGTTTTTCTTAGCAGACGAATGGAGAGTCAGAGAGGATCTGGATGCGACCTTTTTGATCACCAAATCGGTGAAGAACCATCTAAGATGGTGGTTAGATCCTCGGAAGTTTCGAGAGGGGTTGTCCCTAAAGATTCTGAGCCCAGACCTAGTGTTGTTTTCCGACGCCTCGGTGTCGGGATGGGGAGCAACACTAGGAGGGGAGGAGTGTCAGGCACCTGGAGGGGGGAACAAGGTGTCCTGGCACATCAATGTGAAGGAACTAGCGGCGGTTTTTCTGGCGCTACAGTTCTTCCAACAAAAGGTTGCAGAGAAAGTAGTCCAAGTCAACTCGGACAACACCACAGCCCTTGCGTACCTAAAGAATCAGGGAGGTACACACTCCCGTCCTCTATTTTATTTAGCGAGGGAGATTCTGCTGTGGGCAGATGCGAGACGGATAAGGATCCTGACGAGATTTATCGCAGGAGTCCAGAACGTCAGAGCAGACCTTCTCAGCCGACAGGATCAGATCCTGCCGACGGAATGGACGTTGCACCAGGACTCTGTCGAGAGCTCTGGAGACTGTGGGGGTGTCCGTTAGTCGACCTATTTGCGACGTCGAGAACAAAGAGGTTGCCTCTTTATTGCTCCCCTGTGCTGGATCCGGGAGCAGTCGCTATAGACGCTCTGCTCTGGGACTGGACGAACCTGGACTTGTATGCCTTCCCGCCATTCAAGATCATGGGGGAAGTAGTAAGGAAGTTCGCGGCATCGGAGGGGACGAGGTTGACCCTGATCGCCCGATGTGGCCCGCGAAGGAATGGTTCACAGAGGTAATGTCCTTCATCATAGACTTTCCGAGGACGTTGCCCTGGAGGAAAGATCTACTCAGACAGCCCCACTTCGCAAGATATCACCGAAACCTCTCCGCTCTGGGTCTGACTGCGTTCAGACTATTGAAAAGTTGGCCAGAGCGAGAGGTTTTTCTAAAGCAGCTGCGAAGGCGATCGCCAACGCTAGGAGGACTTCCTCGAGAGCTGTTTACCAGTCGAAGTGGGCTTCCTTCAGGGCATGGTGTAGAAAGGAGGGAATTTCCTCTTCCACTACCTCTGTGAGCCAGATAGCCGATTTCCTGCTTATTTTTGAAAGAAATAAAGAAATGTGCAGAAGCTGGCTTGTCCCGACCATCAAGGGATATAAGAGTATGCTGTCAGCAGTCTTCCGACACAAGAGGCCTAGACCTGTCTGACAACAGAGATCTTCACGATCTCCTGAGATCATTTGAGACGTCCAAGATACCTCAGGCGAGGCCTCCTTCTTGGAACTTGGATTTAGTCCTTAGACTGTTGATGTCGAGTCCTTTCGAACCTCTCCATGAAGCGTCTCTTAGGAACTTGACGAAGAAGGCTCTTTTCCTAACTGCTCTGGCGACGGCGAAGAGAGTTAGCGAAATTCAAGCCATTTGTAAGCGAGTGGGCTTCAAAGGTGACAATGCGGTCTGCTCTTTGAGTCCCACTTTCTTAGCAAAGAATGAAAACTCGTCTAACCCTTGGCCAAGGAGCTTTGAAATTAAGGGTATGACAAGCCTTGTGGGCCAAGAACCTGAGAGAGTCCTGTGCCCTGTCAGGGCTCTAAAGTTTTATGTCCACAAGACTAAGGAAGTACGAGGTCCCTCAGATAATCTGTGGTGTTCGGTTAAACGGCCCGATATACCATTATCCAAGAATGCTTTGGCGTTCTTTCTGAGGGACGTCATTAAAGAGGCTCATTCGTCTTACCAGAAGACCGATTTGAGCCTCTTGCGAGTGAAAGCTCACGAGGTCAGAGCTGTCGCAACCTCGCTTGCCTTCCAAAGGACATGTCGATCAAGGACATCCTTGACGCCACCTTTTGGAGGAGCAATTCAGTATTCGCCTCACACTACTTGAGAGATGTGAGAACGATATACGAGGACTGTTGTTCTCTTGGGCCATACGTTTCTGCAGACACAGTCTTGGGGGCTGAAGGTAGCTCTCTCCCTATCCCTTAGTTAGGTTTAGGTTAGTTTTTAGTTGTTGTGTTTTTTGGTTGTGGTGAGTCTTTGGTGAAGACCTCCCATCTCTTAGCTTAGTGTTCAGGGGGTCTTGGATAGTTGGTCAGGTGGTGGTCAGTTGCTTCGTTGCCCTCATTTGTATGGCTCTATGCTCTTGTCACATTGAGGTCACGTCCCCGTTGACAGAGCATCCAGAGCGCACCAGCACTACAGGTCTCCACCTGGCTGGCAACTCTGATTAAGCACAAGCAGGCTTAAGTGACAGTAATCACAGAGTCTACTTTGCTAACAGGTGAGGAACCCAAGGTGTACATCATCTACTTAATTTAAGTTTCCTACAAATCCTATTCTGTCTCTTCCCACCATCCGAAGGTGGGATTCAGCTATATATATCTGTCAGGTAAGTTTCATGAACAAAATGTTATTGTTATAATACAATTAAGTTTGTTCATACTTACCTGGCAGATATATATAATTAACCCTCTTACGCCGAAGCCCTAAAAATCAAAACCTCTCCTGTATGCCGGCGCCGGTTTGGAGTGAGCGCGGAACCGGAAAAAATAATTTTTTCAAAAAATCACAGCGCGCTTAGTTTTGAAGATTAAGAGTTCATTTTTGGCTCATTTTTTTTTATTGCCTGAAGTTTAGTATGCAATCATCAGAAATGAAAAATAATATCATTATCATATGTAAATAATGCGATATATGGTAGCGAAAAAAAAAAATTCATAGATAATTGTATTCAAATCACGCTGTGCAAAAAACGGTCAAAGCTAACGAGTTACTTTTTTTTTCGTTGTATTGTACACTAAATTGCAATCATTTTAATATATAATTCATAGTAAAACAATAAAAGCAACACCGGAAAAATATTATCACAAAATGATGTACGAATTCGTAACGAGCGGACGTAAAAAAATGTTATTTTCAAAAATTCACCGTAATTCTAAATAATGTTCTAGAGACTTCCAATTTGTTTCAAAATTAAGACAAATGATTGAATATTACGATACTGTAAGAGTTTTAGATTAGAATTGCAGATTTCGACCATTTCGGACGAGTTAAATTTGACCGAATGTCGAAATTTTAATATATATATTTTTTCATATGCACATATTTCAAAGATGGAAAAAGCTACAACCTTCAATTATTTTTTATTGTATTCTTCATGAATTTGCGCACATTTTGATATATTAAACTCTATAAAAAGGCTAATATGAAAAGGAGCAAATATTAGGATACTGCCATGTACGTATTTCGGAGACTTGCGGCCGCGAATCGGCGCGCGGAGTGAAGGTAAATATATTTTTCAAAAATTCACCATAAATCACAATATTGTTTTAGAGACTTCAAATTTGTTTCAAAATTAAGAAAAATGACGGAATATTACTAGGCCGTAAGAGTTTTAGCTTACAATTGCGTTTTTCAACTATTTCGGTAGAGTCAAATTTGACCGAACATGGTTTTTTTTTTCTATTTATCGTGATTTATATGCAAATATTTCGAAAAAAGAGAAAAGCTACAACCTTCAATAATTTTAGTTGTATTCTACATAAAATTGTGCACATTTTCATATATAAACTTTATGTAACAGCTAATTTTAAATGGTGCAAACATTTCGACAATCGCACAAAAAAATTCTGATTTTTTTCGGAAGAGTTACCGCGCGAACGTAATTTTTTTTTTTTTTCATAAATTCACCATAAATCGAAATATTGTGCTAGAGACTTCCAAGTCGTTGCAAAATGAAGGTAAATGATTGAATATTACTAGAATATAAGAGTTTTAGCTTACAATTGCGTTTTTCGACCATTTCGGTAGAGTCAAAGTTGACCGAAAGTTGAAATTTTTGCACTTAACGTTATTTATATGAAAATATTTCAAAACTGATAAAAGCTACAACCATGGGTTGTTTTTTGTTGTATTGTGCATGAAATTGCGCACATTTCCATATATAAACTTTATGTAACGGCAAATTAAAAGGTGCAAACATTAGGACAATCGCACGAAAAAATTTATCGGAAGAGTTATCGCACGAACGTAAGGAAAAAGTTTTTTCATAAATTCACCATAAATCGAAATATTGTGCTAGAGACGTCCAATTTGTTGCAAAATGAAGGCAAATGATTGAATATTACTATAATATAAGAATTTTAGCTTACAATTGCGTTTCTCGACCATTTCTGTAGAGTCAAAGTTGACCGAAGGTTGAAATTTTTGCACTTATCGTTATATATATGAAAATATTTCAAAATTGATAAAAGCTACAATCATGAGTATTTTTTAGTTGTATTGTGCATGAAATTGCGCACATTTTCATATATAATACTTCATGTAAAGGATAATTTAAAATGGTGCAATAATTATGTCAAAGTGACGAAATAATTTCCGAGATGTGTCACTGATACTTTTTAGTGCGATAAGAAAGAAATTCGCGCTTGCGCGCCTGCGTAGCGATTGTAAACAAAACAACGCCTTGATCCGTGAACTCCCAGCATCCCCCAAGGCGCGTGATACAAAAGTTTTCGGCTGGTAGGCCTATAAGTATTTTTCCGCGAATTTTTAAAAAAACTTTTTTGAGCCGACGTATGATACGTCCAATCGGCATACGGGAGACATTTTGACTCGACGTTTAATACGTCCAATCGGCGTAAGAGGGTTAAGTGCCCACCCACCTCCCCTCAGGAGACAGTGGCACTGATAAAAATATGAATAGAAAATGGGAATGGTTTCTGATATCCGCCTCCCAGCGGCGGTAATGGGTACTACCACCTGGCCGCCCACTGCGTGTGCCGCGAGTTTTGAAATTCTGTCGGACTTCGGAGAATACAGCTATATATATATCTGCCAGGTAAGTATGAACAAACTTAATTGTATTATAACAATAACATTTTATTTGATGATCTTTGACATTATTAAAAGTAATAAAAATCACCATTCATTATTTCTTATGACATTATCTTATAATCATGTCAGTAGAGTAACTTCTATTTTATCTCTTTTATTGTTCTCCATTCTACGTATTTGGTTATAACTTTTAAGGCTGGATTTATGGTGTTATGTTTTTATCACTTGTACTGATAACCCTTAGGAGCCGGGGTAATATATCGATATGCAGCACCCCTTGCCAGCAAAACTTTGAGGTCGGCAAAAAAAAAGAAAAAAAAAAACACACACATCAGTGAAAAGAGAAAGATATGCAAATGCACATGGTGAAAGAAAAATTTTAAAGGATTACCATACCTTCCACGAGAAGTTGAAAATTACTATTTACAACTCCTTGTGGGGCCTCTTTTACAAGACAATTATAAATTTTACCAATTTACATATGTTTTTTTCTAATAAATAATTTTATTTTGTAAAATTATAATTATAGCTAATATTTCTTTTCACTTTTCTTTGCAAAATTACATTATAACTTGCATGCTATCATAAAAGACAAGAACTAAAACCAACAGCAACCCTTTGGTATATTTATGCGGAAATTTACCAAAAAGACGTCATGTGAGAGAGAGTGAGAGAGGCAGCACATTCTCCCTTCTAGTACGAAGCAGAACTGAAGTCCCGAGATGCCTAGACTTGTGATTTTAGCCAGTGTAAAAGTTGCCATTAGTGAATTTATGTACTATAAAAGTGTTGGCACCTCTTTCCCACCCAATTCTTTCCAAATTGATGGCGCTTAATATTGACCACCCCAAACCTGTTATTACTACTCTCCATTAAGGGCTCAAAGAATTTTTGTAAAAATTACATTGCATTTTATTTGAAAATGTTTTTCATTTAAAGTAACAAAAATTGGTTCTCATGGTGGTGCGGCATGTCTAAAGGTTAGCTTAAGAGCTAAATCCTTTAAACTTCATGGTTTAATAGGATTGGCCCGCCTACATATCGCTTGTCAAAGGTAACAAGAAAAGTGTTAGCGTCTTCCGAAACAATTAAACAATTGTCTCATTTATAAATATGATTTCTCATTTTATTTATAAATAAAGTTATAATCACTATGTTCAGCAAAACATGTTCAAAACTTTAAACCAACCATTTGTTAATTCATGTGTTCTAAAGTTAGGTGTTCCAAACTGGACATTGGTAGATGTGTCGAACTATACAGTGGACCCCTTGTATTCGGCAGGGCATGTGTAGCAGACCCCAGCAAATAGTGAAAACCCTCGAATATGTAGAACCCCTCTAAAAACTGTTATAACTGCCTATCTTGAAAGTTCAAATACCAAATGTATACACTAAACATCCCACCTCAAATATAGCTTAAATTACTATCCTATTACTGTATTAATCTCTGTGAATATATTCTTAATATAATTTCAAAGTCATCTAAAACATTTTACATTAAAAGTATATATGTACAGCCAGCATTGAATTGGCAACATTATATATCTGACCAAGAGTGAAATTATGAATTGAGAGAGAGAGAGAGAGAGAGAGAGAGAGAGAGAGAGAGAGAGAGAGAGAGAGAGAGAGAGAGAGTATAAATCCTTACAACTCCAACACCTTCCCTTCCACCAATACAGATATCAGACTTGTCATTTACTCCGCCCTCTTTTCTCGAAGTGGATAAAAAGACTGGTTATTGCTATTTCTTTTATTAATTTTATTAATATTTGAAAATTATTTATTAGGTAAATCATTTGTTTATCATACTACAAAGCAAATAAACATTCATAAGTAAAAAAGAGAGAGAGAGAGATTTTATTGTTATGTAATCTTGTTAAACTTGATATCATTTGAAAATTAGTACAGGCAGTTCCCTGTTATATTGTTGTTATTAGTATTATTTGAAAATATTAATAAACACATATACAGTACGGTCCCCAATTATGCAAGAATTTGGTCAATCCATGGCCTCGCAGAACTGGAAATTCGCAGATCTCAAAACACATACCTTATGGGAATAATTATATTAGGGCCAAGGCAAACAGCAAATTACCCAGTCAAACTTTTTTTTATACTACACATTTTCAATACCTTTCTATGTACTGTACTGTAATTTTTTCTAATATGAAATTGTTCTTATGGATAAATAAAACGTTAAAATGGTTTAAATAACTTGAAAAAGTTTAAAATTACATACAGGATGGTGAAAAGCTCCCACACGTAAACAATACCACCATTGGATGCGAGTGTACTGTACGATACAGTCATTTTTTTAAAACAAAACCTTTTGGATGGAATTTCCTCTACCTACACTGCTAGAAAACCTTCAAACTTCTCTATCTCATCCTCCGTGAAAAGTTCTACTGAAGGAAGGCTTTGTGAACCATTTGAGGTTTCAGGGACTAGCGGATCATGCATGTCTTCACTCCTGTAAGGCCTAACAAACCTGGTTATGAGTGCCTGTCTGTTTATTTGTCCGGCACATTCACTATGTAATCGTTTTTATGTAAATTTATTCTATGATAAAAAAAGAACTGATGAAAATTCAAAATTTCATATGAAATTACATTTTCTTAAAAATAAATGATAAAAATTCAAAATTCAACATGAAATGACCGTTTCTTGGAAATTTTAGATAGAATGATTCTCTCTCTCTCTCTCTCTCTCTCTCTCTCTCTCTCTCTCTCCTCTCTCTCTCTCAAACACATGTGCTTCTCTGTTAATTACTAGTCATTTTCATCAAAACCTATTTCAACAATAGAAAAAAATAAATGATCAAATCTGCATGATGCGGATGATCAGAATACACTTTGCAGATCTGAATAATACACACTGCGCTATGACGTCACAAATGTGTGAGGCAGAGCCTTCCATCTTAGCTAATGACTGAGCAGGACATCTTTCTCTCACATTCCCTCCTGGAGGAATAATAGTTTTTTTCCTCCAAGCATTTCCCCCACCCCTTCTCTCAGATACCAGCAAACCCCCCCACATCTAAAATACTTGAAAAGACAATAAATTTGATACGTTTTGCGGCACGTGACTCGCAGAATTTGAACAGCTTCGCAGATACACAAAATCTATTTTTGAGAACTAGCGACCGCATTATTAAAGGGGAATTGCACAATTTGAACCCGCATATTCGGGACCGGACTGTACATACATGTACCATAAAAATTCTCTCATCTCAGTGAGAGGGAGAGATAGAGAAATTACTTGAACATTAGTTGGCAACACAACACTTGCTCCCCCTCCTGTCACATTACTTGACATATTTAACGGATCCAAACCTCAGCTTAGTACCTTGATCTGAAAAGAAAGATGCGGGGTAGAATGGATTTTCCCTCTCTCTGACATATGTTTTTTAATTATGAACTAAAATCTTACTAATTCACTATATAGTAGTATTTTCTTTAATGAATTGATATTATTGCTGTTTACATTATTATTAATACTTGAAAATTAGTAAATCATTTATTTATCATACAAAAACATACATCTCTGTTAGTGAGAGAGAGAGAGAATTATTATTTTTTATATGATATTTAATCCTATTAAACTTTCTAATACTGTATTAATCAATATTAATATTTGAAAATTAGTAAGTCATTTTTGTATGTATCATAAAAATGTATTTAGTCATGAAAATAACATCAAAATATGTACGCTAATAATAAAATTAATAAACATTACCTTAATATAATTTATCTAGCCCTAAATCCCCAAAAACCGCACCAAAATTTACCACATTGGCAACCCTGTTACCTCCTATTCTGTCCGCCAGTTGGCAACACTGTCGTTGACAGATACGAAAAACCTTCCCTCAAATCAGTTGTTAACGAGCGCCCGTGTTGTTTACATCACGGCTGCTCTTTATAAATTTCCTTAAACATTTTTGTGCCTTTAAAGCTTTCATTATTTGTTAAATGAGACTTTATATGAATTACCACTCACGCATTACATCACGAAATAGTGAATTAACTTTGATTTCTGTAGTGGTTCTTATCTTAAATTACGAACTTTTGCGCGACCCGGAACTACTGACCTGTCCAATTCTACAATGGATTACCAAGAAATTACGATGCTTCCTTCTGCCAGCAACATCAGGAACTGCCCGGTTTGTGGGACAAGGATGAGTAGCAGGGAGTATGAACCACATGACATTTGTAGCTCTTGTCGTGGACAGGTTTGTGACTTGACTTCTCGTTGTGACGTATGTAAGCCCTGGTCTGACGAGGATATGACTGCTTATATGAAACGCCAAACAATCTTGCAGCGTAAAAGATCGGTTAAGGAGAAAAAGAAATCGATTGCTAGAACTGTATCTAACGAATTCTTTGACTTGGGCGCTCATGATTCTGGCTCTTCGGTTTCGGTATCGTACGACTCCGACTCCGAATTAATTGATGCTTTGCCCCCTGTACAACCGGTAATTAGTGAAGTTATTTCTGATGTAGATTCGAAGATTTTGGCAATGGAAACTACCTGGAAACAGAATTTTAAGAAATTACAGCTTAGTCTAGATAGAGATATTTCTGCTAAGTTTAACAATCTGTCAGAGAATTTTCAAGAAGCCTTTACTAGAATGTCTAACACTTTTAGATTCATTTTCAGCTCCTCGTCAGGTACCTGTCGACAGCACCATGGGTAACGGTGCGACAGATACCCCGGCTTGTGAACCCCGTCGTGGCGAAGGCCTAGGGGGATCCGGTCCGGGCAGGTGCCTAACGAATCTTTACCCAACGTGTCCCCTGTTAGTCCCGTAACAGTGCCAAAGGGCGCTTATTTAGGAGAAGGGGGGGAGGGATATTAGTGTCAGACCTAAGATAGCTAGTCGTCAGGATTTTACTTCAGAGGAAGTTTCTAAGTTAGGATCTGACGATGATGATGATGATGACGCGGATTCGTGTGATATTGATGTTTCCTCGAATGGATGTCATGATGTAGAATTCAAGAAACTTTTTGATTTAATTTTGAGTTTTCTTCCTCAGGCGAGGCCTAAAGAGCAGAAGCAGCCTCCGCCTCGTTGTATTACAGGGATTTTTCTTGACGGTCCTTCCCGGTCACGGGAATTTTTACGTTTTCCCTTTGCCCAGAGGTTCGCGAGAGTGAGGGCGGACGTTGCCGCTAAACTTTCGAAGGTGATCGGGGAAGGGAAGAGGAAGCTCTCTTCTCTTCTACGACACCGGAGAGGAGTTTACCAGGTGGCGGATGATTCTTCATTCTCTCGACCCCCCCAAGCTAAATCCTGATTTGTTTCCGAACTTTCAAGTCAACCCTTGCCTTCTAAGGCTTCGGTCTCTGTCTCAATTGAAGATTTTATTGCTATGGAGGCTGTTATGAGCTCCTTACAAGAAGCTCAATCCTTCAATATGTGGGTCCTCGGAGGGCTTTTAATGTATATCAAGGACTCCGGGTTTGTTCCTCCTGATGCTCCTCTTTTTGAGAAATTCTGCTCATCCATTTCAATCGCTTCTGTACATCAGAACGAGCTTGCTGCTTCAATGCAGGCCTTTCTTGTTTCTCTAAGGCGTAACCTGTATTTGTCGCAGTTACCCTCCTCTGTATCGGAGATTCAGAGAACCCGTCTGTTGTCCTCTTCTCCTTTTGGCGATTTTCTTTTCGATATTTCTGTGCTTTCTGAGGTTTTGAAGGAACATCAAGGTGATGCCTCTTCCCAAGCTCACTGGGCCTTATCAAGAGCTTTTTCCTCTGGTCTTCCTCCCGTTCCTTCAAGGAGTAAGCGTAAGTTTAGGACCAGATCTGTACCTTCTGCTCCAGCCCAACAACCTCCTCTGGCTTTTTTTCCAGAGTACATCTCAGGTTGCTGGTGCCTCTTCTTCATCCTCTGGTGCTCACCCTTTGAAACGCGGGAGAGGTTCTTGGCGTGGCTCTAAGGGCAGAGAAAGAGCTCAACCTCCAGGAGGACCTTCTTCTTCTTCTTCCTTGTCTCTGCGTAAGAATTTTCGGAAGTAGGAGTCATCACCTCGCCTGGAGACCGCAGTAGGAGCTTGTCTCTCCCGCCATTGGTCAGCTTGCAGGGGAGAGCGGTGGATGCTTGGGTGGTGGAGGTCCTGAAGGAAGGTTACGAGATCCCTTTTGTTTCCAGACCTCCACTTTCCAATCGTCCTCTCGAGTTCAGCAGTTATTCCCCTCACTCAATCAGGGGTCAAGCCTTGGAGAAGGAGCTTTCGGCCTCTTGGAGAAGGATGCCATAGAGCGAGCTCCTCCTTCTCCCGGGTTTTACTCTCGGATTTTTGTAGTTCTAAAGGCCTCGGGTGCCTGGCGCCCCATCATAGATCTTTCGGTTTTGAACAAGTTCATTCTAAAGTCCAAGTTCAGGATGGAGACGGTCCAGACTGTTCTTTCATCCGTCAGGAGGGGGGACTGGATGATTTCCATCGATCTGCAGGATGCTTATCTGCAAATCCCCATCCATCCAAGAAGCAGACCTTACCTTCGGTTTTTCATGGACTCGGGAGTTTTCCAGTTCAAGACCCTTTGTTTCGGCCTCACCACTGCTCCACAGGTCTTTTCTCGGTGATGGCTCCTGTTTCAGCTATTCTGCATCAGTTAAACGTAAGGATGCTTCGGTATCTGGACGATTGGCTAGTCCAGGCCGAATCTCTAGAGAAATGTCTCCGGTCGAGGGAGATAATTCTGTGTCTTTGTGTCGAGTTGGGCATTCGTGTCAACTTCGACAAGTCCAATCTAATCCCTTGCCAGATCATGACTTATCTGGGGATTGTTTTGAATTCCCAGATTTTGAGGGTTTCTCCCGCTCAGAAACGGATAGACAAGCTTCTGAGTCTGATCGAAGAATTTTTGTCCTCCGTAACGCAGCCAGTTTCTCTTTGGAGGTCTCTCCTGGGCCATTTGTCATCCCTCATCCAACTGGTTCCCGGAGGTCGTCTCAGAATGAGGTCCCTTCAGTCGACACTTCGCCAGTCATGGGATTTCGTGTCCGAGGACACGATAGTCGCCTCTTCTCCACAATGTCAGAAGGATCTCCGTTGGTGGATGCAAGTTCACCGCCTCAAGTCAGGGACATCTCTTCTTTCGGTTCCTCCGGACCTAATGTTTTGGTCAGACGCCTCGGATCAAGGTTGGGGCGCACACCTGGGCTCCGAAGCCGCTTCGGGCCTTTGGTTAGAGGAGGAGAGGAGCATGTCAATAAATTGGAGGGAACTGAGGGCAGTGTACCTAGGCCTTCTTTCATTTCAGGAACAACTGTTGGAGTCGGTTGTCGCGATCTTTGTCGACAACACCACAGCAGTCTCGTACTTGAGAAACCAAGGCGGCACACAGTCGGATCTTCTCACTCAAGAAGCCCGATCAATCCTGTGTTGGGCAGAAGACAGGGGAATTACGTTGGTCCCTCAGTTTATCCTGGGCCTTCACAACGTCTTAGCAGACGCCTTGTCGAGACCGAACGAAGTTCAAGGGTCGGAGTGGACACTTTGCCAGGAAGTCTTCGACAGCCTCAGGAAGAAATGGCCTGTCACAGTCGATCTGTTTGCCACCCCACTGAATTTTCGGGGCCAGATATTCTTCGCCCCTTACCAGACTCCTCAGAGTGCCGGGACAGACTCTCTTTTGCAGGACTGGGAGGGACTTCAAGCCTATGCTTTTCCTCCGTTCTCTCTGGTGAGGTCAGTCCTCAACAAAGTGAGGGCAACCAAGCGTCTGGATCTCACCTTGATCGCCCCCTTCTGGCCACAGAAGGAGTGGTTTCCCGACCTTCTGGAAGCACTGGTGGAACCCCCATTCGCCTGCCAGAGAGACCAGATCTTCTCAAACAACCCCATTTTCATCGGTTCCATCAGAGGCTCCACATGCTTCATCTTCATGCCTGGAGACTGTCAGGAGGTTCTCCAAGCACGAAGGGTTCTCCTCCAGAGTGGCGCGACAGTTGGCTCTTGCCAGGCGGCAATCAACCAGAGTAAATTATCAGGCTAAATGGTCGGTTTACAGACGTTGGTGTAAGTCTCAAGGACATTCAATTTCTAGACCTTCCTTACCGAAAGTAGCGGAGTTTTTAGTTCATTTACATCATGACAGGGCCCTGTCACCTTCGTGCATTAAGGGTTATAGGTCTATGCTTTCCTATGTTTTTAAGGCAGGCTTCCTGAGATCTCTCATCTTATGTCATTAGAGATTTACTTCGATCTTTTTCCCTATCTCGACCCAGGCCGCAGTGTTCGCCTCCGACATGGGACGTTAACAAAGTCCTTCAAGCCTTAAGGTTCCCTCCGTTTGAGCCTCTGAATTCTGCCAAATTTTTTAGGGACCTCTCTTCTAAGACACTCTTCCTTGTCTCACTGGCTACAGCCAAGAGGGTGGGTGAACTGCAAGCACTCTCTTTTCTGGTTGCCAGATCTGGACAAGACATGATTTTGTCATACCTTCCTGAATTTGTCGCAAAGACTGAATCGTCTGATAATCCAATTCCCAGGTCTTTCGTACTGAAGTCGCTGGTCGACTTTGTTGGTAATTTAAATGAGGAATTAGTTCTTTGCCCTGTTTAGGGCGCTCTCATGTTATTTACGCCGCACGAAGGACATTCAGGGTCGTCCCCGTCATCTGTTTGTTTCACCCCGAAATGTCAAGAGACCTATTTCAAAGAATGGTGTATCCTTTTTTCTTAGAGATCTGATCGTTAAAACTGGTGGTTCGGCTGCTGGGGAAGACCAGACGCTGAGAGCACACAGTATTAGAGCAGTTGCTACATCAGTAGCTTTTATGAAGAACGTCTCAGTCGCCAAGGTGCTTGAGGCGGCGACTTGGCGTTCTAATTCTGTTTTTGCCTCTTTTTACTTGAGGGATATTTCTCTAGTTCTAGGCGACCTTCGTTCTTTGGGCCCGTTGGTGATGGCAGGACAGGTCGTCAGACAGGAGAATTAGGTAGTCTTCCTGTTTTACGTTTGGTTGCTACCTGTATATTATTCATTAATTTTTATTTTGTTGTAATATATTTTTTTTGTTTTTGTATTATAACCCATGGCAGTTTTTGACGTAGTTATAATGGGAATTAGGCAGTTTGGTATTTAGGTGTTTTTGATGACAAGGACTGACTGCTTGGCAACTCATGCTGCTTCCATTTTCAGTGTGAAATGGTTCCAGCCACTGGGTTGTCGGCACTGGCGACTACGCTTCTCCCAGAGTCGATGCTGACCTAGGACTAGCCACTGGTTCGCTTGTCCTGACGACTCCTGCTTCTTCCACTGTCCTGGACAGGGAATTAGTCGATGGATCGTCTGCTGTCATCTGGTGACTCGCTCACCATCTACTTTTTGTCTCACCTGTCTTCTCGGAGTCAGGACACTCGTGTGAGATCAGGTTGCGACATTTAGTAGCCCTGAGTTTCTTGTTGACGAAGTCGGTTGCGTTGATACACCCCCGATGATCGTGTAACACGAGACCAGGTTGGACTGTCAGGCATTCGTCCTTCGGGACTGAATCGCCTTTTTGCTCCGCGCTCCCTTTCTCTTGGCACCAGAAAGCTCGAGTTAGGAGTTTTGCTCATGAGCCGATTCGTTGCTGGCGACTTCGGGTTGCGTTGATACACCCCCAAGGTTTGCTTAGCTTTGAATCGCCCAGACAGTCCAGACACTCATCCTTTAGGGAAAGAATAGTGCTTGATAGTCTTCAGGGTGCAGCCTTGCTGTCCGCAATTCGTCTGACTGGTCACCTGGTCGGGCACCTGACTTTAGTACAGACGGACTGACTATGCACTTACTCCTTGTCCTGTGCTACCGCAGTTGGTGGCATTATGGTAGGAGACTTTGAGTTGTTAGTATCTTTGACCTTGGGTTGAGTTTTGACTGCCTATGATATATATTTCTTTGTTTGTTTTCTCCTATTCTGTCCGAAGGGGAAATTGTATTCAGATTCCCTCCTCCTTTTCAATGTGGTTAATCGGGCTAGATAAATTATATTAAGGTAATGTTTATTAATATGGAATTTTTATTCTAAAATTAATATTAATAATACTTACCTGTATAATTTATCTAGTCCCACCCATCCTACCCCACGATCTGCCTATCACAACTGATTTGAGGGAAGGTTTTTCGTATCTGTCAACGACAGTGTTGCCAACTGGCGGACAGAATAGGAGGTAACAGGGTTGCCAATGTGGTAAATTTTGGTGCGGTTTTTGGGGATTTAGGGCTAGATAAATTATACAGGTAAGTATTATTAATATTAATTTTAGAATAAAAATTCCATTTTTACTCTATATATCATAAAAATGTACTTAGTTATGAAATACTGACATCAAAATGCACCAATTAGTGAATATTTATCGTTGGAAAAACCCACTAATAGTCAAATTTCCCTCGAATAATAGGTAGATATGGTTCTAAGAAATATCCACAAATCTTGAGAACACGAATACAGGGGTTGTTGACTGTAGTTCAACAGTTTTGGGGAGTAAAATCAAAGAATCACTATTTAACCTATAGTTGTTCCTACACATTCAGAATTACTTTCGGCAAAGCTGGAAAATGGTCGCTAGACTTTTTAACAAGGTAGTAGTTAAATAGATTAACTACTGTTTGGTTGGGGGGGAGTCCCGCTTGCCTGAACTTAAAAGCATTCCACCTTACTCTTGTCCTTCATCTCATGCGTTTGTGTGATCACTTCGCTCTCTGCCCAATTGTTGCTAGCAGTCTTTTCTTGGTGGGATCTTTTGTTCTTTGTTTTTTATATATTCATGTGATTGTTGTGATTATCAATGTAAGACCACAAATCAAATAAACCTAGCCATAACACCCCCCCCCACCCTTGTATGTCTCAGGGTGGGTGAGAAAGGATGTAATAAATTTAGATCTCTGTTGAAATTGATCCTTATGCCCTCTGTATGCCATGCAAGGGACGTGATTGCAATGCCAAACTTACTTGTGATGAGTGTCATTTCTGGTCTCCTTTGCAGTGGGTGAAGTTAGCATGGAGGAATCTTTACCAGAGGAAGGGCACCAAGGTGTCGTCTGAGGGTTATACGCCCCCAAGGACTCCCTTGGTGGCCAAGCTTTCTCCCTTCCCCTTCTTGCTCCCCCTCCTCCAGGAGAGGCCTCTTCTTTGTCCGACGAATCGGACGAGGAGGATGAAGGGGAGGCAGGTGATCAGAGCAACCTCTGATTGAGGATTTCTGCTCTCACCAAGGGAGTGTATTCTCCCTCAGGCAACAGGAGCCCCCTTCCATTAACCCAACTTACCCTTCAGGTGTGGTGAAGGAGCAACCGTCTGACCTGTAAGCACCATGGCACTCGTTGGTGCTTGTGGGAACTCCCTCCTTGCAGGTCCTGCTGGCTCCTCTCACCAAGCCTGTTGTGGATCACGTGGAGACACTGACTACTACCACAGTAACTACCTCGGCCTTTGCCAAGGTCCCGTGTTTAGTCTTCTGTCACCACCCAACAGCAACCACCCCCTCGGCCATTATGGATATGGCCATGCATCTACTGGCCTCTTGAGTCGTGGTACTGTTTTGCCTCTCCTGTCACTGGGCAGCTCCTGCTGCTTCACCTATTCCTGTGATGCCTGCTCCTCCTGCCTGGATTGAGGACCTGACCACCATCCTGAAGAAGGTGACGAAGAAGAAGTTGAAGAAGAGATCGAGAAAGAAGTCGTTGCAGTCATCTTCATTGTCTTCATCCTCGTTGTCGTCTGCTGCCTCCATACGTCCTTCTTCCAAGGCTCTTTGGTCAAGGAAGAAGAAGGTTGCTTCTTGCCTCGAGACCTCTAAGGAGCTGCTTCTCTCCACAGAGGAAACAAAGGGTTCTCTCATCAGCTCTCCCACACATTTCGGTGCTGTAACAGATTCGCAAACCTTGCATAGGCCTAGTGTTTCGGGAGCCAAGGGTGCACATACTTCGGTCTAGGCCTCTACCACCAGCTGTAAGAAGTCATCATCAAAGATGCTGCTGTGTTGGGTGCCCAGTCTGACCAAGACACTCCAAATGTTTCAGTCTTAGAGGAGTCTCGAACATCGTGAACTGATGACAGAGAGACCTCTCTTCATACCATTAAGGGCACGGTCCGAAAGAAAGTGAGACACACCGGTGCCTCGGTCTCTAACCAGATACCTGGAGAGGCAATGAGGAGGTCCCTTGCTCAGACTCCTTCAGCAGAGGCAGAGGCCTCAAAGTCTGGGGCACGTCACAAGGAGGGTGCTGGTTCTCACCAGCTAGCCACTCATTCGATTCCACCCAACCCCCCATCACATTCATGTGATTGGTCTGGCTCAGCTGAGTTGAGTGCCTGGCTTGAGCCAGGTGCTCAGTTCGACCATGTCAAGCCAAGTACTGGGCTTGGCTCACTTGAACCTCTCGGCTCTCTTCAGGACAACACTTCGTCGAGGCGAAAGCGTTCTCCTAGACCTGTATTTCCGCAGGTTGATGACTGCATACAGCTCACCCCTCCTGTCTGTTCTGCTGGCAGGACAGGTGAGACTGCCCAATCCTCCTCACCTGTCCCCTCAGCCTCCTGGGGTTTTACCAGGAAATGTGAGACAGATAGGGGGGAGTTTCAATGAGAGCTCTCATCGTAGTCCCATTTCTCAGGCTTACATTCCTGGCTCAGTTCTTTGGCCAGCCAGGTCTTTCATCGGGTAGTGGTGGGAGGATCACAGTGGTCTGGCGAGGTTCTCCTACAGGGAGAGTAGATCAGGAGGACCACACTTTGGAAAGACTCGTGGGTCCTATCCCCTGGGATGCGGACACCCCCACGATACAGACATATTCAGAAATCATTGCACTGATTCGCCAACACAGTGATCACAGGGAAGGGACCGTGCTTCGTCTGTGGATCGTTCGTTGCATGGGGCTACTGTAGTCCTCGCATGCTGAGGGTGCACTTGATCAAGTGAATGGTCTTGCTTCCAGGCAAGAGAATTCACTTTATTCGAACTGCTCGGACAAGTTATGCCCTTCTTAACTGCCTCGTCAGAACTGCTATTACATGCCCTCGTAGAAGTCCTTGCCGACTAAACAGGTTGACCTGGTTCGTCTGGGCACAGGTTTGTTGTTACAGCAGCTTACTACAGAGGGAGTCTCCCTTTTGCAGCAAGAAATAGTGAGTCTGGAGGCTACCGCCACATCAGATTTCCAGGTAATTTTCTGGTTGGATCTGTGGTCATTCACAGAGTCCAGAGTGGCTGCTTACTCGGGCTATCATTCCTGGTGAAGATTCCGCTTTCGAGAGACTGCTAGGTTGGAGGTAGGGCTACTTCCTACGTGGCCCACCAAACGGCAAACCTGTGGACAAACCTAGTACTGAAGAGAGGGGATGCTGTCCTGACTCTACTTACTAGGTCCGTAGGTCCCGAGTCGGCATTGGCCTTAAGGAACTGACTTGCTGGGTTCCTCCTCTCTCTCCCCTATAGAGTTGGTGGATGCTGCAGTGGACAAGCACCAGGTCGAGGATAGTGACTAGGCAGGAACCAAGACCTCGGGGTCTTCATGTGTCCCTGCAGCTTGACCTTTGGGTTAGGCTAGCTCTTCCTTGGCCCCTAAGAAGTCCCAGGTTTCAAAGAGCAGCTGCAGGAAAACCCACCCTTCCTCTCTTCCTCTGCTCGCACCCACTCGCAGCCTTTTCAGCCCACTTTTCCGTCAAGTGAAGGGGTCAAAGGGATGAAGGAGGGAGGAGGCTAGGGGTGGCATTTCCCTCCAGCTGCTGTCAGTGGCAGGAAAGTGCCTGTCGAGCCATTGGGTAACGTGATAGCAATATGGAGCCAAGACCTCAGTAGTAGATGCCCTTCAGGAGGGATACCTACGCCCTTTTGAGTCTCAGCATGGTAAAATGTTTAAGATAAAATTATATTGATAATATACAGTGGTACCTCGAGATACGAAAGGCTCAACTTACGAAAAACTTGAGATACGAAAGCTAATACGAAAAATTTTACGGCTCTACATACGAAAATTGCTCAAGATACGAAAGGTTGTTGCTGTAAAGGGTCACTGTCATATTATGGTGGGATAGAAACTTTTTTAAAACTTCCTTGGCCATGCAGAATGGCAGGAAGGCATACGGGTCCAAGTTCGACCAATTCTGGAGCATGGGATCTGTTGCCCCTGCCAGAGGGTCTGGGGCTGGAATGCAATGGAATGAAATACATTGATCCCCCCTTATTTGCAGGGGATGCGTGCCAGAACCTCCCGCAAATGTTTTTTATCTGCGAATAGCTGGAACCCGTATAACAATGCTAAAAACGACTGATTTTGATAGGTAAAACTAAAGAAAAACCCACTAAAAATTTATATACCTGTTTTTTTAATAGTTTTATGACAAAAAGTGCATTTTATAATTAAATTGATTTAAAAAAAACAGGAATTTGTGGAACTTTCTCATAGAAAATACCGTGCATGAGCGAATTTCCCGCAAATAATTGGTAGATATGGTCCAGAGGGAAATCCGCGAATTGGGAGAACCCAAATACAGGGGGCCTAAAGTATAGAATTTTCGCCCAAGGCCAAGCGGTGGGACCTAAGATGTCATTCAGTGCTGAAAGGGAGACTAAGAGTCGAAAGGGTTTGTTAGCTTCATTCACTTGTTGGATTGTATCTTCAAAATGGCATTGTTTTGGTGGTTTGGCTGACCTCGTGAAGAGACGAGGTTATATTCATCCTTTCATTTTCCGTGCAAATCAGATAGGCTTTGGAAGGCAGAGCAACCAGTTCTCAACAGCGTTTGGTTGACAGTGTAGCAGCAGTTGGTTTTGAAGTATCATCTTGGTGTCGGAGATGGTCTTTAAGCGGCATGTGTTGGTTGCTGGCTTAATTGCTGAGGAGGATGGCAGGATAAGTTCCGAAGGTTGAGGGGTAACTAAACCATAGTTGCCTGTTTGGAAGAATGAATTCTTTGTTGACTACTATGTTGATGTCACTCCATCTTGATTAGGGTCTTCCAGTGGTGGAGGATCAACGATAGTCCGACAATGTGCAGTGGTCTTTGTGGATCTTTTGCTGTTACTCCTACAAAAGGCAGAATGTTATTTGAGCACTGACAGGTAATGTTATTGTTACTGTAAGAGTCTGAGTATGTCTCTGTGTTGAGCAAGATGGCTTTAGTGATTTATAGTGCATTATTATTTTTGAAGGGCACAAGTAAGCTATTGTGTTGAGCGTGAATAGCTCCTATTATTAATGCTGAGGTCTTATCGCTATTATTATTGTTGGATATGGTTATGTCAGTTGCTTGTGTAGCTCTTGTACTCATGTAATTTGCTATGGCTTTTGGTATTGTGCCTCTTATTTTATTGTCCTGTTATTGTTATTAACTTATTGTATTACCCTATTATTGGCTGATGCTCTTATTATTATACAGTAGTACCTCGAGATACGAAATTAATCCGTTCCGAGGCGGCCTTCGTATAATGAGTTTTTCGTATCTTGGAACACATTTTACATGTAAAATGGCTAATCCGTTCCAAGCCCTCCAAAAACACCCCATTAAATTTCATAATAAAGCTAAATTGACCTATAAACAATGAAATACTATAACAATTTGGACCATTCAATACCTAAATTAAGAATAAAAATCCAAACCTGTAAATAAAGTGTATATTAGTGTACAAGAAATATTATTACTGTAACATAAAATGTCGAAGCTTACCTTTCGAGTGAGGCTATCTCCGAAAGTGGCGGCAGAGGAGGAGGAGGAGGACAAACGGCAGATACATACACTTAACTTTACGAAACACATAAAAAAATGTCAAAAAACAAACTACACTTTACAAAACACATTAACAAAACTGTAACACTTTACTTTACAAAAAACTTAAAATAAAATTTATTTTGTCTTTTTTTTTATTTTTACATTTCGTTTTACTTTTTTATAGTTTACGTAATTTCAATTTCTTCACCACCGAATGGATGCCAGTCCGTTTACGGAATTTTCGAACCACCCATGAGAGCCTTGAACTCTGGGGTTGCCGTTGATGTCCCCTCTCCGCCGTCGTCTTTGGCTTGGGCAATCAAATCGCCGAAAATAGCGCTGGCCTTCTGGCAGATTGCCGTCTCGGTTATCGTATCGCCATCGATTTCTTTGTCCTCGATCCATGCAAGAAGCAGCCTTTCCATTTCATTATGCACATGGCTCCTCTTGTTGGACAAAATAGTGACGCCCTTGGAAGGTGTAGCTGCTTTGATGGCTTCCTTCTGTTTAAGGATGGTGCCTATCGTCGACGGAATTTGGCCGTATTCCTTAGCGATCACACTCAACCGCAAGCCAGCTTCATACTTTTTTATTATCTCCATTTTTGTCTCCATAGAAAGCATTCTCTTCTTTCTGTGAACTTCAGCAACTTTCTTGGGACCCATGACTCTATGTATTGTACGTAATTAAGTTACGTTTTCACAACACGATAATATGTACGTACTGCAACGAAATCACTAACGAATTTACGTTACTAAACGAAATCGTTGGAGCGAACGAATGCCGATTGCGTACGGTAAAGTTTCGGGTGCGAAGTGGCCGAGGTAAAGCACGCCAACACGTAGTACGTATGTATAGAAGATGCATGATGGGAGGGATGCTGTCCAATTAGAGAGAAGGATTCATGGCTTGGCTAGCATCAGGAACCAATGGGAGAGCAGGAGGATGGTGGCGAGTCTACTATAACTAAGATGGTGGCGTGCGGCGCGAGTTTCAAAAATTGTTATGGGCGAATCTCGGACTTTCAGAAACCTTTCGTATCTTGAAAACTTTTCGTATGGAGAGCAGTAAAATTTTTCGTCTTTGCTTTTGTAACTTGGATTTTCATACAATCAACTTACCTGTCAGATATATACATAGCTAAGACTCCGTCGTCCCCGACAGAAATTCAAATTTCGCGCCACTCGCTACAGGTAGGTCAGGTGATCTACCGGCCTGCCCTGGGTGGCAGGACTAGGAACCATCCCCGTTTTCTATCATATTTTCTCTGTCGCCGGTGGTATCAACATTGTTGTTATTACCTCCTGACTTAGATTCATTTTTCATCCTTTGATCATCGTTTTTCGGCTTTTTGGTGACGTATTTGGATCGTGTTTTGGCATTCGCTACAGTGGACTGTTTTTGGAATAACTCTTTTGGATTTTTCTCAGTATGTCTGATTCTAATGTGAGTGTGAGAATGTGTGTGAATGTAGGATGCAGGGTGAGGATACCGAAAGCTTCGGTTGATCCTCACACTGTATGCCGTAAATGTAGGGGGTTTCAGTGTTCTGCTTTTAATACTTGTAAGGAATGCGAGGGATTGAATGCAGAAGAGTGGAAGACTTTGACTTCTTATTTGAAGAAGTTAGAGGGGGATAGAATTAGACGATTGAAAGGTGTGAGTTCAAGGCCTATTGAGCCTTTCACCGATAATTCTAATCCTACTGATGTAGATTCTCCCTATGTATCTCATTCTCAGAGTGCTTTTTCGGATTCGGCATCGGAAATCGCCAATCTGAAAGCTACAATTAGAGACATGAAGTCCAAGATGGCTGACTTCAAAGGTAAGGCTAGTGAAAGTGAGCATTACAGTGAAGTGAGTTCTCCCAGTGTTGTGGAGGGGGCGTTTGATCGTCCCTGCGACGCTCCCAGGCCTAGACCTCTTCCAAGCTCACAAGCCCAGAGGAGAAGGAAAGTCGAAAGCCTTAAGGAGGTTGTGGGGAATCCCCAACGGTCAGACGTCCCTTCAGCTAGCTCTGCTTCGTGGCAGGCGGCTCAAGGGCGCTATAGAAAAAGCGTCCTTCGCGAGTGTTTCTCGTCCTCTCCCTCTCCCTCACCTAAACGAGGGTGGAAGGAATCGAACTTGTCGAGACCGCTGAAGCGTCATATGAAGCCTGACATAGATTCTAGTCCAGAGCGTTTCTCAGATGACGCTCCGTCTTCTAGCAAGAAAGCGAAGGGGGCGTCAGCGTCACCTGAAGGGTACGCGGAAGTACCCTTTCCTTCTTCTCCCCCGAGTGATGACGAAAGACGTCATGCACTGGACGTGGGAGAAGCGTCAAGAAAGATCATTATGGCAGTTCAAGAGCAACTGTCATCTCTCGTGGGAGTTTTAGCGCCACGTCGGAAGGACGTGACGCTTCCAATTAAGAAGTCTCGTCCTCTCTCACCTGTTCAACGAGAAGCGTCATACAGACGGGAAACGGCTAAACGTCTTACAGAAGCGTCTAGTTCGAGAGCGAGAACAGGTGCTTACGAGAGTTTCGTAACGCCAGAGAGACGTAAGACGTCTTTTAGACGCGAAGCGTCATTGGAAACGGAGCATAGACATGACGCTCCGTCCAATATTATGACGCCAAGTAGGACGCCTTTGGAGAGCGGAGCGTCTTCCAAGCGCGAAGCGTCATCGAGACGTCAGCAAAAGACGTCATCCATGACGCTTGGCGAACGGGAAGCGTCATGTAAGCGTGAAGCGTCTTCTAAAATTCTAGAGAAGCCGAAGCTTATGACGCCTTCCAAGACTATTAGAGCGGGAAAGAGGAAGGATTATCATTCCCTTAGCCCCTCTCCTATTAGGAGTTTGTCTCCTCAAGAAGAAGAACGTTCGGAAAGGAGAACGGAGACGCATGTAGATCCCGAGTTAGAGGAAAACTCGGATGACGAATATAGTGGAAGAGAAGGTCTGTCTAACTATAAGGTGTTGACTACCCTACTTCTTGAGGAGTACGGAGACGAGTTGACGCCTGCCGCTCCTCCTTCTCCGCGCTCGCTCTTTTCCAGTGCTAAGACGAAGAAGCCTTCGTCTTTTCTCAAATGAAACACATATCGATGAAGAGAGCATTACATTCCTTAGACTCATGGATGAAGTCTAAGAAAGACTTAGTGAGGACAGTCTTCTGCATGCCTCCAGCAAGATTAGCTGGGAAAAGAGGCATTTGGTATCAGACGGGAGAGAATATGGGTATTGCTCTCCCTTCTACAACCGAAACAGATTTTTCGACTTTGGTTGACGCTTCACGGCGTCAAAGTCTCAATTCTGCACGGATTACGTGGGGAATTTCGGAACTAGATCATCTCTTCAAGGGACTCTTTCGTGTATTGGAAGTTTTTAACTTCTTAGATTGGTCCCTTGGGGTGATGTCCAAGAAAGCCCATGATTCGGAAGGAATCGAACCTGAAGCCCTGTTATGCATATTGTCTTGTATTGACAAGGCGGTACAGGATGGATCTTTGAAATATCCTCTTTGTTTGGGGCAGGTCTTTTAAAGAAAAGGACTGTATATGGCGCCTTCTTAACAAAGGCAGTCTCACATGCTCAGAGAGCAGCACTTCTATATGCGCCTCTATCTTACTTTTTGTTTCCCTTTCTCAGTTAGTAAAGGACATTGCGCATTCTTTAACTGAAAAGGCAACTCAGGATCTGCTGACGCAGTCAGCAAGAAAGAAGAAACCTGTGGCTGCATCGGACAAGAAAGGACCCAGTACAACGGTGCAGCCCTTTCGAGGGGGTCCGACCTCCAGACCTTCCACAAGGAGGAAGGCTCCAGAGAAGAGAGGTAGATCTGCTTTTCGTCCCTTTAAGAAGGGAAAATGAAGATTCTCTCCTCCAAGCACCAGTAGGTGCCAGGCTCCTGGGATTTGTGGAAGCCTGGACGCTGATAAATGCAGACGCGTCATCTTTGGCGATCTTAAGGAGGGGATATCGTATCCCTTTCCTGAACACTTCTCCCCTAACGTCAATACCAAGGGAACTATCAGCCAAATACAAGGATCCTGTGCTGAGGGATACTCTTCGATCGATGGTGGAACAAATGTGGGACAAGAGAGCGATAGAATTGGTACGGGATCAACACTCCCCGGGGTTTTACAATCGCCTTTTTCTGGTGGCGAAAGCCTCGGGAGGCTGGAGACCAGTACTGGACGTCAGCTCTCTGAACAAATTTGTTCAGAAGGAGAAGTTCTCCATGGAGACTTCTGCTTCAGTCATGGCGTCATTACGACAGGGAGATTGGATGGTGTCTTTAGATCTCCAGGACGCCTACTTTCACGTCCCGATCCACCCTTCATCGAAGAAGTACCTCCGTTTTATGACGGGGGGAAGGATCTTTCAGTTCAGAGCCTCGTGTTTCGGCCTGTCCACAGCTCCTCAGGTCTTCACAAGCCTGATGAAGAATGTGGCGAGGTTTCTTCACCTCAAAGGAGTGAATGTCTCTTTGTATCTGGACGACTGGCTCATCAGGGCCAGATCGGAGAGACAGTGCTTGGAGGACCTAAAGTTAACTCTGGATTTAATCAAAGCGTTGGGATTGCTTGTGAACCTCGAGAAGTCTCAGCTGACCCCCAGACAAGACCTAGTCTATCTGGGGATTCGGATGGATTCTCGGGGTTTTCGAGTTTTTCCTTCGCAAGAGAGAATCGCAAAAGGTTTGCGGATAGTCTCTCTCTTCTTAGAGAAGCAACAGACGTCGGCGAGGGAATGGTTGAGCCTTCTGGGGACGCTTTCCTCGCTAGAACAATTCTTCCCTCTAGGAAGACTTCATATACGTCCGCTTCAATTCTTCCTCAAGAGGTCTTGGAGCTGGAAAACCGGACAACTGTCGGACGTTTTTCCCATTCCAGTGGAGATAAAGTCACACCTACAGTGGTGGTTGCTCCCTCTGGAAGAGAACAAAGGGATCTCTCTAAGAACACAGAACCCAGACCTAGTGTTGTTCTCCGACGCGTCGGAGAGAGGTTGGGGAGCGACATTAGGCTCAGAGGAAGTGTCAGGCACCTGGGAACCAGCACAAGTGTCTTGGCACATAAACTGCAAAGAGCTCTTCGCCGTACATCTGGCCTTGAAGAGCCTAGAACCTCTGGTGTCAAACAAGGTAGTGCAAGTAAACGTGGACAACACCACCGCACTTGCCTACATTCGGAAACAGGGAGGGACGCACTCCTCGTTCCTTTACGAGCTCACGAGAGACCTATTACTTTGGACGTCTCACAGGAACATCTCCCTGCTGACAAGGTTCGTACAGGGAGTAAGGAATGTGAGGGCGGACAGGCTCAGCAGGAGAAACCAGGTCCTTCATACAGAATGGACACTACACGAGGAAGTGTGTCTCGATCTCTGGTCTCTGTGGGGAACTCCTCATGGATCTCTTCGCAACATTCATTTCAAAAAGGCTCCTAGTTTTTTGCTCGGTCGTGGAAGATCAAAGAGCTCTTATGGTAGACGCCTTCCTGCTAAATTGGTCTCGAGTAGACGTATATGCTTTTCCCCCATTCAAAATCCTGGGGTTAGTAATGAGAAAGTTTGTGGCGTCAAAAGAGACAAGGATGACGTTAATAGCCCCCTTTTGGCCGGCCCAGGAATGGGTCACGGAGGTGGTAGAGTGGATCCTAGATTTTCCAAGATCCCTACCAAGAAGGATGGATCTTCTCAGACGACCACACTTCAAGAGGTACCACCAAAACCTCCCCGCTCTCGCTCTGACTGCCTTTCGACTATCGAAAGACTTGTCAGAGCGAGAGGCTTTTCTCGCGAAGTGGCAAGCGCGATCGCGAGAGCACGCAGAACCTCCACTACGAAAGTATACCAATCAAAGTGGGAGGTATTTAGAAGGTGGTGTAGATCCAAGAAGTTGTCCTCCTCCACTACCTCTATAGCGGAAATTGCTGATTTCCTGCTATTCCTGAGAGAAAAATCTCATCTAGCCGTATCCACAATAAAGGGATACAGAAGTATGCTCTCGGCTGTATTCAGGAACAGAGGTTTAGATCTGGCAGATAGTAAAGATCTCCACGATCTCATAAGGTCTTTTGAGACTTCAAAGTCTAAGGAACCAGTACCTCCGAACTGGAACCTAGACGTGGTCCTAAAGTATCTGTCATCGGAAAGATTCGAACCTCCTCATCGGGCATCGTTTAGAGACATTACCCGAAAATGCCTATTCCTATTATCTTTTGCTACGGCAAAGAGAATTGGTGAATTGCATGCTCTGCAGGATAAAGTAGGATTCAAGGGAGACTCGGCGATTTGCTCGTTTAAGACCTGTTTTTAGCGCAAAAACGAGAATCCTACGAATCCCTGGCCTAAGTCATTCGAAGTCAAAGGCATGTCGAGTCTCGTAGGCAGAGAAGCAGAGAGGTCTCTATGCCCTGTTAGAGCTCTGAAGTTCTACCTTCAGAGAAAGCATCAAATGGGAGGCTCTAGACAAGGTCTTTGGTGCGCGGTAAAAGACCCCACAAGACTGATGTCCAAGAATGCGCTGGCATTCTTTGTAAGAAACGTCATTACAGACGCTCATAAGGCCTGTCCTGACGAACAGTTACAACTGTTGAGAGTAAAAGCTCATGAAGTGAGAGCTATAGCGACGTCTCTCTCGTTTCAGAAGAATATGTCGCTTAAAAACATCATAGATACGACATTTTGGAGATGCAACTCAGTATTTGCATCTCATTACTTGAAAGACGTGCGTGTGACATATCAGAAGTGTTTTCTCTAGGTCCTTTCGTATCGGCGGATACGATTCTGGGTACGGGAGCCGACACCAATCCTTAAATGTATATACTTTTCTTCTTTTTGGATATGGTCGAGAGTCTCTTCGAACAATGGAGGACTTAGGCTAGCACAGGCGGCCGTCTATGTTGTTCAGTAAGAGAATTCTTGTCATATCCAATTAGTTGAGTATAATTTTTTTTTTGAAAATTATGTATGTGTGCGTAGTGGTTTTGAGTTACGGTTGTTGTGACGAGTTCGGGGATAACTCGGAACAATCCTTAGTTCTAACATATGGTTAGGATCAGGTGGTCGGGATTGGTTGTGTGCTCCTTCATAAGGTGTATTGTCATATAAGTGGATCAGCACCCATTGACAAAGTCCTTTTAGGCTCTGCCGAGTAAGCGGATAAGACCCCATCGGCAGACCCACAAGAACTCTTGGCCATAGATCATATATCTCGCTAAAGTTTCTTGAGGTGATGCAGACTACTGGGCAAACACCCACGAAGTCTACCACCTATCAGGTAGGAACCAAGGTTTTATTTATACCTACAACATATGTTGTTTACCTGTCTATTCCATATAGAAGCTGTCTCTTACCCTCCACCGAAGGGTGCCAATCAGCTATGTATATATCTGACAGGTAAGTTGATTGTATGAAAATGATATTGTTATGTTACAATAAAGTTTCATACATACTTACCTGGCAGATATATACAATTAAAGGCCCACCCAGCCTCCCCGCAGGAGACAGGTGGAAGAGAGAAAATATGATAGAAAACGGGGATGGTTCCTAGTCCTGCCACCCAGGGCAGGCCGGTAGATCACCTGACCTACCTGTAGCGAGTGGCGCGAAATTTGAATTTCTGTCGGGGACGACGGAGTCTTAGCTATGTATATATCTGCCAGGTAAGTATGTATGAAACTTTATTGTAACATAACAATATCATTTTTCGTAAGTTGAGCCTTTCGTATCTCGAGGTACTACTGTATTATCGTTAATACACTATTGTGGTTAATTTATTGTATTGAAGTTGTTATTACCATTGTGAATAGAGGTTTTTACATATTAAAATGATTATGGTAATGTTCATTGATTTGTGAAGTTGCTTTTTGTTTCAGAACCTGGTCTCAAATTTGTAAATATGTAGTCTATATATAGAAAAAATTATGTTTAGGTTAATTTTAGTAATATTTTTTTTTTTTACACCTTCAGTTGTTGCAGACCACCAGTCCATTCCAGTCTCAATATTTGTGGTTTAAGAACCTGGTTGTCACATTGAAAAGTGATCATGACAAATTGGTGACCTTGCTAGGATTGGATCTGTTTTGGCTGGTGGTTCTGCGGCTTCTTTTGGGGTTTGTGAGAGTACAGTGGACCCCCTTGTTCCTGGGGGGATGCATAACAGATCCACCCCGTGAATAGTTAAAACTTGCGAATACTTAGAACCCCCTCTAAAAATGCTTGTAACTGCCTATCTTGAAAGTTCAAATGCCAAATATATAGCTTAAATGACATTCTACTTCAAATATACCTTAACCCTGGATAGGTTAGCGGCACCAAAATCCAGTTGTCAGCGCCATAAGTGCCGAAAAGTGCCGATGCTCATTTATTGCCAATTTTTGCTAACCATCAAGCTGCCGGGACCATAGCCCCTGCCAATAACTGGAGAATGCTGTACTTTCCAAGTAATTACAGAATTGGAGCCCTCCCCCCCTCCCCTCTCAGATTTAGGGCACAAACGAATTGAGTTTAGCTGTGTTGTGCCTATCCTTCCCTGAAAGTGGGCGGGAGCCTTACAACAAAACAATAGAAGCATTAGCACAAACTTGAAATTTAAGCTGCCATGCCAATTAGAAATATTAGCTATGTAATTATACTTGGTATATATAAAACTATTTTATTAAAAAGATTTAATTTTTACAGTAATATTCCACTTTTTATTTTTTACCTTTTTGTATTTTTTGACATTGTTTTTTATCCATTCCTTTGGTCTCTTACCACCCTTTGGTCCAGTAAACTTTTTTTACCTTTTTATAATTTTACTGCTGAAGAATCAATTCTTTGGCAAGACTTATAATTATAGATTCCAAAGTGTGTTTCAACATTCTTATTAAACTACTTGAAAGTAAGGAAGCAGAAGATACTGTTTTTATTTTTCTTGTGACTTTTCAGGAGGCTCTTACAGACATCAAGAGAGCAGTTGACAGTGGATATCCAAACTCGATTTTGCACAAGTTGTTACCACGCCGATGTTTATGCTTTATAAAGTTGGGCGACAAGATTCGTGCAGAAGCAGCACTTGAGCTATGCAAGAAACATGTATCAGTCATTCCTAGTGAAGCCAAAGGTATACAAGCTGTTTTCAGTACCTCTTAGTAAATTTGCTAGAAATTGAATGTCAAGTATAAATTACAGGTTAGTTTAGATATTATGTGGAATGCTATTAGCACTGAATTCCAGTGCACGCAGACTGTACTATAGGGTTTCCGCTACTTACCAGAGTTCTCACCTGGATACATCAGCAGAAGTCTCATTCCCTTTCGTTAATGCTGATATTGAAGGAGGCATACACTAATAGCTTTTAGGGCATTTGCCAAGTTTATACTATCTGCTTGTATGAAATTTTGTTAGCATTTTTAATACGTATTCTGATAATGTTATTTCCTTTTTTAATATTCTGATATTGTTATTTCCTTATTTCATTTGTCATTATGGAAGATTTGTATCTGTTATTAATGTTACTCCATGTATGATAACAGAAAACTTATAAAAGATATATCAGTGATGTCACATAAAAAATTTCACATGTTGCATCGCCTGTTAATTGCTTTTGTGGCGGCATATTTTCATTTTTAAATTTCTTTTTTCTTTTTTTTTTTTTTAGAATAGATTCACTACCTTACTTATGGTTTCTGTTTCATAACTGGAAAGAGATGTGTGATTCATACCTTACGGTGTTGTACTTTTATGTTTTCAGAGAAATATCAGAAAACTCTCCAGGATTTGGAAAAGAAGGTTAAAGAATTGCAGCCTGGCATAACTGCAAAGCCCGATGAACCATTACCACTACCAGCCCTCTACAAGGGAGAAAGCTCAAATGTCACATACATGTCTTGTGCCTTAGAGATGAGGTAATGTAGTAGTTTTCCTTTATTGTAATGTATTTTGTCATTGTTTTATTCTTTTGTTTATCAAACTCCTGATAATGTACAGAATGTAGTCTCATATGCTTATTATTGTCATTATAATGAGTATTCGTGTGTGCCATTTCAGTGTGATGATGATAGTAGATCCTAATAGTAACATTAATACACACAAATGTAAGTCAGAAGTAAAGTGAAAGTTTAATTACCTAGCAAAAATGTATTCCTGCAATAGGGTAATTATCACAGTATGCTAATGTAAGGTTTAAGCTCAAAATAGCCTCTCTTTGTTCACAGGGTGAATGAACCATTTGGACGGTATGTTGTTGCAGCAGAGCCAATCCAGAGGGGATCAGTTGTTTTTGTAGAGAAGCCATATGCAGCAATCCTCTTGCCAGAATATCATCTTACTCACTGTCACAGCTGTTTTATGCCAACTGCTAATCCTATACCGTAAGTTAAAGGAGAAACAGTGTGAAGTATGTTAATTTCGAGTGCACTTTTCCTGTTGAAGTTAATTTATGTTTGACTGATTTTCACTTGGGATTAGGCTTAGTCGATCAGATGGCGTGAGCAAGTATATGTGAAATATCATTAATTAATCACCTATTTCCGCATTTTGTTTTGTAGGTGTCGTTCTTGCCGTGATGCCATATTTTGCAATGAAGAATGCCGAGAGAAGGCACATGTGTGGCACCAATATGAATGTGGTATTCTTCACATTCTGTCTGCTGTTGGTATTGCTCACTTGGCACTTCGAGTGATTCTTGTCACTGGATGGAAGGTGTACTCTAAAATCAGGTACAGAATAGCTTATATATGTTGCTAATCATATAGTATTGTTGTACAGTCAACCCCCGCTGTTCACGGACTCGCCTATTTGCAGATTTTTCTGCAAACCACGTGTGCCCATGGTTTGCAGAAAATCCACTTATTCGTGGTATTTTTCACAGAAATATTCGAAAATTAGTACAGTATTTTCATATTTCCTTGAGAAAATGCTCTTTTTCTGATAAAACTATTAACGTACTCATGTATAAGCATTTTTTGACGGTTTTTGTGGTGTTTGAATCATGAAAATAGGCAGTTCTAAGTGTGAGGGGTTTTAAGTATTTGTGGATTTTAGGTATTTGCAGGGGTGTCTTTTACCCATCCCCCACAAATAAAGGGGGTATACTACATATGATTCATCACTCCTAGATGAGATAAAAAGTTTTATTGTAAAAATCGTAGATGTTGTTTTTACACACATTTTAGCCTTGGCCATGGTAGTAGTATATAAGGGATTTTGACGTAGGAAAAATCTATTTCTGGGCGAGGAAGCCGTGTCACCCAGTGAAATATGTCTCCTTTAGCACTATTTATAGTAAAATATTGCTATAATACCAGAGAACTGCTAAATTGGACATGTCAGAACTCTGACTCGCTCACCTATATAAAAGGTGTCGGTATAAAACTGGGGCGAGTGTTAGTGTATTTATATACGTATAGAGTAATTTTTTTTAGCCCATAATGGATGCACACCCTCATATGATTAACTATAACAGGTTTTGAGTGGTAGATGGATTACCTCCTGGAGAGTATCAATATTACGTGCCATCGATTAGGAGAAATCAGGCAGGAAAGGTTTCGTTATTTCAATAGCCCATACATTTATTTAATGGCAGCTTTCAGACTAGCTTAACTTGCCAGTTCAAGGCATCTCATGAGTCAGTTTTGTACTTGACTTCAAGGGGCCATTTAGTGTGTGTCTCTCACATGACAGCTTTTTATATATTTGCTCATGAATATACCCAGGGGTTGCTGTTAGTTTTAGTTCTCACCTTTTATGATAGTATGTCAGTTATGATTGTCATTTAAAAAGAAAATTATAAAGAAATATTAGAAAAAACATGTATAACCCCAAAAAGTCACTGCATCTTCAATCTCGGTAAATTTACACAAATATTTTACAACAAATATACTCGGAATGTGTTACTGATTTTAGTTCTTACATCTTATGATATTGTGTAAGCTGTAATTATAATTTTACAAAATAAAATAAAGTTGATTATTAGAAAAACCTGTGTAACTAGGTAAGATTTACATTTGTCTTGTAAAAGGGGTTGTAAATGATCCTTTTCAATTCCTTGTGAAAGGTAGAGAAAATTTTTTTGAATTTTTTGTTTCTTACACCATGTGCATTTATATGCCTTCCTCTTTACATTGATACAAATTTTAAGGTAAATATTTATATCAAAGGAATTGAACATATAAGGTGCTTTGTGTTTATGAATATGAATAATCACTTGTGGGAAAAAGGTCGAGAGATGTTTTGTATTATTTCTTGATCTGTGATCAATTAAGTTACTGCACCATAAAGAACAAGGTCAAAATTGGGAGTTTTTTTTTGTGAAAAGTTAATCAATTTACTGGTTACATTGTTTTCAAGACATCCAAAGGATTAAAAATAAGATTTGTTCATGAAACTTACCTGTCAGATATATATATAGCTGTATTTTCTGAAGTCCGACAGAATTTTAAAAACTTCCGACACACGCAGTGGTCGGCCAGGTGGTTAGTACCCATTCCCGCCGGCTGGGAGGCGGGTATCAGGAACCATTCCCATTTTCTATTCATAATTTTTCTGTCGCCGGTGCTGAAAACACCTGTTTTCAGTACCTCCGTCTTAGGATTTTGGAAACTTCATTGCCGCTAAGTATCCTAATTGTCTTTTGATTTATTTACTTGGATTTGTGGCTAGGCATACGCTATCTTAAATTGATTTGAATTTGATTCATTTTTGCTTAAAATATCTGAATCTAGTTAGGCTAGTTTCAGACGGGGTTGTCTGCAAAGAGAGGGTGTGACTACCGAAAGCTTCGGTAGATCCGCACTTGGTATGTACGAGGGGTATGGGTCTTCCTTCTTTGTTGAGATTTGTCATGTAAGGAGTGTGAGACTTTGTCTATTCCGTAAGGAAGACGTATGATTCGTATGTACGCAATTAATCAGTAAACATGTCTAATTCCGTAAGGAAGACGTATGATTCGTATGTACGCAATTAATCAGTAACAAAGTCAGGGTAGTGAACCTGCTAACCTTCCTGTAGACTTTATTTTGCCTAACCCTGTAGTATGGCCTACGGGCTATGAATATGTCTACGAGAGGTGCTCGCTCTTCTTCATTGCTGTGAAGTGCTACTTCTGTAATTGTTACTCCTAACCCTGCAGTATTGCCTTCGGGCCCTAAGCAGTGTCTGTAGAGGAATTGCCCTTTCTCTTATACTCTTTTCGATTCGTAACTTAGAATCGAAAGTGCTTGCTTTAGAGAGTAAAAGTGAAGTGCAGAAGTGCAGTGATACCCCTTGTGTAGTGGAGGGTGCGTCAGATCGGCCTCGTTTCGCCTCTAGGCCTGGACCTCTGCTTGACTCCCAGGACCTGGGGAGGGAGCATGTCGAAAGCCGAAGGAGGGTTACAAGGAACCCCCACCGATCTGGCGTGCCTTCGGCAGTTACTGATGAAAATCCCCAGACTGCCAAAGTGCGTGCGTGTGCACGAATCCTGAAAGTTTGCTTCTCGTCCTCCGAAGCGTCCTCTCCGTGCAGGGTTGGAGCTTTCGGAAGGACTCGCGCCCTCTAAATAGAAGCTTTATAGAAGAGGACGCTTCACGTCCTCTCTCTCTCTCGTTATGCGTTTCAGTGAGAAGTAAGAAGGCGAACGTCGCCTGAACTCGTGTCCGTCTTTCCACCGAGAAATACGTAAAAGAAGTCATAGTAGCAGGAAGCTTTTGAGAGCGGACGCCTGGGACGCTCGGATGGACTCCAGGCGCGCGCGAGTGCACGCCAAGCGCGCTCCGTGCGCGCCAGTGGACGCCGAGCGCGCTCCAGTGGACGCCGAGCGCGCTCCAGTGGACGCCGAGCGCGCTCCAGTGGACGCGAGCGCGCTCCATGGACGCCGAGCGTGCACCAGCGCACGCCAGGTGTGTCGCCTGGCTGAACGTTTCTGTTGAACTCTTCAAGCTCTTGTTTCAGATTTGGGCCTAAAGAATTTTTACCTCTACCTTCGGTGATACCTGCTACCTCACCTGCAAAGAATGTGAAGTAGGCAGTGCTTCGGAGGAAGCTTAAAGTGAACAGACAACTTCTTCTTCGAAACCAGCAGCAAGACATCGGGTTTCGTGAATTCAAGAGGTCTCTGTCAATTAATATTGCTTTTCGCATAGGTGGATGGAGTTAAGGAAGATCTCGTTTGCTCTACCGCAACCTTTGCCATTCTGCCAATAAATTTAAGTTGCCACTACCGCAGTCAAGACTTTGCGCTAAGGCAGTTACGGGTTATGTAAGGCTCGATGTCCTGCACGTCAGGACTCTCGGCAACGTTCAGTAGGATTCTTGCAAAGGCACTCATCAAAGGACGCTCTTCAGGAAAGCGCAAGACAGGACTTCCTTTGCCATACTGCCAATAATTTTAAGCTTTAGCAGGCATTAGTTGTGATACGGGAGAGGAAGCTGGTTGGAGAGTTTCTTCCTCTTCCCAGGATAATTTTTCCAAGCTTTTTACCCCATCTGAAAGGGTTTTTCAGATGATAGATTTTGTTAGTTTCTAGTCGGGACTACGCTGCCGAATTGAACATCGTCGTCCTACTTGCCCCTTCCTCGTTTGAGACGGGAATCGGAAAAATTAAATGCTCGACTCCCTGGATTACGTTTTGTCAATTCAGTGACTTTCCCCCATTG
Source organism: Macrobrachium nipponense (assembly GCF_015104395.2). Classification (NCBI taxonomy): domain Eukaryota; kingdom Metazoa; phylum Arthropoda; class Malacostraca; order Decapoda; family Palaemonidae; genus Macrobrachium; species Macrobrachium nipponense. The sequence continues at coordinate 19,140,447 of NC_087202.1, forward strand.
ACAATATACTTTCGTTTTGTCAAGTAAGTGGGTAGCCCCTCTTTGACAAAATATCTCTTTGTCCCGTAAATGGGTTAGTTCTCATGACAAACATCTCATTAACTTGATATTGCGTAAGCGAATAAGCTCTTATTGACAAGATTCGGAAGAGCTCTCATTCGTCATTCGCAGACTCGTACAAGAAATAGACTTGTAGACTACGTCAATGAACGCTTATGTCCAATAACATAAGAAGCTTGAGCTGACTGCTTCGACTGCTTCGATTCTCTTAAGTTTTGTTCATGAAACTTGCCTGTCAGATATGTATGTAGCTGTATTTCCGAATTCAGCTATATATATGTCTGCCAGGTAAGTAGGAACAAACTTTATTGTGATATAATTTCATTTTTTGCCTGCGTTATTTTACTTCTGGTTGGTTCAAGTCATATACGCTTGCTGTAGTTACCTCTTCGGATGGCAACCGAGAGGTCTATTGTCTATTTTAAGGACATTTAATGTTCGACTCCCTGCAGCCTAACAGGAGTTTCCGATTTATCTTTTACCGTTGTATGGTAGTGTTCTGACGACAAACGCATCTATATATTTAGCGTTTTCTGTTTCGCTTAAGTATACCAGCTTGAGAGTCTTTCTGCTCAAAAAATAACGGACCTATTTCTTCGTAGAATAGGGTAGCTGGCAACCCAGACATAAAGTTAAGAGACGACGTTCGTAAGCTGCTTGCTGCTGCTGTCACGCTGTCTGTCCTCCAGTCCAACCGAGCCAGTATTCAGTGACAGATCGTGCGCTGTCATGCGCGGTAGTTTACGTCTCTCTCTCCTGCGGGATTGACTGACTAACCGTATCTCTGTGCTGACGGTTACGTCTCTCCTGCGGGATTGACTGATCAATAACTGTATCTGTCCTACAATCACGGACTTTAGCCTAAGATTGAGGGGATTTCTTACGTGAATGAATAAACGTTGCATTCGTTTTGCTTACTATGTTCAACAGAGTTATCTCTTAATCCTTTCGGTGCTCGTTACCGCACGGTATGGAACTACGAGTCTACCGCAACATTGCACTTTTATTTGCTCTCCTGCTTAGGCAAAGCGCAGCCTTATTTAGGGAAGTAAGCATACTCGGGGAGGGAATGGATGAGCTTGCTGGGACCATTTCCTTCCTGAAGAAGTTTGTTTCCCCGAATAGACTGCAATTCAGACCACAGTTTTTTCCTACCGGGAAACTGAAATATTATTCAAGATCTAGCAATGATTCTGAACATCTCTCAGTGCGTCTATCACCTGAGGTGATAGAAAGAAGGTGCCGGACATCTGGATAGGGTTTCAGATGTCCTGGATCTTAATCTGAAAGAAGTAAAAGCGATTCGGTAGTCCCTCCAGTCCTCGAAACGAGTTTTTGGGAAACCCAGTGGTCCAGATCAACTCTGATATTCCACAGCTCTCTCATATCTTAAGAAGTATCTTCTCTCGGTCCTTGTTCGAGTTTACGAGAAAGAGCCTATTATAACAACAGGCGTAAAATGTAACGATCCTCTACAGGTTCGTTACAGGATTGCAAAAGTCCGTACGAATCGTCTCGATCGACGGCAGCAATTATTCACTTCCGAGTGGAATCTTTCTTTAGAAGTAAGTTGAGAGTTGTGTAGACTTTAGGGACGCCCTTTCATTCTTCTCTTCGATATGTTGAGGACGAAGAGGCGCTTCTTCTCTGCTCCCTTATTCTCGATCCGGGATCGGTACCATTAAACGCCATCCTATGATATTGAACGGGGATGGATGTTTAGTTTCTCTCTTTTTCCCCTTTTTCAATCGCTTAGGAAATGTAATAAGAGGATTTATGACGTCACAGGGAGCGACAATGACACTGATCGCCCCATGTTGGCCTTCAGAATCCTGGATTCACAGAGGTCACATATTTCCTAGTTCACTTTCCAAGGACCTTTTCCGAGAGAGTCGGTCTACTCTAACTCGAAAGGTACCTATAACCTCTCCGCTCTGAGTCTGACTACGTTCAGACTATCGAGAGGTTGACAGGAATAAGATTACCGTCTTCCTTTTCCGTCTGAAGAATGGGATAAGCTGGCAGTCACAACTATTAAAGAATATGCAAATATGTTGTTGACGGCCTTTGGGCTCAGGAGATTTTGCGTCTGTCAAACAAACAAAGCCCTTCAAACGATTTTTGAGTTCGTGGAATCTCGAAACTCGCTCACCATCTACTTTTGTCTCACCTGTTTTCTCGGAGTCAGACACTCGTCGAGATCAGCGACATATAGTAGCCCTGAGTTTCTTGTTGACGAAGTCAGTTGCGTTTATACACCCCCGATGATCGTGTAACATGAGACCAGGTTGGACTGTCAGGGCATTCTTCCTTCGGGACTGAATTGCCTTTTTGCTCCTCGCTCCTTTCTCCTGGCACCAGAAGCTCGAGTCAGTTGATTCGCTGACGACGTTGGGTTGCGTTGATACACCCCCAAGGTTTGCTTAGATTGAATCGCCCAGGCAGTCCAGACACTCATTCTTCAGCGAAGAATAGTGCCTTATGGTCTTCAGGGTACAGCCTTGCTGTCCTTGATTCGTCTGACTTGTCAACTGGTCGGTCACCTGACTTTAGTACAGACGGACTGACTGTGCATGTCCAGATCGAAGCTTTCAATATGGAACTTAGACGTAGTCTGAAGTTCTTGATGTTAAAGCATTCGAACCTCTCCTACCTGTTAACTTTTTGCATGTGATCAGGAAGGCCTTCTTCTAACCACCCTAGATACGACAAAGAGGGTTAGTGAAATTTTAAGCCATCGTCACAAGTTTTGGCTTTAGAGAAGACAAGGCGGTGTGCTCTCTAAGCCTTCCGTTGTGGCCTAAGAATGGAAACCCGTTTTGTCCTTGGGCCAGAAGCTTGGAAGCAAGGATGGCACAAGTTAGTGGGCAGGAGCCAGAGAGAGTCCTGTGCCCTGTCGGGTCTCTCAAGTTTTTATCTACATAAAACTCAAGAAAGTCGAAGTCATTCGGGCAATCTGCAGTGTTCCGAAAAAGACCAGACTTGCCCATATCGAAGAACACCCTGGCTTTAGTGTTAAGGAGTTCTTTCAAAAATGCTCCTTCATTGTGTTTGCACAAAGATTTGAAATCTTTTTATCTAAATGCTCACGAGGTGAGGGCGCGGCCTCGGAAGCATTTCAACAGAGCATGGCACTCAGTAACATCCTGAGTACCATGTTTTAGCGAAGCAACTCTGTGTTCACTTCACACTCCCTGCGAGATGTGAAGATGGCATATGAGATTCTGCTGCTCGCTAGGGCCATACGTGTCTGCAGACACAAATCTTGGGGGCAAGAAGTACCACTCATCCTATCCTGTAGAAAATGGTTAGGAAGAGCTCTTAATTTAGTTGATGAGTCGCCGACAACGGCGACTTCTTAACTCTTAAGCCTTAGTTAAAACACCTTAACTTTGGCTAGGTTGGTCAGGTGGTGATATATATATATATATATTTATTTTACTTCTTAGCCCTCATGGTATGGTCAATATGGTCTAGTCACGTCGTGGTCTCGCCCCTGTTGACAGATCATCTGGAGTGCACCAGCTATATAGGTCTCTACCTCGCTGGCAAACTCTAGTAGCACAAGAGACTTACGTGGCAGTAACCACGAAGCCAGCTATGCTAACAGGTGGAACCAAGATGTAAATCATCTGCATGCATTTGTTTCCTAAAATCCTTCTATTCTGTCCCTTCCCACCTCCAAAGGTGGGATTCAGCTATATATATATCTGACAGGTAAGTTTCATGAACAAAATGATATTGTTATGATACAATAAAGTTTGTTCATACTTACCTGGCAGATATATATATCAAGTGGTTACCTTTACCCACCCACCTCCCCTCAGGGGACAGTGGAAATAAAAATTATGAATAGAAAATGGGAATGGTTCCTGATACCCGCCTCCCAGCGGCGGGAATGGGTACTAACCACCTGGCCGACCACTGCGTGTGTCGGAAGTTTTTAAAATTCTGTCGGACTTCAGAAAATACAGCTATATATATATCTGACAGGTAAGTATGAACAAACTTTATTGTATACTAACAATAACATTTTCTTATGATTTTTGACGATGTTTCACGTAATGCCATGTTTTGGCTTGTCGTGGCATTGGAACTGAACCCTTGTTGTAACCCAGAGACTGGCTGTACTGAGGAGGTGAAACATAGTGTTCTACTTACCTAATTTCAGTTATTAGTTATAAATGCAACTGTTATATAATAGTAATTGGTGCACCTTGTATCCTTTTTTACCCTTAGGTAAAGGGATGGTTACCCTGGATAGAAGCTTTTGTATAAAAATGGCAGTTGTTAACATTTGTATCAGCAACATTTTACTTGCCTAGTTTTCTCCTTTGAATATGTAATATCTCTTGAGGTTTGCAACATATTTTGTATTTATTGTATAACCATTATTCTACTCAAAACTAGAATGGTCATTGATATATTGTACTTGTAAAAGGGTGAGATTGTAAGTAATACATTTTGTTCATGTTGAATATAATATGCTAACTTCAGGTAAACCCTATGGAACATCATACTTTCACATCATATCCCCCAACACCACAGATTTTATTAATATAACTGGAGATATACCAGTTGTTAACAGGAGATATACCAGTTGTTAATTTCAAACCACTTTCCCTCTGGTCCATTGGATAGTTATATCAAATTTGGGTGATTGTTTTCTCACTTTACAGAAACAGTTAACTACAAGTTTGTATTTAGGAAACATTTAACTTGTGTAAAAATGTAGGGTTTTCATAATAGTACAGTATATTTTTAAATGTAGGTGGAATCTAATACTTTACATGTCAAGATGTAGCATGCCACGAAGTCATATTTTTGTCACTTCTTTATCTCATTGCTGAATCTGGGTACTAAAGGGTAAAACATTAAATTTGATATGTAATCAAGATAAAAATGATGATGGTGATAGCCTTATGAAGACCATTTTTGCATTATTTCTACCTTTCAGCACCGAGGATGTCAAGGATAGAATACCAGGCCTTAATAATCATAGAGTCTATGGTGGTAGAAATCCTACGGATGCTTATCGTGCCGTTTACCACCTGATGCCACACCTTGACACTAGCTGTCCAGAAGACCAACTACAGTATTGTTTAGTAAGTTACTGTGACTGTTTACACTTTTTTTAATTAATTTTTTTTTCAGTTACTGTATTTCCATTTACCGTATATTTCAGCGTATAAGTCAACCGGAAGATAAGTCGTCCCCCCAATTCTGAGTAAATTTTTATGATTTTAACTAATATCGGGTATATTAGTCGACCTATAAAATGTGAGGCCAACCGTACGCTCAAAATAAGCAGCAGTGTAAAACGTATCATATAAAATAACCTGAATGTTATTACGGTACATATGTTGCTCTACTTACCATAAGAAATACAGGTAATATACTCGGTATATTAACAAATCTGTGTAATATATAAAAGATGAATACCGGCAAATATGAATAGAAATGACGAAACGAAAGATACGTTACTTGAGTGTAATGTAAACAAACAAAGCGCTAACTAACGCTGCATAACAGCCTACGTATATATGTATGTACAAACTACCACTCAAGTTAATGTTTTGATTGGGTTGTTAAAACGACGTGCCGGTATTTTATTATTATGTTGGAATATTCCTTGACCATTGGTTCTTTTATGGCATAAACAGGCTCATTTGAGGGAAAACGAACCTGCAGTTGATTCACCAGATTCAAACTGGGATCCTTATGATGAAACCGTAAATGATAATTTGTCTGATGAATTGTTTAATTTAAGTGATGATGATTCAAGTAATTTTGAAGGATTTTAAATACATATTTACTATTAAATACAATTTTTTTTATTTTATTTAAAGTGATAAATAAAGATTTCATACAATAAATGTTTTTGAACAATACCCCGGTAAATACAAAACTGTCAGAGTGAACGCATCCTTCTCAATTACTGTACTACAAATAGCTATGAAATGTTTACACTTGCTGTGCGATTGGGGTTTCTTCAAGTTACTTTGATTTGTTTCATTTTATTTAAGGTAATGGATGTTCTAATGTATTATTATTGTCGTATTACAGTGCGAAATGTTTTTAATACTGGTATTTACATACATAGTTACCTCAACAAGGCTGTCATTGTTATTAGCCAACTGTAAAGCCTGGATTCCTGTACCGATATGCCAAAATAATAAAGATTCACTTTTTGTTACCGTTAAATAAGTCCACCCCCTAATTTTGGCATGATTTTTTGGGGCTAAAGGGTCGACTTATACGCCGAAATATACGGTACCTTTTAACAGTAAATGATGGAAAAACCGATGCCAAGGTTAATGCATGCATTCTGTTAGTATTTGGTTTAGCAAAACATGATCAGGGGTAGAAGGCAAAGACACACTGGGACAAGGTGTTCATGTTTCAAGTGACAGTAAGATAGAAATAACATTTTTGTAGTTCAAAGTAGTCAAGATAGTGGTGTTCAGATTGTTTAGGATATACTCATCTTAAGACAACCTTGTTCTGTTTCTGCTATCCTCGATGTAAACATTGGATATTTGTGGCAGCTTTTTTCATCTTTTGCCGGTTATCTAACTAGATTTCGGTGATGTATTTCCAGTAACTTACAAGCTTATAACTTCCAGGATCAGTATTTCATTGTTTTGTTATTAAGATCTGATTCAAGTTTATAATTTTTTGCTACACTTGCAAGTTAGCAATCAGATTAACTACTTCCTTGATTTCTACTTGGTAAGTAGAAAATTTGCTACTAGTTATATAAAAGCAGTCATTTTCCACCTAGTCTAGCATAGCTTAGCTGTAAACTGTTTGCCTAAGTAGATAGAGATAACTTAGGCAGCATAACATGAAGAGCAAAAGTTAGTTAAAAGATACAGGCAGAAGAATGGCTGATTTTTCAAAGCTATCATACATGGTTGCGGTTTTCGGTTTTAACTACATTTTTCTATATAAATCTAGGACTTAGCCATTTTTGGTTGGGCAGTTTATTATAACTGGTGAGATGAAAACATCAATAAAGCAAGTTTAAAACCGTTCTTCTGTAAAAATATAATTACTACCTTTACTGATTAGCATAATAAAATGTAAACATTACATTCACTACCATTGTTTGAAATGCAATTCTATCTAAAAGTCTCAGTGTTAGACATGAGTTGAGATATGTTTCCATGATGGTACTTTGTATATTTCAGCATTATCGGTAAAGGATTAAACATCTTGTTACACTTTCCTTTGCAGAGAACTGGGAAAGTGGAAGGGCAGAACATAGTAAATAAAGAAATTGTGCTTTTATTTCAGCTGCTTTTTGGGAAAGAGTAGCTGTTCTTGACAGACGGAAATCTTGCTCTGAGCACCCAAAGTGCTCACCAGTTCTTAGCTCTTAGCTTCCAAGCTACTAGCTCGCCTGGTGCCCAGCTAGCCTGGCGCCAACTACAGCCTGGTACCAGCTTAGAACACCCAGCTCTCGGTACCTACTCCCTATCTACTGCCGCCAACTCTCTAATTGCATCAAATTTTTTTTCTCCTTTTATTGGTCCTCTTATCTTATTCATTTGCTTGCATGCCTGGCTCCCTTGGTTCTTTCTCATGCCTTTGCCAGTCTCGTGTATGGGTTGACAGAAATTAAGCCTGTAAGTGTGAAGTGTTGTGCAGTGGAGGAGGTGATAATCCGGTTCGCCGGTTCTCCTAGACCTAAGTCACTGTTATACTCCCCTAAACCTGGGAGGAGTCATACTGGAAGTCCAGTGGAGGCTGGTTGGAAGTCCTATGTGTAGTCGCCCCCTCAGTCAAGCCTGTTACCGGTCCCAGGTATTGACAGACAACCAATGGAAAGGCATCTTACTGGATGTGTAGTGGAGGAGGTGGCCATCTGGCCCCTTCAGATCTTCTAAATTCAATCCCTGTCAGACTGTCCTAAACCTGGGAGGTATACTGATGGTCCTTGGGACTATCAGTATACCTCCTTGGGAGTCCGAAGGGAGTTCTGCTCTCGAGTGGTTACCCCTCAGTCGAGCCTGTTGTGCACAGGTGTCAACAGACAGCCATTGAAAAAGCTCCATAGGGATGTGTATTTGTTGTCCCTAGCAATACTCCAGTGTAGAAGGCACTTTTCAGATAGCCAAAAGTGCTGTTACCATTTTTTATGGTGAATCGCAGCATTGGATGGGCACTGTTCAGATAGTTTTGTTCTCTGTTCATATGCAAGAGTCTCGAGGAGTATAGTCTACAGCCTTCTCACAATGTCTGGGACAGTCTTATGCCTTTGTCTTTTGAGCTTCAGGTTGTGGAATGCCAGTGTTTGGCACCAAGTGACCAGCAGTGTCTGAGCATTTATTATCATCCGAGCCAATAGTGCCCTGTAACGCCCTTTCCACCCATTAGTGCCCAGTAATGTTCTTGCGCCCAATAGCGCCTGTCTCTTTTAAGAACATAGTGTTGTTCTTTTGTGAGTGCCAATTTCCATTTGAATATCTAGCTCCGGTCTTTAAGTGGCCAACGCTAGTCCCTGATCATTGGGTGCCCACTCTTTGGTATTGGACTCCTGCCTTTGAGTACCATACAACTGTTCACAAGTGCTTTTGTCTCTCATCTGCATGTTCCACCTTTGCCTAGTTCCAGACAAGCCAAAGTTACTCCCTTTTTACTGTTTAGTAGCTTCTCAAAGCCCTGTCCTTTGCAGAGAGGGACTTAAGTGCATGATTTTATGAGCTTGCTGAAGAAAGCTCCCACCTCTGGCAGTTTTTCTTTGCCTCTAAGTAGTATCAGAAAGTTGGGAGAAAGGCAAGTGTCTGTTTTTTTTTTTTTCTCTCCCTATGGTGCTTAGATGGAATTAGTCCTCCTGGCTGAAGTTCTTGTCAAGATTTTTGAAGTAAAAGTCTTTCTTCACTGGCAACAGGAGCAGGGACTAAGAAGATAGGGGACTCAAGTGTGGATGAGTCATCTGGGAACTCTGTTATCCACTGAGATGTTAATCAGTTTGACAACTACATATCAGAGGTTTTATCCAGTCTCAAAGTTTCCGGTGCAGACTTTAGGCAGTGTGACGTTTTTGGTGTCTTGCAGCCTGTGAAAAACACACAGATAATGGCTGCAGTTTTTCTCTGTCAGCTCACCGCCTTCCTTTGGGTTTCACTTTGGTTCCATATAATCTCCTTGGTCTGATTTCCTGTGGAATGACAATATCTTCCCTCCAGAGCTATCTGTTGTTGAAAGGGCATTATGGATGCTTTGCTAGCCATCGATTATATATTTTGCTGCAAAGCTCCCCTGATACTCTACTAGCCATCGGACGCTCCTTCACTGCAAAGTTCCCACTTAAATAGAGGCGCTCCACGGATTTACCACCACGCCACTAGAGGTTAAGTTCAGCATAAACCAGAGGCAGTTTTTACTGCAAGTTCTCTCAACTAACAAGGAACAACAAGCATTGTATTCAATGCTAGCAACTTTTCTATTGTTCCGATACGTAATACAAACCATCGGTCCTTTAACAATAGGAAGTAGCTAGCGGCAGCTGGAACGGTCGTAAGCTTCGAACAAGGGGAGAACGGTAGTTAACTGCTTGTCCGACAGTCGCGCGCCGCGCGACTGGAGGTAAACAAATCACTTTTTGCTTTCTCGGCCGCGGGTGTGAAGGACGTGTTCGTCATCGCTCTCTGCCCGCTTCATCGTCGTATGCTTTGTTTATATTGTGTTTTCTACTAATGGTTTGTTTGACTTGAAAATGAAACTGTAAGTACACTGTTTTCATTTTCATTACTTAATTATGAACCCTTGAATTATGTCTCGGTGCCGAGGGCGGGCGGCGCTCGCGCCGAGTCTGTATTTGGGCGAAAGGGTGTAATTGAAAAATGTAAGTACTTTTTTCATTATATTTTTGCCCTGTGCGTTCGTTACCGAGAGTGTGAGTGCGCTCGGCACGAACTTTTAATTTTGTATATAGAATGCAATGAAAGTGGATTCGCAATTGCAATATTCTTTTCATTTTCATTTATTGATTGCATGAATTTAATCTGGATCAATTTTCGTTCTTACCCGTAATTGATCCTTACGATTTTTTATGTGAATGAAATCGCAAGTGCAGTATTCTGTTTCATTTTCATATATATTTTATGATAGCATCATATTATTGGATCAAGTTTCCGTTCTTACCCGGGAATTGATCTTTTCTCCTTTAAGTTCTATGAAGTGAATCGCAAGGGCAGTATTCTGTTTCATTTTCATATTACTTTTCACTGCTGTGCGGGGGTGGGGGAAGCGAAGGTCTGCCAGGAAGTTGGTAGCCGATTCTTCGTCTTCCTTCCTGCCCCCCAGCTCAGCTTCTTCATTGTATTTTTGTATGTGGGGGCTTCCTTGCGTTCGGGGTGGGGCATGTCTTCCCCCCGTGCGTGAGGAACCCCTCTTACTAATCTATCTATGTTACCGCAGGTGCTACATCCGTGGGACGACCGTTGAATGTAGATGTAGATCCTCACGAGGTTTGTACTCGTTGTCGGGGGCGAGAGTGCTCCCGCAACGAGCCCTGTGTAACGTGTTGCATTCGTCAGAGGCGCAGTGGGTGCTGTACGAGGACACAAGAAGTCATCGGAAGTCCAGTGACTCCTTTGGTACGGACGTCCAGTTGTACTCGGGGTCTTCCGTCCGCTCTGGGTGGGGTTCTCTCCCCCCAGGCGCGAGGAAGCCCTCTAATTAACCCGACTGTTGCTTCCGCAGGTTTGCCATCAGCGAGGACGACCTGGGACAGGTGTGAGAGTCGCTGGGACTGCAGGGGTTGATTCAGCGGTTGGCGGGGTCGGCAGTGGTCACTCATGATACGGTAACCACTACAACAACCACAATCTCGCACCAGCATATGAGATGTCACCGCACCTGGTGTACACACCACATGTCATGTCGGTAACACCCACGGCTGCAATCCAGAACCAACTTCCTGCCGTGCCAATCAGGACGGTGCCACCGCCACCTGGGTTCTTTGTATTGCCGACCCCGGACTGCCGCTGCCCAAAGAGTACCCCCCTGGACCTGCCGCCAGTGCCGAGGATGACGGTAGCTGCCGACAGGACGCCTGTCTCTCCTGTGGTCCTGCCGTGCCTGCCGTACCTGTTGCTGTCCCAGCCGCTCATTCCCTTTCAGATCAGGTGCCTGCTGCTCATTCACTTTTCAGATGTTCCTGCGGTTCCTGGACCTGTTCCTGTTGTTCCTGCTGTTGGTGATGCTGTCACAGTCTCAGGTCTTTCCGGACAGGTGCAGTCGGGCCCCCTGTTGCTTCGGCAACTGCCCCGGCTCCCTCCTGGATGGAAGACCTGACGTCTGTCCTGCGGAGCCGGCCTGGAAGAAGAAGAGAAGAGGAAGAAGGTGTCGTCGTCGTCTTCTTCGTCGTGCCCTGCCTCTCCTTCCCCTTTCGACTTTCTAAAGGTCCAACCGTCCGAAGAAGAAGAAGGTTTGGCCTTCCTTCCCCCCTAAGAAGACTCCTTCGGGATCCTTCTGAATGGGCCCTGGCTCGCTCGAGCGAGCTGGGTGGAGCTCTTCTGCTGGTCCTCCTGTTTCCTTCGGGTGAACTGGGCCCGTCGCTTCTTTCTGCAAAGCAATAAGTCGACCGGGGACCAAGAGGGCCCACCAGCCTCGGCTTGGTGCGTCCCTCACCTGGTGCTAGCGGGTCTTGCCGCTAAAACCAGGTTTTCCGTCCTTCGGGCCGCTTCTCGTTTCGCGAAGAAGCACCGAGTGGACGCTCTTTTATCCAAGAAGACGCGTCCAGCCAAAAGTTTTCTGACGCCCGAGCTCGCTCGGACCGTCAAGACAAGCGGCGCTGGAGCAGAAAGCTGCTGGCGGAGCGGTTCGTGCACCACGACCTCTCGCCAGGCCAGTTGGACGCTCTCGCAGGCGATCAAGCTGGCTGCGTCGGGTCTAACGGGTTACGTGGGGGGCCGCTGATCAGCCACGGGTTTGTAGGGTTTGAGGCAGGTGAAGGGTCCCCAGCGGCCGCCGGTACCTAGCCCGGCTTGTACCGAGCGACCTCGACGCTGCCGAGAGGACGCTTGGTCCGGTCTCGACGCGACCACAGAGCCTAGCAGGTCACCCACGTCCGCCGCTTCCCAATTGGGACCGGGTCGGGCGGAAGACGGTGACCAGCGACAGCTCTTCCTGACCGCTAAGTGATCGTTCTCCGACGTTCCTCGAGCCGAGGCCCAAATCGCCCCAGGCGGGCGGTAAGGCTAGGCCTGCTGCCTGCCTGAGACCGTCACCGCGGGTTGACTATCAGCAGCAGCCCTCCACGCAACGCTGGTCCCCTGCCAGCTAGCTAGGGGGGAGCGTCAGGTCTTGTCCTCTCCCATAACGGTTATTGTTGAGGCGATGGAAGGGGTCCCCTGCGGCCGTCGGTACCAGCCACGGCTGGTACCAGCGGCTCGACGCGCCGGAGGAGGACGCTCGCCGGCGTCTCAACCGTGACAGCGAGCCTAGTCAGGTCACCTGACGGCCGCTCCCATCGGGACCCGGGCTGGAGACGGTAACCCAGCAACAGCTCGCCTGAACGCTTAGAGATCAGCGTCGACGTTCTCAGCCCAGCCTCTCGCCTCAGGTCTAGCAGGTCAAGGCTAGGCTATGCTGCTCTATCGCCACCGCGGGTTTGAACGATCAGCAGCAGCCCTCCAAGCACAGCTGGTTCCTGCCAGCGAGCTATGGGGGGGGCTGCGTCAGGTCTGCCTCTCCCTGTACCCTTCAACCTCCTCGGGCTAACGCCGGGAGGAGCGAGGTACCTGTGAGCTTGATCGCTATGAGGTGCGCCGCTCGCGACCCCGCCGCTAATGACGCCGTATGGACCAGAGCACTGGTTTTTCTAGGAACCGACCAGGACATACGCGCAATTAAGCTGGAAGGCGACCGTCCAGTGCAGGGGTCTGCCGCTCTTCCCCCTCCTTCTGAAGGAGGGAATTAATTCTAGGGTATCATGTTCTTGTTGGAGGGACTGGTAACGGTTCCTCCTCTTACTCCGCAACGACGCGGTTTACTCCCGAAGATACCAGAGGAATTTGCAGAAGTGTCCATTAAGCTATTCCGTCAGCCATCAATGACCCTGCGGAAGGATTGGCCGCTCCACCAGTCACAGAAAGCCCACAAGTCTCTGGCTCCCGAATGGGGTCGTTTCCCCCCTTGGGGTTTTTTGGGCCCGAGAGGGAACCCAAACCGACGGTGGGGTTCTGCCGCGATCTGGAGCTTGGCCGATTCTGGTCCTCGAACCAGTTGTCCATCGTCTCCGGCACAAGAATGGCTCTCTCAGTTCTGGCCGGTTGTCCCCCCCCCGATCAAGCTACCTTCCACCTCCTCTGACTGCGACAGCGGCGTTTTCTACGTGTCTTCGGCACACCGTATTTTAAATACTCCTTCGGTCCCTCCTGGAAGGATTTTCCGACCTCGACGGGAGGGACTTGGAATGAGTCAGGGAGGAACGGTAATCGGCTCTCTCCCTGGTCAGGTGTCGATCAAAGCCCACCCGCATACGAACGTTCACCAGTGGCGGCAGACCCTTACCTACAGTGAGAGTTCGTAACCCTCCTCCGAAAAGTGAGAGACGGGAAAACCCCCCCTGACGGGAAAACGTTTTCTCCTGACCTATACGTTTTCCCCAGACTCTGAGAGGCCGTCCGCCGCAAAGGCGATGGCTGCTCCTACTCTTCTCCAACTGCCTAGTTCCACTGGGAAGGAGCGAGCGAGTATCCCAATTTTCCTTCCCCATTCCCTCTCTCCTTATACGGCTTACAGTGGGAAATGGGAAGGATCCTACAGAGATTTCTTTGTAGGGATCCCACGTTCGGGACCTTCGCGCTACCCCGGGGGTTGGGACCTTCGGGTCCTATCCTGAACGTAAGCCCCGCGGTCGTTGTGAGGATGGGAAATCCTGCTTCCTCATTCTCGATTTCCTACGGGAATCGAGATGGACCACCAGCCGATATCGTTTTGACGAATTCGGTGGGGTTTTCGCAGACTGCTTAAGAATTCTACGGAATTTCTAGCGCATTCAGAGTGTTTCGAGTTTTTACGATCTTCAACACTTTACGCGAGACCACGGTGCCAAAGTGAGCGAGAGCGATAAACCCCGATATGTTTCCACCGATAACTCGGGTAACCTCTGACCTATGCTCGAATTCCCTGGAATTTTCTAGCATTGGGTGAAGAAGACTGCTGCTGAAAGAAAACTATCCATCACAGTAGGCGGACCAACCTGGAATAGAGGAAGATCGGAACGGGAATATCCAGTTTTTGGCTTGAAACTATCGTCTTAGTATTCTGTTCCCACCCTTGGAAGCGTTTCCTTCCGAGTAAGACTTCTTCCTTCACTCTCTTTGATCAGAGAAGGAAGGTGGGTCGATTCTCCAATCCTTTTTAGTTTTGTTTTCTTGAAGGAAAGAATTTAGGATTGGAGATCGTTTTGTTCAGAATCCTTAACAAAATATAACTAACGTATATTAACCTTCGGCGACCTTGATTCTGCTAAGCAGTTTGAATTGTCCGAGGGGTAGGCGCATATCCTAAGTTATTCTACGGATTTGCGGACTTAGACGAGAAAGTATTATAATTGAACTGCGAAGACTCGGGGTTGCCTGCAACCTCCCAGGAGTTTTCAGTTTCAATTTTATCATACTTATGGTTTTGTCACGAACAACACCATTTTCAACTTTTATATTTAACCGAAATTCGTTTTCGCCTAAAATATAATTTGCCCGAGGCGATATTCTTTTTATGCTCGGTAGTTTCTAGCCTGAACCGCATTCCTTCGTCTGAATAATGGATTTACCTGGCAACTCAAGGATGACGAGTCAAGCAGGCTCCCAACCACTGGCGTATTGAACTGCCTGATATTAAGCACTTCAGTTTTATCAGCTGGGCCACCTCCTAGATTTCCACGGTTCATGTTATGTCTCCTCTCCCCTCCCCTGCTTTGATTGGACTAACCGAACCGTATCTGCTGCCTAATCAATCATGGACCTTTAGGTCTCTGATTCAACGGGTGGGATTCTCAGCAATAATGAAGGACCCTCATCTACTGCGGTGGGAACGCTAGATTCCACATCGGCCTTCGACATTGCGCCGAATTTTCAACAAAGAAGATAATCTCTTGGCTCTTTCATCTTTCTGTTTACCACCGCACGGTAACAAAGAAGTCTGTAACAAGTCCTCCCTCCGCTGCAGTCGTCACTGCGATAATTGCGAATGATTTTTGCAAGAACAATCTGAGTTTTGTCTTCAAAATTATCTCGTATTCGTAGGTGTACAATTGTTCATTGTTCAAAAAACCCGAATTGCAAAGATGTTTTGTGAAGAAACAATCGCCTACTCTCCGACCTTGACAGCTCTTAACCTCCAAATGTGCAGCCCATGAAAGCAGCAGTTCTTCAGGTGGCTTTCTTTCACCTGTGTTTTCATTACTGAAGAACGTCCCCGCCCGCGCTTTCATTGGCAACTACGACTTCTCACCTGACAGCAATGAAATAAGCTGGGTAGCGTTTTTCAGTCATTTGTAAGCCACAGGTTATGAATCTTTTGAGATCCTTCTCTCGATTCATATTGTGATGACGTAGGTTGCATTCAATAATCTACCTTCGTCTTCAACTGTACAATAGTGGTTGTTTTCTCCTTTTAGCTGAAGATTCAAACAAACTTGAGATGATTTTTTACCATTCCAGGGACCTCTGTCCCTCTAGAAGGCAATTGGACCTTTCGCCTGTTGGGTCCACTGGCCCTTAAAAAGAGAATCATCACCACTCGCTGTCCCGGTCAATGGTGACAAACAAATACATCATTGGTTTGGTTGGTCTCATCGGCAATAACCCTTTAAAGGCGAAGGTCACGTGACCTTAACTCGGGATGCTTTTGACAACTTGCCTCCTACCGAACGCTGTCGGTCGGCAGTTTCTTTGTCCGAGCGCCCAGAAGTCAGTTAACGAATTTAAACGCTGTTGACTTAGTTTCGGTTTGTTACAACAGCAACCCATTACGTTCGTTTTAAATAGCGTTGTCACAGGTACCCATACCATTGACACCCGCCACCATGGAGTGTCCGGTGTCCTGTCCTACTTCCACTACCGAGAACTTCGCTGCATTGGGGATCAGGAGGATGGCCGAGAGACTTCGTTGCTAACGGACAGACCAGTATGGGGTACTGGGACATCACCGAAGTAGAGAAGAGGGAGATAGGTCATGCGACTAATTTTCCTTCTTTTACCTCTGAGGGAACTGCAATGACTTCTCCCTGCGAAGTTCAGGCAACCCAGGGGGATGGGGCTCCGTTGCGCTCGATTTCGTAACCGAACTTCGTATCGAAGACTCAGAACCCCTTCGGGTTGCCCTTGACGATTGGTTCGAGTCCCGTTCACAGTCCCCACCTCCCTAATGGAACTTCAACCGCCTTCGATGCGAAGGAGATGCTGCCTTGTCCAAGAAGTTCTTTCTCCTTGGCCGCAGGTAACTGAAGGCAGGGTCTGGTTCCAACCAGACCACAATGCCCCTTCCTTCTACCTTCGGGATATTTGCCCCCCAGGTCAGTTCCTTGGATCTTTTTTCCTTGGGACCCGTGGTGGCTGGCTTCCAACACTTTGTTAGCGAACCCGATACCCCTCGCAGGGCCTGAGCAGCATCGAGTCCTGTTGTGAACCGTAAGGAATGGATGGTGAAATGAGAGTGTAGACTGGCTCCTCTTACCCATCTTTTTCTTCCCCTCTTAACCTGTGGTTAGGGGAGGACACGGTCGTCACCCTGCTGGATAAGGACAAGATGCAGGTGTGAGGCTACTCAACATAGCCCCGCCCATCCTTATCCCTTTCACTAGGGATAGGAAGCGGTATATCCACCACTTCCTCCAACAAGGGGGAGGAAGTGGGATGCCAAATCTTGAGACCAACCCATACTTTAAAATGTTGCCTCTTGCAAACAGGAACAAGTTTCTTGCTTGCCTGGTAACTAAGAGATAGCGCTTGCCCACTCTCTCTTTAGTACTCGGCCCGTAGGTCCTTGACCCATTGATCCTGCGGTCGACACGAGACCCCGATTCAATCGGACAGAGGCGTTTGGATCCCTCCCCTTCGCTCTTTAACGACCAGGGAAGGCATTCCAGGGATGGTGACGAACACCAGTCTGTTCATCAAAAGACTCATATTCCTCCCACCAAGACGTGAGTCTTCCTCTTGTTTAAGAAGGCCGATGGTTTGTATTACCGTATCAGGTAACAAATGACAATTTGTCGAAAATTGCCATTTTTCCTAACTATACAAACCGCTGGGAGGTCCTTTACATATAGTCCCGCCTCCTCATGCCAACCCCGCCGCTCACTGCGTATTTTGCAATTGGGCCGAAAACGCAAAAGTGATTTGTTTACCTCCCAGTCCCGCCAGGCGCGGCGCGAACTGTCGGACAAGGCAGTTAACTAACCGTTCTCCCCTTGTTGCGAAGCTTACGACCGGTTCCAGCATGCCGCTAGCCTACTTCCTAGTTGTTAAAGGACCTCAGGTTTGTATCGTTAGGAAAAATGCAATTTTCCGAATAAAAAATTGTCATTTTTCAATTCATTACATGAATTAATGTTTTGAGATAAAATATGTCCATGTATCCCACCTCCTGCCAATGTGGGGCTCAGCTATGTAATTGGTAAGTAACTTATATAAAAATGGCCTTTTTATGATAAAGTTTTATATATACAGGCATTCCCCAGTTACCAGTGGGGGTTCAGTTCCCAGTGGTCTGACAATAAGTAAAAATCACCAATAACTCAAAATCAGCAATAATAGCGCCAATAACCAGGGATTGTCAGGCGTTCCTGGGCTGTGTTGCCTGGAGAAAGTTTTAAAAGTTGTCTTTGTATGTACAGCAGTTTTATATACCCAAGGACTGGAGAAGGAGGCAACCTTTTCCCGAGTTATGACGTCAGTCAGGTTTGTTCTCTCTCTCTCTCTCCTCTCGTCTCTCTCTTCCATCTCATCTTCTCTCCTCTCATCTCTCTCTCCGTCATCTCTCTCTGTCTCATCTCTCTCTCCTCTGACATCCTTGTTTGGTCATTAGGTAGATTCTGAAGTAACATTAGCGAATGATTGATCAGTGGCTATGGTAAGTGGAGATTGGGGCTGAAAATCCAGTTATTCACGTTGCTGGACAAGCACCGTAAGATCAGCGCCATAACCAGGGGTTGCCTGTACTTACCAAGTACGTACAGATGGCCCAAAGTTACCGTCACCATCGGTTAGTGGCATTTCGGTTTTACGGCACTTGTTAAATATAGTATTCATAACTGGATTTTACACTCCATAGGGTTTATAGTGCCGTTGTCTGGTTATCGGTTTCTTAGGCTAGGTGCTGAGACCACTGCATAAAATACAAACATAATGAATATGCATCTTTTACTCTGCTCTTTTAAAAGGTTATCCTTTACTTTGCAGTATCCCAACAATAATACTGTTAATGTAGTCCCGTTGTATTAACTATTTGTTATAAAATACAAACAAACCGGTCATGTTTTGGTTTGGAAAAATCAGATGAGGGTGGAGGTAAGATTATTTTGCCTTATTTAACTTAATTCAAGGCGATTTTCTTGCTTCTATATTTGGCATAGATTAATCTCCAGAAACTTTATTCATATGTGACAAGGTTATTTTTATTTATATGAAGTGTTTTTAAGTTGAAAATTGACTTAACACATAAACAAGACTTAGTTTTTTTTTGTTTTTTTTATTTATTTGTTAATAGATGGCACTGTTGTCTGGTTATCGGTGATGTAGTTTCCATGTATTGGTACCAAAGGCGAACCAAGAGACCCTTTATAAAATACAAACAGTAACAAATATGCAATCTTTTCCCTTGGCTCTCTTAAAAAGTTAATGCTTTACGTTCACTGTATCCGCAATAATACTGTATGCAGTCTCAATTATTACTACGTATATGATTATAAAATACAAACAAAGCAATCAATGTTTTGGTTTGGAAAAATCAGCTGAGGGCCGATGCAGGGTTATTTTGCCCTACTTAACTCGATTCAGAACGATTTTGTTGCTTCTATTTAGCATATGTTTTTTTTTGTTATGGTGAAATGCTTTTAAGATGAAATATGACTTAAATATGTACATCTTGTTGTGAACTTGATTGTTATTTTTTCATTAATAGATGGTGTAGGGAGCATGTCATTTTGTGTAAAAAAAAAAAAAAACGATAACATTTATTATTTTCATCCTATTTCATAAAAATACGATATTTACGTACTTATTGCTTATTGGCGTGAAAACAACAGTAAAACCTGTTTTTTCATGGCCAGTATTTTTTATTAAAATACTTTTTTCTCCACTATTATTTGCGGTAGAATTGCATCGATGTTGCTGATGCACGATAATTTAAAGCCATTAGTAGTGACAGTTTAGTTTTAACATTTTGGTTTTCTCGAGCCTTCTTGCTAGCCAAATTGCAGCTTAAATTTAGCAGTACGTTATTTCCTTGCCAATATTTTCTCCATACCAAATAAAATATTTAAGTACTGTTCTACTTAACATCATTTGTAACATAACTACTAGGTAATTTTTTTACTGATCGCTCAGTGGTCTTGAAATGCAAGCAAAAGCATTATCACTTCAGTTCAAGTAGTTTGTATGCAAAACAAACTGTTATCGTTCAGAGTTGTTTTAGTTGGCTAGAAGCATTTAACCAATGATTATAACTACTAACGAACTACTTATTATTCCATTTCAGTTTGGTTTTTTTAGGCTGCTTTAACTAAAGAAGAATAATGTTTAAATAATAGAGATGGAGGAAACGTTAGCAGTCTGAAAAAGGTGACTCTCTCCTCTCTCTCTCTCTCTCATACTAGGCCAAGATTTACTAGTAAGTTCATTGAATCTGACAATAAAAAATTTTATTATTATTAGGCAGACCATAGTAAATGAGTAGGCAAATGAAATTCCAGATTTTCATGAAAGAGTTATTACATATTAGGGCAAAATAGGCATCGTTAACAAGTCTAGGGTGGAGTGTGGTGCCCATAGACTTTTGAGTTTCAGTTCGAGGCAAATTTCGCTTTGCGTCGGGCCCCCAGGAACAAAATCCCTGCCCTTAACTTGGGGCTGCCTGTAATGACATAACTGGAGCACCCTCCCCCCCCTCCTCACCTCTCGTGGACATAAGGCATAAACAGAATGAGTTGCAGAGTCGTTTCTGGTAGTATTCCCATTAGTTGGCTGGACTGGTCATGCACTAAACTTTGAAACGTTCACCACGAAGATTTGAATTTAAGCTATCATGCGAGTTGAAACTGTAGCTATGTAGTTACTTGGTAAATACATGTAAAACTTAGTTTTATCATGAAAATGTTATTTTGTCAGGAAGAAGAATACAGGCAGTCCCCGGTTATTGGCAGGGTGCTGATAAGCATAAACTGCCATTGACCGAAACTCTGTGATTTATGGCGTTTATGGCGCCGAGTTTCGGTTAATAGCGCCGAGTTTCAGTTAATGGCACCTCTGTTAGGTATGTTATGATGCCATAACGGGCCAAGTTTCAGTTATCGGCGCCATATGGTGCCGATAATAGAGTTATGGCTCAATAACATACCTAACAGAGGCTAGACAAGCCCCACATAACCGGATAACTATTAACCCAGTCGACCAATAACCAGGAACTGCATGTAATATGGCAGCAGTTGGTGTTCCTCTCACTTGAATTTTGTTATCTTAAAGCAAACTGTCCTTTTTTTATGTCATGTATTATTGTGTTTATGAATTATCCTCCTCATGTATCATCATCATCAGTTGCCTTCATAAAATACAAATTTTTATGTACATACATTCCTATATGTTTTATGTGTATTTCATTTTGTTTTGTATAGCTTATTAATTCCTGACTATTGATGTTTTATGTGATTTCAGGTTGATTCAAGGAATGACTTCAAAGCATTAATGCTGTATACCAATGGTGTAAATAATTTATTTTTGAATCATGAGAGGACACAGGAGAGTGACAATAACCATGAAAACTGATGGTATCTGTTTTGATGATGGTACATGCTCAGAACAAAAGTAGAAACAATGATCACGTAATGAATTATTATTTGCTTAGAACTTGAAACAGTGGTATTCTATGCTTTCAGGCTGCTCTCCTTTTGTCATCTGCGGTTCTGGATAAGACACTTTTCTCGAAACAGAAGAACGACGGTCAAGACATTACTGTTATTCAGCTTGGTACAGCCGTTATGAGGCACATTGCTCAGCTAGTTGCCAATGCACATGCTATCACCCAAGTTGTATCTGAAAGACCAGGCAAGTACAATCTTATTAGAGAATAGTAGATAGGTGGTCTTTGAGTTTGTGTGAATATCATACGTAGTACATAAAATTAATATCTAGTTATATTGTGTCAGTAATCTGTCTCCAAGTTGTGGAGATTTTTTGTATGGCATAAAAAATTTGGTGCATGTTTAAGAATTAACTGTTGATTAAAGGTCATGGTATATAAGTTAAAGTTTCTTATAAGTAACTTACAAAGTAATTACATAGCTAATGTTTCTACTTGCTTGGCAGCCTTTTAAAAATGTGTGGTACCGATCCTAATGTTTTTGTGTAGGTGACAGGCTCCACCACTATTGCAGCATTCAGGGAAACAACATGGTAGGTAAGCTCAATTTGTTTCTGCCCGCATGTCGTTAACATAGGCACCATTGCATCAGCTTTTCACAGTTTTCAGTTGTATTTTGGTGATGTACAATTTCTTTGATTCAGTAGCCAACAAGTTTTGTCAGCCTGTTAGCTGTTTTTGGATAACTAGCCTATTTTTATAGAATTATGTCAGATTCTAGCAATTCAAGCTTTTGCTATTTGAGCAAAGAGTTTAAAACTAGGCTAACTAAATCTTATGATAAGAATGTAGTCAGGAGGAAACCTTTGACGAATGTTCTTCTTGGGATGAGAAGCAGTGGAAAGTGCTTAAATCATCCGAGGGACGGTCGCATGCCTAGAAACAACTTTAACCTAGGTTAGAAGTTAGCCCTGCTATTCCTTCTACTCCTGTTCCCAACTTTTCTCCTAATCTTTGTCCTCCTACTTTACATCCACTTACTCCTGTGCCTGGCTCCCTTGCCTCCGACCCTAATGCCACTGCCAGTCTCGAATCCAGATTCAACAAGAAGATAGATCTAGTAGTAAGTACAGTGGCTGTGTTGGGGGAATCACTGAGACTGATTATGGATAAAATGTTCTCCAAAAAAGTGCAGTGCAAGTGGAGGAGGTGGTTATCCATCTCATCAGTTCTCCTAGACCTAAGTCCCTGTCATACTCCCTTAAACCTGGGAGAAGATATACTGGAAGTCCAAATGAGGCCAATGGGGTTTGGCCAAGGATAGTTGCTCCCTCAGAGCCCGTTGCATTGATCCCAGGTGTTGACAGACAGCCATTGGAAAGGCATCTCATTAGGAGTGCACCTGTTGACTTTAAGTTCCCATGATTCCAACACGGGCAGAAGCCACAGGAAGCTGTTCCTGGTTTCTTCTAGACCGCTTAAGCACCCTTCAGATGATGTGGGTCGGGGTTCAGATCCAATTTCAGTAAAGCAATATGAGAAGGCCCGTTCTTGCCTACAGCCTTCTTGTAGTTGCGCTGTAGCTACATGGGGGCACAGCGCCGGCTTCTGAGTGCCCGGTGCCTGCTCCTAAGTACGTGGCGCAGTGTTACCAGATCTCATTTGCCATTTTGTTGCTATACTATATATGAAATTTATGCTAAAAATATTATGGCACACCGCTTCTGAGCGCCAAGCACCCACTCCCAGACATGTTTCTCTACTTCAATCATTACCTTTAGAGCAAGATGAACTATCATTGGCTCTTATTAAGCGACAATTAGCTGAAATAATGATCTTGTCAAAGAAAGTTCCCTTTGTTTCCAAGACTTCTTCCTATGCAGCTCCTCTTCTTCTTCTTCTTCTTCTTCTCTTCTTCTTCTTCTTCTTCTTCTTCTTCTTCTTCTTCTTCTTCTACCTTCTTCTTTTTCTTCTTCCCCCCCCCCCCCCCCCCCCCCTTCTTTCTTCTTCTTCTTCTTCTTCTTCTTCTTCTTCTCTTTTTTGCCCCAGCTGCCCTGGTCTCACCTGCCTCAATTCTTCTAATGAGGAGTCCTCTCCAGACAACCGGACTAGACTCCTTAAGATGGTATTTTCTTTGTCCTCCAAGAAGTTTCTCAATAAGATGGGAGATTGGCTTTCAGCTAAAAGGGAGCAAGGTAGAGCTGCTCTCATCTCTCCTCCCTCTTGCTTAATACTATGGAGAAGATATTTCTATTTCATCACCTAGGAAGCTCCTTCTTTGGGAGTCGCTATTTCCTCTCAAGGCAACTTCTCTATTCTCATCAACTCTTGATGCCCTGTGTTCTCATCAGCAAAGATAATGTTTTTGCCGGCTGAGCTAAGCCACCTTTTTAAGAATATCTTCAAGTTCTTTTGAAGTTTTTAGCTTCCTTGACAGAACAGTGGGAGCACTGCTAAGAAGCTTGAGGGTTGCTCTCTAGAGCTTTCCTCTCTTCACTTTGCGAGTACTTTAGAAGATTGTGAAGGAGGTGCTGAGTCCCAGGGTTGTTTAATTTAAATCAGATTGATTTTAGTCGTTGATTTAAATCAAAAGATTATTTTTTCAAATCCACGATTTAAATCATACTATTATCATGATATAAAAATTTAAAATATTAGTATTATTGCATGTGAAAAATTTTATTTCAACAGCCAGCCTAATAGTTTTTTCTGCTCTTTCCAATGCTGTCTTCAGAATTTGTGTAACTTAAACCCAAGCAGGATATAAAGGAATATCCAAAAAAATAGCCTAAGAATCATTTATAATAATATTTAATAAGGTTATGGTTTGTTGCAAAATTTATTAAAATAGCCAGCCTAATAGAGCTTTTCTGCTCTTTCCAATGGTGTCCTCAGAACTACTGTATCTAAAAAACTAAGGGAGATATAATGTAATATGTAAAACAAATTCTGTATATAAGACGACCTTTAAGTCCTAAAATTCCCCACTAAAAATTGGGGGTCATCTCATCCCTTAAACGCCGAATGGACGTATTAAACGTTGAGTCAAAATGTCTCCCGTATGCCAAATGGACGTACCATACGTCGACTCAAAAAAGTTTTTTTAAAAATTCGCGGAAAAATACTTATAGGCTTACCAGCCGAAAACTTTTGAATCACGCGCCTTGGGGGATGCTGGGAGTTCACGGATCAAGGCGTTGTTTTGTTTACAATCGTTACGCAGGCGCGCAAGCGCGAATTTCTTTCTTATCGCACTAAAAAGTATCAGTGACACATCTCAAAAATTATTTTGTCACTTTGACATAATTTTTGCACCGTTTTAAATTATCCTTTACATGAAGTATTATATATGTTGCACCGTTTTAAATTATCCTTTACATGAAGTATTATATATGAAAATGTGCGCAATTTCATTTAAAATACAACAAAAAAAATACTCATGATTGTAGCTTTTATCAGTTTTGAGATATTTTCATATAAATAACAATAAGTGCCAAAATTTCAACCTTCGGTCAACTTTGACTCTACCAAAATGGTCGAAAAACGCAATTGTAAGCTAAAACGCTTATATTTTAGTAATATTCAACTATTTACCTTAATTTTGCAATAAATTGGAAGTCTCTAGCACAATATTTCGATTTATGGTGAATTTATGAAAAAACTTTTTCCTCACGTCTGCGTGGTAACTCTTCCGAAAAAAATCATACATGCGATTGTGGTAATGTTTGCACCATTTTAAAATTAGCCGTTACATAAAGTTTTATATATGGAAATGTGTGCAATTTCATGCAAAATACAACTAAAAACAACCCATGGTTGTAGCTTTTATCAGTTTTGAAATATTTTCATATAAAAAATTATAAGTGACAAATTTTCAACCTTTGGTCAATTTTGACTCTACCGAAATGGTCGAAAAACGCAATTGTAAGCTAAAACTCTTATATTTTAGTAATATTCAATCATTTACCTTCATTTTGTAACAAATTGGAAGTCTCTAGCACAATATTTCGATTTATGGTGAATTTATGAAAAAAATAAAATTTTCCTTACGTCCGCGCGGTAACTCTTCCAAAAAAATCATACGTGCGATTGTGGTAATGTTTGCACCATTTTAAATAAGCCGTTACATAAAGTTTTATGTATGAAAATGTGCGCAATTTCATGTAGAATACAACGAAAAATAATTGAAGGTTGTAGCTTTTCTCATTTTTGAAATATTCGCATATAAATCACGATAAATAGAAAAAAAACCACGTTTGGTCAACTTTGACTCTACCGAAATGGTCGAAAAACGCAATTGTAAGCTAAAACTCTTATATTTTAGTAATATTCAATCATTTACCTTCATTTTGCAACAAATTGGAAGTCTCTAGCACAATATTTTGATTTATGGTGAATTTATGAAAAAAACTTTCCTTCCCTCCGCGCGCGGATTCTCCGCCATAAATCTCCGAAATGCGTGTACATCGCATTCTCGGAAAATTTGCTCCGTTTCATATTAGGCATTTCATAGAGTTTTATATATGAAAATGTGCGCAATTTCATGTAGAATAAAAGGAAAAATATTTGATGGTTGTAGCTTTTCTAATTTCTGAAATAATTGCATATAAAAAAAATTTATAAAAAAATTTCGACATTTGGTCAACTTTAACTCGTCCGAAATGGTTGAAAACTGCAATTGTAAGCTAAAACTCTTGCAGTATCGTAATATTCCATCATTTAACTTCATCTTGAAACAAATTCGAAGTCTCTATAACAATATTTAGAATTATGGTGAATTTAAAAAAATATATTTTTTTATGTCCGCGCATCATTTTGTGATAATATTTTCTGTGTTGCTTTTATCGTTTTACAATGTGTTATATACCAAAATGATCGCAATTTAGTGTACATTACAACGAAAAAAAAAGTAACTTGTTACCTTTAACCGTTTTGCGCACAGCGCGATTTGAATACAATTATATATGAAATTTCGTTTTTGCGCTATCATATATCGCATTATTTATATATGATAATAATAATTTTTTTCATTTCTGATGGTTGCATACTAAACTTCAGCCAATGACAAAAAAAGGAGCCAAAAATGAACTCTTAATCTTGAAAACTAAGCGTGCTGTGTTTTTTTGAAAAATATATTTTTTCCGCTTCCTCGCTCACTCCGAAACACCTCCGGCACATGGGAGACAATTTTTGTTTTACCGCTTTGGCGTTTAAGGGTTATACTGCAATGCTAAAGATCAAACCTTGAATTCTAAGATGGTATCTGTAAGCTAGCCTCAGCCTCAGTGCTGTAGCCTAACCGCCAACATACATAAAGATTGACTTTATGAAATAAAATGATAATAAAGGTAATGAAACATTTTTACCATATATATTATAGGCATGTCTTCATAACAAATAGCCTATTTGAGGAATAATTCGAAATCAGTGAGTGGAAATTTTATCTATGGGATCCTAGCTGAGAAAATGTAAACATCGAGTTGTGGTTGCGCTGACAGCAACCTTTATCTTTCTGTAACCTTTACGAAATTTCTGCTGTAGTGTCATTACGGCAGTAATAACATTTAGGATAACATAATGTTAATTTGCCACTAAAAGTTTCTCATACATATCGCAAGATTGATCACATGTACCACCATCTTAGGGATTCCAGTCTGGTTCTGGTGGGTCGACTTCGGCTTCGTTGTCGATATCATACAAATCATCTTGTACTGTCCAAATGTAAACAAAACAATGGTTTCCCTTTTAGGCGACTGTCTGTATGAAAAACACTATATAGAATCGTCTTTGTGAAACCCAGCTTTGATAATTTACAAAAGGAATGTGTATCTGAATTAAGTTCCATTCAGCAACTAAAGACGGTGATGATATCGGCAAAATGCCGTCAGCTGATTATTTGTTTGTACGCGAACAAACCTTTGGTCCTAACAATAGGATAATTTCTAGCGCCCAGCTGGATCTGGTTAAACAATAGATGAAAGCAATGAATCTTGTGATATCTGGCAACGCATGCATAGATCAGGTGAAGAGTGGTCCGCGTTGGTCTTTTCTTTAACCGCCTGGCGGAGAGTCGTGGTTAACCTCTCTTGGCCTTTTCCCAGTTCTTTGCCTGTTTCACTTGTGTTTAGTGTGTGTGTGTGTGTGTGTGCTGATATTATGGCTGCTTCTGCTCTTTCTCGGCCTCGTCAACATGTGTGCCCCGGAATTCCAGGTTTTCCGTGTTCTTGTTTTTTGGCTTCGGCGGTGACTGATCCCCCATATCACGTGTAGCAGGTGCCGTTCTAATTTTTGTACTATAGCGAATCCTCCTTGCACAGAATGCCGGGCATGGCCTAAAGAGCAGCATTTCCTGCAGTTAACACCCCCCCCCCCCCCCCCCCCCCCCCCCCACCCCCCCCCCCCCATAGTAGCGTTGGAGACAGCACATTCCGTGCTCGACTCTATGAGGGAGAACGATTTAATGCTTTCAGTGGATTTGAAGGATGTGTATATCCAGATACTCGTCCATCAATCCTCCAGGAAGTACCTCCGCTTCATCCTCAACGGGACGGTGTACCAATTCAGGGCACTTTGCTTCGGTCTCTCAACCACCCCACAGGTGTTCACGCGAGTGTTCACTCTGGTGTCTGCTTGGGCCCACTCGTCAGGGATACGTCTTCTGAGGTATTTCGATGACTAGTTAGTCCTGGCAAGCTCCCGCTCGCAGTTGCTACGGGACAGGGATCGACTCCTCGAGTTCTGCCGCAATCTGGGGATCGTGGTGAACTTCGAGAAGTCCGACCTCGACCCCAAGCAGAGGATGAAGTACCTGGGTATGCTGATCGACACGGTAGCAGGACGAGTCTTCCCCGCGGACTCGTGGATCAGCAGATTCGGGGAGGCAGCCGGCCGGTTCCTGTCTCGGCAGGAACAGTCAGCTCAGCAGTGGCAAGTCGTGATCGGGCACCTGTCGTCACTCAAGAAGTTAGTCCCTCACGGGGGTCTTCACCTGCGGTCTCTTCAGTGGAGACTAAAGGAGAGTTGCTCACAGGCAGGAGACCCACCATACTTCCCCGTTTCCCTCACGGAGGAGGTGAGGCAGGACCTAGCCTGGTGGCCGGACGACAGGAACCTCTTAAAGAGGAGTGCCTCTCTGCACTCCTCCCCCCCCGGAGATGTTGCTGTTTTCAGACTTGTCCACCGAGGGATGGGGCGCACACCTGGAGGAGTTGCTGACTGCAGGAGTGCAGGACCAACATGACAAGCACCTTCACATCAATGTCCTGGAGCTCAAGGCAGCGTTCTTCGCTCTCCCAGAGTTCCAGGACCGCTTGATGGGTTGATGTGCGACAACACCACGGTAGTGGCATACGTCAACAAATATAGGGGCCTAGTGTCCCTCCCGTTGCACCAGTTGACGCTGCAGGTGCACGAGTGGGCCGTGGCTCACTTGGTAGAGCTGTCAGCCCGCTACATTCCAGGCAAGAGGAATGTAGTAGCAGACAAGCTCAGCCGTCGGCATCAGGTGATAGGGACCGAATGGTCCCTACACCCAGACGTGGCGGAAAGGTTCTTCAACTTGTGGGGGCATCCAGTAGTGGATCTGTTCGCCACCCGGCACAACAGGAAACTTCAGGTTTTCTTTTCAGCCTTTCCCCCGTTCTGCCTGATTCGCAAGGTGATCAGCCGAGTGCTGGCCACCCCAAATCTCCGGATGATCCTGGTGGCCCATTTGGTACCCGGACCTGCTGGCTCTGCTTGCAGAAGCACTGAGAGAGATTCCCCCTTGGCACAACCTTCTCGTCCAGCCACACGTAGAACGGTACCACCAGACAGTCCAGTCTCTACATCTTCACGGCTGGCTGTTATCCACCATCTCTTGCGAGCGAGAGGCTTTTCTCGCCGAGCAGCAACAGAGATGGCTGGGCACGTCAGACAGTCCTCTGCAGCTGTGTGCCAAGGAAAGTGGGCTGTCTTCTGTGGTTGGTGTTGTAGACGGGGTAGTATATCTCCTCTCAGAGCCACTCTTCAGCAGGTAGCGGATTTCCTCATGTTCCTTCACCGAGACAAGCTCCTCTCTGTCCCCACAGTCAAAAGGATATAGAGCCGCCCTGGCCCTTGTCCTAAAACTGAGGGGAGTGGATATCTCTAATTCGTTTGAGATCTCCTTGCTAATGAGGAGCTTTGAGAGGTCTTGCCCACCCAGGGAACTCAGGCCCCCAGGGTGGGATGTGACTCTCGTCCTTAGGAGTTTGACTCGCTGACCCTTTGAGCCACTCCGAGAGTCATCAGACAGGGATCTGACCCTCAAGACCCTCTTCTTGCTGGCCCTGGCATCGGCAAAGAGAGTAGGGGAACTTCATGGTCTTTCCTTCGACGTTAAGCATACCAGGGGATGGGGATCTGTGACGCTCTATTTCGTCCCGAACTTCGTAGCTAAGACTCAGAATCCTTCGGTCCCTGACGACCGGTTCGAGTCTTTCACAATCCCCTCCCTAATGGACTTCACCGACAACGATACGGATGAGATGCTGCTTTGTCCTGTGAGGGCACTACGGCGTTATCTGAAGAGAACTCGGCACCTCAGGCCTGAGTGTTGACACCTCTTCGTTAGCACTGGGGTGACCAAGAAAGAAGTATCCAAGAACACTCTTTCTGGCTGCGTGAGGTGATCAGGAGGGCATACGAAGCTGATGGTGGCAACGACATCCGTACCCTTCGTCCAAGAGTCCACGAAGTCAGAGGTATTGGTCCTTCCCTTGTGTTCCACAAGAACTTCTCCGTGGCGCAGGTCCTGAAGGCAGGGGTCTGGTCTAACCAGACCACCTTCACCTCCTTCTACCTTTGGGATATTGCCCACAGGTCCTTGGACACTTTTTCCTTGGGACCCGTGGTGGCTGCTCAACACGTTGTGTAGCTTACCTTGCACCCGAGCGGACAGAACAGCATCGCATCCTGGTGTGACTGCATGAATGGATGAGTGAATGAGTGTGAGACTGGCTTCTCTTCCCCATCTTTTTCTCCCCCTCTACCTGTGGGCAGAGGGACACGGTCATCACTACACTGGAGCAGGATACGATGCAGGTGAGCTACTCGACCGAGCCCCATCCTATCCCTTTCAGTAGGGATAGGAGCGAATATCCACCACTTCTGTTGGGGGGGAAGTGGAAGCCAACAAGAGACAAACCCATGACTTCATATTGCCTCTTGCAATAGGAACAAGTTCTTGATCCTGCGGTACATACCCCGATCATTGGGCAGAGGCTAGGATCCCTCCCTCTGCTCTTACGACCAGGGAGGGAATCCAAGGTTGAGCAAACACCAGTCTGTTCTTAAGACTCAGATTCCTCCCACCAAGAAGTGAGTCTTCCTATTGTAAAGGACTGATGGTTTGTATTTGTATCGGAACAAATAACAGTTTGTCGAAAATTGTATTTTTCCTAACTATACAAACCTGAGGTCCTTTACACATAGTCCCACCTCATGCCACCCCTCACTCTGCATTTTCCTGGGCCTAAAGCAAAGTGGTTCTTCACCTCCCAGTCGCGCGGTGCACGCACTGTCGGACAAGCAGTTAACTAACGAACTCCCTTGTTCGAAGCTTACGACCGTTCCAGCTGCCGCTAGTTACCTTCCTATTATAAAGGACCTCAGGTTTGTATAGTTAAGAAAAATAAAATTTTTTACAAATTGTTATTTGGTGATGGTGATAAAATTGATGAAGGTCAAAGCCACACCTCTGGTGCACTAGAAAGTGGGCAAATCCTAAGTGTATAGTTAGGTTAGGTTAGGTTATATAAGAGTGAGACTTGTAGTACTTCTGTATGTGAATATCTTAATATGAAGCTATTTTGCATCACCAGCTCTTTGTCTTGTCAGTCTCATTTATATGTGACAGCATGGGCTGTAAGACCTGTAATCATAGCCTAGGTTAGTCAAGATTCACCTGGTTAATTAAATGCAAAGTGCAAGTAATGAAAAAACAGATTGTATTTCATGGTCTTGAAATTACATAAGTGTATGTTTCTACTACCAAGTTTTTTCTTTACTTTTTGTTCTCATATTCTCCAACTCTTTACTGTTACAACATTATGAGAGTTATTGCACTATCACAAGTTGTTAGTCATGTTCGGTTTATTTTTATTCCTGAAACCTTTATAAAATTTCAGATGAATCTTCACATTTTGAAACAGTAGCTCAAAAGAGAATAGCTTCAGCCATCTACCCAACAGCTAGCTTAATGAATCACTCCTGTCAGCCCACCATTATCAACAGGTATGTGATACTCATACAACAGTTGGTGCCTTGTTCAATAAAGGAGTTCATCATTTATTTAGTATAGTATATGGTAGGGGTGTGAAATTATGATTTGGAGGAAGTCACTGTCTTCTCAGTATAATTTTGTCACCTCTTTGCACCACAATGTAAGTGTGTGTAAATAGAAACGTACAGGTAAATAAAAAGTGCATCTGATGCATTTTTTTTAGGGCTATATTAAACCTATCATTGACTTTTTTTTTTTTTTACATACTATGTATGATAAATTACAGGCAGTCCCTGGTTATTAGCAGGAGTTCTGTTCCTGACAGTGTGACGATAACCAAATATTGCCCAATATCCAGTTATCGGCGCCAATAACTGGTGATCGACACTGTTGTTAAGTGGGGATGAACGTATGCCTGTGCCGAAAATTCAGTTATTGTCGTCGCTAGACTAGTGCCGTAAAACCGGATTGCCGATAACCAAGGCCGCCAATAACTGGGGACTGCCTGTACAAGATTCCTGTTTTAATGACACCAGAATGAGTATTGTAGCATCAGTGGTAACTGCAGACAACTTAGAGTAAAATAATGCTTATCACAGATAAGACTTCCGAAGGCCTAATGACATGAAAGATTTATTTAAAATTTCAGTGGTTGAAAGGGTTATTTAAAGGTTCTAGTGATGAAATCATAAATTATATTAATTTTATTTCTGATCTCATAGTCCATGTATATCATGCCACTATTAGAAAGCTCTTTTATGTTATTTAATATTGTGTGAAAGTAGTAATGCGTTAGGATGCATATCTCAGGTTCCAAAAATTTTTTTTGAGTCTGTTGAACACATATAATATATCTACTTGATAACCTGAATCTTGATTTCAGGGAAATGGAAGCAAGTGCTGCATTCATACCAATTTTAATTTTTTTTAGTTGACATTTGGCTTTTATTTAAAGAAAATTACCTTCAGTGTGCGAAAGATTGGATACATTTTTTTTATCTCCTGATTCAGCTTTGGGATTTTGCCGAGTTTCAGTCTTTCACCCTAATCTATCATGCACCATATTTACTGTATACCGGTTATAAACAGAAATGAGTAGTTGTCAGTTTTTAAGCTTTTTTTATATTCGGTGTGATACACACACACACACACAGTACGGTCCCCAATTATGCGAGAATTTGGTCGATCCACGGCGTTGCAGAATTGGAAATTCGCAGATTTCGAAACACACCTTATGGGAATAATTCCATTAGGGCCAAGGCAAATGGCAACTTACCCAGTCAAACTTTATTATACTACCCATTTTCAATACTTTCTATGTACTATACTGTAGTTTTTTCTAATATGAAATTTTCTTATGGATAAATAAACATTAAAAAGGTTTTAATAGCTTGAAAAAGTTTTAAATTACATACAGGATGGTGAAAACTCCCACATGTAAACAATGCCACCATTGGGTACAAGTGTACTGTACAATACAATCATTTCCTTTAAAAAACCTTTTGGATGGAATTTTCTTTACCTATCCTCTGCCAGAAAACCTTCAAACTCCTCTATCCCAACCTCCGTAAAGAGTTCTTCAGCTGAAGGAAGGCTTTGTGAACCATTTGAGGTTTCAGGAACTGGCGGATTATGCGTGCCTTCACTCCCGTTAGGCCTAACAAACTTTGTTACGAGCGCCCGACTTAGTTTCTTTGTCCGGCACGTTCACTATGTATTTATTTTCATATAAATTTATTCTACGATGAAAAAAGAACTGATGAAAATTCAAAAGTTTATATGAAATTACACTTTCTTAAAAAGAAATGATAAAAATTCAAAATTCAACATGAAATGAGTTTCTTGAAAAGTTTAGATCGAACAATTCTTTCTCTCTCTCTCTCTCTCTCTCTCTCTCTCTCTCTCTCTCTCTCAAACACATCTGCTTCTCTGTTAATCACTTTTACTAGTCATTTTCATCAAAACCTATTTCAACAATAGAAAAAAATAAATGATCAAATGCCAAAAGTTAGTCAAAACAAGTTAACCTAGAAAAAAAATTCTTACATGTTAAGCAATAACGGATTTCAAGTGGCAGACTGCTGCTAAAATGGAAGTTGCTCCTTCCTTCGTCTTTAACTTAAAGGCAAGCTTTTTAGTTTCGAGAAAATAGGTCTTCCGCTTCGACTTCTAGGCAGATGCATACATGATGCGGATGATCAGAATACACTTTGCAGATCTGAATGATATGTATGACAATGGTGATGACACTGATCATTCATACACACTGCGCTATGACTTTACAAATGCGTGAGGCAGAGCCCTCCGTCTTAGCTAATGGCTGAGCAGGAAATCTTTCCCTCACATTCACCCGTGGAGGAATAATAGTTTTTTTCCTCTTAAGTATTTCCCCCCCCCCTCCCCTCCTCTCAGATACCAGCAAACCCCCCCACACCTAAAATACTTGAAAATACAATAGATTTGATACGTTTTGTGGCATGTGACTCACAGATTTTGAATGGCTTTGCAGATACAGAAAATCTATTTTTGAGAATTAGCGACCGCATAAAAGGGAATCGCACAATTCAAACACGCATAATTCGGGCCTGAACTATGTGTGCGTGTGTGTGTGTATTTTTTAAGGTAATTTAGTGACTAAGTAGTTTAAACAAGACTATGAGGTATTCTCACAGGGTTCATTCAAAAAACAGGATGCACTGTGAATGGCAGAGCAAGATAAAGGCAGAAATGTCAGGCAGCCAAGTAGGAAGACACCAAAAGTGCATGCAAAGGAAATGGCTGAAAAATGTAGCAAATCACTTTTATTTCATCTACATGTCAGTGTGGAGGGATTATGTTATTTAGAGCATTGTTCAACAAAGTTTGATGAAGTTTACCTTTATAGTTATCAACTGGGCTGTAATTTAGAGGATACCAATTCAGCAGTAGAATGGACAGAGTAACAATTCCTAAAGCCGTATATGGTAGTTAGACTTTTTATTAAAATTGTTGTGAGATTACCGATGCATTTTTTTTTAAAGAAAAGTTTCTTTTTATTCAAAATTATGTTAATTTTATTTTACAGAGTGAAATAATGAATCATGCTTTGACTAACTTTGTTATTCTTTCCAGTGCCTGTGTTTAGTCGTTAGCGATTCTGTGACCCAGATTTCCTCTTTTCTTCCCTAGCTTCATTAATGAATGGCTGGTGGTAAGGACAATTCAAGATGTTAAACAAGGAGAACAAGTTTATAATTGCTATGGTAAGAATCAGGTGTTCAGTGTAGTCCAAAAATGGTTCGTTATTAGATGAAGGGTAGAATCTATTTTCAGGTGAAAGGGTGTATGCGACCTGGTAGGTTACTCATATTTTATGATTTACCACATCAGAGTGGTACCAATTACATTTTTTATTGTGAAAACAGCATTCTTATTGGTTTATGGAAAATTTTAATGTATAAAAAAGGTATGATTGCTAGTACACAAAGGCATTTTCTAGAACGAGCTTTAATGAAATTGTGCATAAATCAAATGCATTTTATGGCAGTATCCAGCAGTAGCTGACTTCAGTTTAACTTTCGTGTCTTTGTCTTTATACTGGAATGACTACAATCTAGTTTTGATAGTGAACTATGCATCTAATTATTGTTAATGGCTTAAAACTTTTATATTTTCTAAGTGTAGTATTTGTATGGCAATTTTTTCAACACTTAAAATGTAATGTGTGTCAGTAATCAACATAATATTTGCTATTGGAAGTAACCTATTCATGACTTGTTTTGTTTGCTGGGGAGTGTTTTCTCCTTTAGAAATATGTGAAGAGTTTACACAGAAATAATACATTTGAACAGTTTACCACTTTCCCATGACCATTTCTTTTCAGTAATTTAACTCTTTGCAGTTAAATTCACATTAAAAATTTGTTTTATGCTATTAAATCATTAGTTATGAATAGGAAGCTGTCAATTGTTTTTTTAAATGAACCTTAACTCTCCAATATATAGCTTCTACTTCCATGCTAGCAGTAGTTGGACAGATTGAAACAAAAAGAATGAGAGCACTGAGTTTTCTATGAATATCTGTCTTCTTGCCATCTATTTCCCCCACCCTTTACCAGGTGACTGGTAGGTGCAAACATTTGTAGCCGATTTGTCTACTTCTGTCGCTGGTTTCAGTAGGAGTTCGGCAGATTATAGAACTCTTTTCTGTTGTTGTTGTTTTTTTTTTATATTTTTTTATTTTTTAAATATTCATTAAGAAGATATAAGGTAAGAGTTGCTGTAATAGGCATTACTACTCCAGTTTTATTGACCCTTATGATATATTTTTGTTGAGAGGAAGGTTATGATTGGTAACTACATGTATTGTAGTTGACTGAAATGCTGTATTCAATCATGAATGGAGAGAACTAGTTAGGTTGTAGAAACAACTATAGAGTGGGTCTCCGCTACATTGTGGCTTCAGTTAATCGCCTATTTTTCTGTGGAGCTTATCTCCAAATGTGTCAAGGAAAATTCACTAATCTGCAAATTTTTTTTATAGAGCAATATTCTCTCTCTCTCTCTCTCTCTCTCTTGTATGTCAGTACTGTAATACATATCATTTGAATGAAAATAGTATCAATTATTGTACCATAAACATAAAAAGTACGAAAATAAACAAATCCAGCAAGTTCACAACAGATCATGGAAGATGGGTTGTCATATTTTTTGCTTTCTATGATTTATTGTACTGTATTTCATTACTACAAGTTTAGTTAACTATGATTATCACACATATTATAACAGTACACAAGAGATTGTTTACTGTTGATGTTTCATCTCTAATCATCATGAAAAATATTCAAAATCTGAATTTCTTATACATGGGCAACTCCTCCAAGCTATAGTTGCCTTTGAATTCCCATCCCCAGCCAGCCACTGTGCTTCAATGTATAAACACTTGAATTCTCTCTCCCTCTGGTCGTAAGACGATTTGGGCGTAAATCGGCCCATGTTAATTTACTGTAAGAATATTATACTAGCCAAGCCTACACTGGGCTTATCAGTACCATCTTTATATGAGGCCGCCACTCAAACAACCGTCTATCTGCAAATTTTCGGATTTTGAGTTATACATACTTTTGAATGCAGCAACTCTTCTTCTATATACTAGTGTTTAGAAATTGTAGAAAAAATATGTTTTTTTGCATTCATTATCTAGGGAGAGTGAGAGTAACTAGAATGATGAATGCTCAATATTTGTGAGTTGTTATTCGAGTGAAAGAGCCTGGGATGAAAATGAATCGAACAACAGTATATCTGCAAAATTGCAGGTAAGCGGTTATTCGAGAGAAAAGGAGCCCGGATAATGTTCTGTCGAACAAAACGTTATCTGCATGCGTCCACCAATGAGGTTCTTTGATTTGGTATGACGTCATATTTAAATAAGGCATTTTAAGGTATTTTTACGGCACAATTTTCAGTTAACAGCGCTGCTAGCGCCGTTGTCTAATGAGTTCATACATTTGTAGAAATGCCATTCAGACCCTAAAGGTTATGCAAATTATATTAACAAATTTTATGGAGAGTTATTACATAGGTATTAAGGTAAAATATATGCCTGACGCTGTTCTATGCCGAAAATATCGAGTTACATAAGTGCAAATTTTGCTATGGATGTGTCGATTTACAAATGTTCATGCTTTTATGTTTAAAATGTGTATGAAAATGTATTACGTATAGGGTATTTTTATTTCTGCGCAGAAATATGAATTAGATATTAAAGGACATTTGTAGCTCGAATGAGTTATATGAATCACGGTGATGTGATAATTATTGATAACATGGCTACGTTCGTCAAACGTTCGAATTGGCTAACTTGGTAGAGGGGTTTGCATATCTATTCTAGTTACGAAAAAAACTGGAGTTCGACGGTGATTTGTAAGGTCAGAATCGGTATAAACTTATAGCCTTACTGTTAGCCGAATCGGTAACGTCAATGTCGTCCTGATTTCGTGCCTGTCCGCTGGACGGTGGTTCGATCCCATGAGGGGACGAAATTATTATCAGCTAAAAACTCCCCTTCGGTTTACATATATGAAAATATATCAATCCCAAGGTAGAGCAAATTAGATATTAAAGGACATTTGTAGCTCGAATGAGTTATATGAATGACGGTGATGTGATAATTATTCATATATATATATATATATATATATATATATACATTGACATTTTTTGTAATTACTAGATAATAAATAATGCTATTGGCATCCTGTTTATGTTTTCTTTTACGTATATCAAAATTCTGCCCATGCAGTGGTGCAGTTCTTGTGTTCTTCGGATGATTTTTTTTTTTCATTTCCCCTGAAAATAATTTCCGGATGACGTGGAAATCGCGTTATTGGAGCACTTAGGGCAAAAAATTTATTGACGTGGTTTAACGTCATTGGATCACTAGAGGGTTAAGAGATGGCGAAAATTGTTTGATTATCAACTTCTAGAAGTCCAATCATGATTTGTTTTGGAAAAATCTGCTGACAGATTAAAGTTTAATTTGATGCATTTAACTCAATTCAGAGCGATTTTCTTGCTTCTATTGAGCATAAATTAATCTCTAGAAACACTCTTATATGGGACAAGGTTATGTTGCATTATACAAAGTGTTTTAAGTCAAATTTTACTTAAATACATCTTTTCACATAAGTGACTTACCGAACAGTTACATAGCTTATAGCTTCTTACCTACGGCAGTCGAAATTCAAATTGTTGGCGCCAGCGGCGTTGCTATCTTAAGTATAGGTGATACAAGACCCGCCCACATCCGGGAACCCTGGGTACTGCTAGCCTTCTACCGTCAATTTTCGTTTCTGCCGCTCACGGGGTAACACCTGTGAGATTTTCGCTGCAGTCTCCTGCGTCGCCATTTTGGATTTTGGTTTTGGTTTGGTGATGTACAAGTTTTTGGTTTTTTCTTGCCAGTTAGCTATCTCTATTCAGTTTTTCGTCATTATTGCTAATTATGTCAGATTCTAGTTCGTCTGCTGTAAGGTTTTGCAGCGCTGGCTGCAAAACAAGATTAGCTAAGTTATGTCACGATCCGCACTCTAAGTGCACTAAATGCAGAGGACAAAATTGTAATGGTATGGATGTGACATGTGATGAATGTAAAGAATTGGATGAACAGGGATGGAAGGCGGTTAGATCGCATGCTGAGAAAATGGAGAAAGATAGGAAGAGGAAGGCAGCTCTTAGGGCTAGTAGTAAGAATAGGTTAGAAACTACTCCTGTTCCTTCGGAGACAAATAAGTCTTCTCTTGCCTCTCCTTTATTAGAGAATATTTCTCCAATTAATAGTCCTCCTACTTCTCCTTTGATTACCCCTGTTCAAGTTGCCCATGTTTCCGAACCCAACACCATTGCCTGCTTGAGTCTAAGATGGATAAAAAGTTCGAAGTGTTAGCTGAATCAGTTATGAAGTTAGGAATGTCTTTTAAAGCTTTCGTAGATAGTACAGTGAAATCTAGTGCAGTGCAAAGTGTTAATGTTGCGCCTGAGGAGGCGGTTGTCCGTTCCCCCTCGACTCCCAGACGAAGGTCACTGTCCCGCTCCCCCGCAACCGGGAGAAGACATACCGGAGGTCGGAAGGAGTCTGGGGGAGTTTGCCCACGGTCAGCTGTCGACTCCGACGACTCGCGGGTGTCGTCCAAAAAGATGTGGAAAGGTGTTAGTGTTTGTGATTCTCGTCTGTCTTCTGATTCGGAAGTGCAATCGCCAGTGCGCAAAAGGCGAAGTGATTTGGTGTCTCGACCGTTAAAAAGACATTCGATTCTTGCGGGTGATTCGTCACCGACTCCTGTTAAGAAGTCTAAGAGGCATTGGAGTCCTCAACCTTCGTGTAGTTTTGCTCCGGATGTGATATTTAGTGAATCTCCTCCGCAGTCGCATTTTTCGGCTAAAAGCAATGGCTCTCGGACTAAACTTCGTGATAATTCACGATCGCTCGACTCTCCCAAGCGAGTCTCGGTCGCAGTTTCGGCTCGGTCGCCTCGTTCGACTCCGTATTACTGTCCAGAGAAGCGTATTCGCTCGTCTTTGTTCGACTCCCCTCGCCGTGAGTCGATAGGAATTTCGACTGGTTGTTCGCCTGTGTCGACTCGTGGTGCGGAGACTTCACCTGTTAGAAAGAATCGTTCTTCGACTGAAAGACCATCGACTTCTACAGTGTTAGACGATTCTACCTTAGCTCCATTTAAGAAGCATTTCCAGGATCTTATGAGTTTGTTGAAATCCTCCACCGGGGTAGAACATAAGCCTGATTTCGACTCTGCTTCTGTGCAGTCTGAAGAGGAAGCTTTGGATCAAGATGACAAGGATTCGTCGGCTTATTCGAGTCTTCTTAAATTTTTCCTGTCCACTTATCCAGATTACTTTGAACCTGCTTCTCCGTCTTCACCGCCTTCAATGTTCGTTAAAGATAGGAAGACAGCGTATTCGTGTCTACCTAAACTGGTTTCTTTCTCAGTCCTCGAAGCAGGCCCTCAAGGAGTCAACGGAGTGGCTTTTCTAAGAAAGAGGAAACAGGTAAGGCTTCGTTTGCTTTCCCACCTTCTAAGCTTCAGAGTAAAGCGTATCGCTTCTACGCAACTGGAGAAGTTCCTTCTTTGGGAGTGTCTGCCTCCTCCCAGGGAGACTTCTCCGGTTTAGTGGACTCACACCGAAGAGCAGCTTTTTCGTCAGCTAAAATTTTGTTTTCTTCTTCAGAGCTGGACCATTTGGTGAAGAATATTTTTAAAGTATTTGAGGTATTTAGTTTTTTGGACTGGACTATTGCCTCTTTAGCTCGCAAGATTGAAGACTGTCAGTCTTTAGAAGAAGATTTTGCCACAGACTGGTTAGGAGTTCTGTCCTGTGCGGATAAGGCTGTTAGAGATGGTTCAGGAGAATTAGCAGCCCTTTTCACAATGGGAGTGATGAAGAAGAGAGAAAGGTGGTGTTCTTTCGTGTCTAAAGGAGTCACTAATAACCAGAAGTCGGCTCTCATGTTTGCTCCTCTCTGTAAATCTCATCTTGTTCCAATACGTAATACAAACCCTCGGTCCTTTAACAATAGGAAGGTAACTAGCGGCAGCTGGGACGGTCGTAAGCTTCGAACAAGGGGAGAACGGTAGTTAACTGCTTGTCCGATCGTGCGCGCGCCACCGCGCCCGGGCGGTGAAGAATCACTTTTGCTTTCGGCCGTGGTGTGACAGACGTGCTCGTCATCGCTCTGCCCGCTATTTCGTCGTGTGCTTTGGATGTTTACAATTTCTTCTGACTGGTTTGTTTGTGGTGTTGAATGAAATTGTAAGTACTCTTTTTTTCATTTTTCATTGAAGTGAATTGAATTATGGATCAAGAAGAGCTTTCGCCGCGCCCACCAGCTGCCCGTAGAGTGTGTCCCGGGCTGGAGGGGCGTAAATGAGGCGGATTCCGCTTTTATCCTGACATTGATCCACATGAATTATGTTATCGGTGTCGGGGGCGAGAATGCTCCCGAGCCGAACAATGTAATGTTTGGTGTGATTGGTCCGAGGCGCAGTGGGTGCTGTACGAGGGTAGGAAGAGGCGTAGATCGACCAAGGAGTCGTCGGAAAGCTCTCCAGCGACTCCTTTGGTGACGGATACCTCGTCATCCTTCCTACCTCCAGCTCAGCCCCCACGATTTGCGCCTTCCCCTGCGGGGGGGTTTCGGAGTCCTTCTCCTCACTCGATCCGTCGAGTGTGGAGGAGGGCGCCCGATACCCGGATGTTCAATTGTACTCGGGGTCTTCCGTCCGCTCTGGGTGGGGTTCGTCCTCCCCCAGGCGTGAGGGTGCCCCTCTAACTGACCCGACTGTTCCTCCCTCAGGTGTGCCTTCTGTGAGTGACGACCTTGGACAGGTGTGGGCGTCGTTGGGACTGCAGGGCGCCCCCAGTATCCAGGGCTTGATTCAACGTCTGGCGGGGTCGGCAGTTGTAACTCATGGTGTAGTCACAACAACGACTAATACAGTGTCCACACCAGCGTACGCCGCCCCTCCTCATGTGGTTTACACGCAACACATTGCGTCGGTGACTCCCACGGCATCAATCCAAAAGCCGATTGCTGCCGTACCTAAGAGGGGCGTGCCGCCGCCACCTGGATTCTATGTGCTGCCGACTCCCGACTTTCGCTGTCCCAAAAGTTCGCCCCTGGATCTGCCGCCCGTCCCAATGATGAGTTTGGCTGAATTGGAGATGCCTGTGACGCCGGACTATGCTGCCGTACCTGCAGCTAGTGTTGCTGGCCCAGCCGCTCGCGCCGCTCCTACGAAGCGCGCGGTGCGGGACGCTCATGCTGATGTTGCTGCTGGTGCTGGTCCTGCTGGTGCTGGTCCTGCTGGTGCTGGTCCTGCTGCTGCTGGTCCTGCTGGTGCTGGTCCTGCTGGTGCTGGTCCTGATGGTGCTGGTCCTGCTGTTGATGTCCCTGCCGCTCCTGCCGTGCCTGCCCCTGCCCACGTCGCGTCTCGTCATGGAGGTGCTGCACCGGTCTCAGGTCTTTCCGGACAGGATCAGTCGGGGCGTGTTGCTTCGGCAATTGGCCCGACTTTTCCATGGATGGAAGACCTGACGTCCGTCCTGAGAGAGCTGACGAAGAAGAGGAAGAAGAAGAGGAAGGTGTCGTCGTCGTCTTCATCGTCTTCATCGTCTTCTTCGTCGTCTGTTGCCGCCTCTCCCCCTTCGACTTCTAAGGCTTCCAAGCCGAAGAAGAAGAAGGCTGCCTCCTCCCCCCCTAAGAAGGCTCCTGCGGGACCTTCGAAGGGCCCGTCTCGCTCTGGTGTGACGG
Organism: Macrobrachium nipponense; assembly: GCF_015104395.2. Classification (NCBI taxonomy): domain Eukaryota; kingdom Metazoa; phylum Arthropoda; class Malacostraca; order Decapoda; family Palaemonidae; genus Macrobrachium; species Macrobrachium nipponense. Next base: position 19,182,592 of record NC_087202.1, read on the forward strand.
GGGGTGCTTCTGCTGGTCCTCCTGTTCCCTCGGGAACAGGGCCCGTCTCCTCTTCTGAGAAGAAGACGACGACGGGGACCAAGGATGTGCTGGCTACTGCTGGTACATCCGCGCCTGGTCTTGGTAGCACTGCTGCTAAGCCAGGTACCGGCTCGGCTTCTCGTTCGCGAGAAGGTCCGAGTGTACGGTCTCCTTCGGGCGAACGTGCAGCTAAAGTCAAGACGCCTGAGCTTGCTCACCGTCATGACCGAGGCACGGAGCAGAAGACTGTCGAGAGTCGCGCAAGTGACTCTCGCCAGGCCAGCGGCCGCTCTCGTAGCGACCAGCCGGTAACCTCGGGTTGACGTGACGGTCTCTGACCGGCCACGGGTTGAGGCTGGGAAGAGGTCCCCTCGACCAACGGCACCAGCTTCGGCTGGTACCAGCGGTTTGACGTGCCGCGAGGACGCTCACCGGTCTCACCGCGAAAGCGAGCTCTGCAGATCACCTGACCGCCGCTCCCACAGGGACCGGACGGAGACGGTGGCCAGCAGCAGCTCGTCTGACGCACGGGACCGCGGTCGACGTGCTCAGTCGAGCCGCTCGCCACAGGTGAGCGGCACGGCCAGGCCTGCAGATCGATCCCCACCGCGGGTTGGTGATCGGCTGCAGCCCCCCACGTACGCTGGTCCTGCCAGCGAGCGGGGGGGGGAGCGTGAGGTCTGTCTCTCCTATACCTTCAACTTCCTCGGGCTACACCGGGAAGAGCGAGGTAGCTAGGAGTGATCGTGAGAGGTGCGCCGCTCACGATGCCGTCACGATGCCGCACGCACCAGGCATGGTCTTAGGACCAGCCAGGTCGTACGCGCAAGTGGCTGGAGGCGACCGTCAGGGGTCTGTTGCTGTTCCTCCTTCTGAAGGAGGAGGGTCTCGAGAGCTGCTCCTGTTGGAGGGACTGGATGGTCCTACTCCTCAGGACGCTGTGACTCCCGAGATCCAGAGGAACTTTGCCCAGGTTATTGCGCTGATTCGTCAGCACAACGACCTGGGGGAAGGATCGCCGCTACCACCATCTGAGCCCACGTCCCGGCTCGAGTCATTTTGGGGCCCGAAGAGGGAACCCAAATTGACGGTGGGACTGCCGCGATCGGAGCTGGCAGACTCAGTCCTTGACCAGGTGGAGAATTTCGTCTCAGGACGAGAGGACTCACTTAAGTCAGGACGGTCTTCCAAGCTACTTCCTCCTCCTCTGCAGCGACAGCGGAAGTTCTACGTGCCATCAGTGGATCCAATACCGCCCAAACAGGTTAACCCGGAGCTAGCTAGGCTAACTCCAGGTGTGTCCCTGCAGCAGCTCCTGTCGGAGAACTTGTGGTTCTCGCAGCAGGAGGCACTGGGCCTGGAAGCTACCGCTATGGCGGCTTTCCAGGCAGTCTCTTGGTTGGATCTGTGGTCCCTCACAGTATCCAAGGTCGCGGCCGACTCCGGGGGCGCTGCCCTCGAAGACGACCCCCGACTTCAGGAGACTGTGCCAGTCTGGAGGTAGGGCCATCTCCTACCTCGCCCATCAGACGGCAAACCTGTGGGCCAACTTGGTTCTCCGTCGTAGGGACGCTGTCCTTACACGAGTAGCCAAGGGGGCCGGGCGTGCGGCGGTAAATGGACTCCGTAACGGAACCAATGAAAGAAGTTCCTCCACTCTCTTTCCCGGAGAGATGGTGGACGCTGCGGTGGAAAGACGGCGCACTGATGACAGTGACCGTCTAGTTCACCAGGCAGTTACGAAGGTTTCTGGGCAACCTCGTACAACTGCGGCTAAGCCTAAGAGTTTAGCTAGCGCTTCCTCGGCTGCTAAGACGGCTGCTCCATCGAAGCCCCGAGGAAAGACTCTTCCTGCTTCAACTTCTGGTAAAGGAGGCCGTAACCAGCCCTCCTCCCAGCCCTCCTTTCCCGAGGAGGTGCTGGGAAGAAGTCGAAGCGAGGTGGGAAACGCTAGGGACGGCGTTCCCCCTCACCAGCTGCCGGAAGTGGGGGGGTGCCTAGCGAGCCATTGGGCAACTTGACAGCGCTACGGTGCCGAGACCTGGATAGTAGACGTCCTTCGGGAGGGATATCTACTACCCTTCGAATCTCGGCCACCCCTCACCTCCAACCCGGTCCATCTTCAGACATATGTTCTAGGATCCTCAAAGGACGACGCTCTTCGGCAGGAGATCAAGACCATGCTGACCAAACGAGCTGTAGAAGTCGTAGTAGATCGGTCACCGGGCTTTTACAGCCGCCTTTTCTTAGTGGAAAAGGCATCGGGGGGCTGGCGCCCGGTGATAGATCTCTCTCCCCTGAACCGATTTGTTCGCCAGACTCGGTTCAAGATGGAGACGGCACGTTCCGTGCTGGACTCCATCAGGGAGAACGACTTCATGCTTTCAGTGGACCTGAAGGATGCGTATTTTCAAATACCCATCCATCAGTCCTCCAGAAAGTACCTCCGCTTCATCTTCGACGGGACGGTGTACCAATTCAGGGCACTTTGCTTCGGTCTCTCAACCGCCCCACAGGTGTTCACGAGAGTGTTCACGCTGGTCTACTTGGGCCCATTCGCACGGGATACGTCTTCTGAGGTATCTCGACGATTGGCTGGTCCTGGCGAGCTCCCGCTCGCAGTTGCTGCAGGACAGGGATCGACTTCTAAAGTTTTGTCGCGATCTGGGGATCGTGATAAACTACGAGAAGTCCGATCTCGAACCCAAGCAGAAGATGAAGTACTGGGTATGCTGATCGATACGGTAGCAGCTCAAGTCCGCCCCGCAGACTTGAGGATCAGCAAATTCAGGAGGCAGCCGGCCGGTTTCCTGTCTCGGCAGGAACAGGCAGCTCAGCAATGGCAAGTCGTGATCGGCCACCTGTCGTCACTCGAGAATTTAGTTCCTCACGGACGTCTTCACCTGCGGTCTCTCCAGTGGAGACTAAGGGAGAGTTGGTCACAGGTAAAGGATCCACCTTACTTCCCCGTGTCCATCACGGAGAAGGTGAGGCAGGACCTAGCCTGGTGGCTCGACGACAGGAACCTCTTAAGAGGGGTGCCTCTACGCACTCCCCCCCCAGAGATGCTGCTGTTCTCAGACGCATCGACCGAGGGATGGGGCGCACACCTGGAGGAGTTGCTGGCTGCAGGTGTGTGGACCATCACGACAAGCACCTTCACATCAATGTCCTAGAACTCAAGGCGGCGTTTTACGCTCTCCAAGAGTTCCAAGACCGCTTGATGGGACACTCGGTGGTGTTGATGTGCGACAACACCACAGTAGTGGCATACGTCAACAAGCAGGGGGGGCCTAGTGTCTCTCCCGCTACACCAGTTGACTGTGCAGGTGCACGAGTGGGCCACGGCTCACTCGATAGAGCTGTCAGCACGCTACATTCCAGGCAAGAGGAATGTAGTAGCAGACAAGCTCAGCCGTCGGGATCAGTAATAGGGACCGAGTGGTCCCTACACCCAGAAGTGGCGGAAAGGCTCTTCAACCTGTGGGGGCGTCCGGTCATAGACCTGTTCGCCACCCGGCACAACAAAAACTTCAAGTTTTTTGCTCAGCCGTGCCGGACCCATGGGCAGCTGCAGAGGACGCTCTTCAACACCCCTGGGACAACCTCTTCGTCTACGCCTTTCCTCCCTTTTGTCTGATTCGGAAAGTGATCAGCCGAGCGCTGGTCACTCCCAATCTCAGGATGATCCTGGTGGCTCCCAACGACCTCAAGCCGTTTGGTATCCGGACCTGCTGGCTCTTCTTGCGGAAGAACCGAGAGAGATGCCCCACTGGCACAACCTTCTAGCCCAGCCACACGTAGAGCGGTACCACCGAGCAGTCCAGTCCCTACAACTTCACGGCTGGCTGTTATCCACCATCTCTTGCGAACGAGAGGCTTTTCTCGCAGCGCAGCAACAGAGATGGCTGGACACGTCAGACAGTCCTCTGCAGCTGTGTACCAGGGGAAGTGGGCCGTCTTCTGTGGTTGGTGTCGTAGACGGGGTCTATCTCCTCTCGAGCCACTCTTCAGCAGGTAGCGGATTTCCTCGTGTTTCTTCGCCGAGAGAAGCTCCTCTCGGTACCCACAGTTAAAGGATATAGAGCCGCCCTGGCGCTCGTCCTAAAACTGAGGGGACTGGACATCTCGAACTCGTTCGAGATCTCCTTGCTAATGAGGAGCTTCGAAAGGTCTTGCCCACCCAGGGAACTCAGGCCCCCTGAGTGGGATGTGACTCTCGTACTTAGGAGTTTGACTCGAAGACCATTCGAGCCACTCCGAGAGTCGTCAGACAGGGATCTGACCCTCAAGACCCTCTTCTTGCTGGCCTGGCATCGGCGAAGAGAGTAGGGGAACTTCATGGTCTGTCCTTCAATGTTAAACATTCCAGGGGCTGGGGATCTGTGACGCTCGATTTCGTCCCGAATTTCGTAGCTAAGACTCAGAATCCGTCGATCCCTGACGACAGGTTCGAGTCTTTCACGATCCCCTCCCTGATGGATTTCACCGACAACGATACGGATGAGATGCTGCTTTGTCCTGTGAGGGCGCTACGGCGCTATCTGAAGAAAACTCGACACCTCAGGCCTGAGTGTCGACGCCTCTTCGTTAGCACTGGGGTTACCAAGAAAGAAGTATCCAAGAACACGCTTTCTTTCTGGCTGCGTGAGGTGATCAGGAGAGCGTACGAGGCTGATGGTAGTGACGACATCCGTACGCTCCGACCGAGAGCCCACGAAGTCAGAGGTATTGGACCCTCTTTGGCGTTCCGTAAGAACTTCTCCGTGGCGCAGGTCCTGAAGGCAGGTGTCTGGGCCAACCAGACTACCTTCACGTCCTTCTACCTTTGGATATTGCCACAAGTCCTTGGATACTTTTTCCTTGGGACCTGTGGTGGCTGCTCAACACGTTGTGTAAGCTTACCCAGCACCCGAGCAGGCAGAACAGCATCGATTCCTGGTGTGACTGTAGGAATGAATGGTTGAATGAGAGTGCGACTGGCTTCTCTTCTCCATCTTTCTCTCTCTCTACCTGTGGGCAGAGGGTCACGGTCGTCACCATGCTGGAAGGAATTCGATGCAGGTAAGCTACTCGACCGAGCCCCAATCTATCCCTTTAGTTAGGGATAGAAGCAAATATCCTCCACTCCCTCCAACAAGGGGGAAGGAGTGGATGCCTACTTGAGACAAACCCATAACTTTATGTTGGCTCTTGTAATGGAGCAAGTTCTTGCTTGCTGGTACAACGAGATACGCTTGCCTCTCTCTTAGTACTTGGCTCAGAGGTCTGACCATTGATCCTGCGGTGCACACCCCGATCAATCGGACAGAGGTTTGGATCCCTCCCTTGCTCTTACGACCAGGGAGGCATTCCAAGGTTGGACGAACACCAGTCTGTTCACCAAAAAGACTCAGATTCCACCCACCAAGAAGTGAGTCTTCCTATTGTTAAAGGACCGAGGGTTTGTATTACGTATCGGAACAAATGACAATTTGTCGAAAATTGCATTTTTTCTAACTATACAAACCTGAGGTCCTTTACATATAGTCCCACCTCATACCACCCCTCACTCTGCAACTTTTTGCATGGGCCTAAAGCAAAAGTGATTCTTCACCGCCCGGGCGCGCGGCGCGCGCACGATCGGACAAGCAGTTAACTACCGTTCTCCCCTTGTTCGAAGCTTACGACCGTCCCAGCTGCCGCTAGTTACCTTCCTATTGTTAAAGGACCTCAGGTTTGTATAGTTAGGAAAAATGCAATTTTCGACAAATTGTCATTTTTCCCTGAAGAAACCATTCAACAAATTCTATCGGATTTAGAAAAGAAATCTACTAATGATCTCCTTCTTCAGTCTTCCAGACGTCCGAAAGAGCCTACTCCGACAGGAGCTAAGTCTTCTCCTCTTCAGAAGCATCCCTTTCGAGGGAATAAACTTAAGTGGCAACGACCCAGGACTAATTTGCGTCCACAGTACAAGTCCTCAAAGAAACCTCCCCCCAAACCTTCGGACAAGTGAGAAGCCATTCCTTCACGTGCAAGTAGGGGCAAGACTCCATCTTTTTTGGGAAGAATGGAGTCGAAGAGGTGCAGAGCAATGGGTAGTTCAAGTTCTTCGAGAGGGATACTCGATTCCTTTTGTTTTAGATCCTCCTCTCTCCAATACACCAATCAGCTTAACAGCATATTCTCCAGGATCAGAGAGAGCTTTGGCTTTAGCAGCAGAGGTCAATGCACTCATCAAGAAGGGAGCAATAGAGGAAGTCCTCGACAGTTCTCAGGGATTCTACAACAGACTCTTTGTAGTTCCCAAAGCCTCGGGAGGTTGGAGCCAGTGCTAGATGTAAGCGCATTGAACCTTTTTGTGCTGAAGACAAAGTTCAATATGGAAACAAATCATTCTGTGATGTCGGCACTTCGCCCAGGCGATTGGATGGTGTCCCTGGACATGAAGGACGCCTACTTTCATGTCCCGATTCACCAGAGTTCAAAGAAGTTCCTGAGATTTGTGTTCGAAGGGAGGACGTATCAATTCAGAGCCCTTTGTTTCGGCCTTTTGACGGCCCCATCAAGTATTTACTCGTGTTTTTGCTCCATTGGGGAAATGGCTGCATATGTTGGGCATAAATGCAGCATTTTACCTGGAGACGACTGGCTTCTCAGATCGGGTTCGAGGACACAGTGCGTGAAGGATTTACGGAAGACACTGTCATTAGCGAGTCAATTGGGAATTCTAATCAACCTGGAGAAGTCTCAATTAGTGCCGTCCCAGAAGATCCCCTATTTGGGGATGATTCTGGACTCTCAGACTTTTCGGGTTTTCTGTCCCCGAAAAGAATAGAATCTTGCCTCAAAAAAGTGAGCCAATTCCTGAACCGTCAGTCCTCCTCCGCCTTGGAATGGATGAGTCTTCTAGGGACGTTATCATCAGTAGAGACGTTTGTAAAGTTGGGTCGTCTTCACATGAGATCTCTTCAGTTTTATCTCGAAGCGAGTTGGTGTCGGAAGTCTCAACCAGACACGTATTCGTTCCCAGTGTCGGAAGAGATCAAGAACGACTTGAGATGGTGGATGTCGAGGGAAAGATTGCAAGAGGGTCTCTCCCTGACATTAAGGAACCCAGACGTAGAATTATACTCCGACGCATCGGACAGAGGTTGGGGAGCTCTCCTAGGGACCAAAAAGATCTCAGGATTATGGTCAGAGAAAGAGAGGTTGAATCACATCAACATGAAGGAGTTGAAGGCGATTTGGTTCGGTCTGCAAGCATTCGCTCCTTTGGTCGTGGGAAAGAGAGTGGCAGTATACTCCGACAACACCACCGCTCTATCTTATATCAGGAATCAGGGAGGAACCCATTCATTCTCCCTCACAAAGTCGCAGAAGATCTCCTTCTCTGGTCTCAAGATCAGGATATTTCCCTCGTTCCGAGGTTTGTACAGGGGCGGGGAAGTTAAATGTACTGGCGGACGAACTCAGTCGAGTAAACCAAGTTCTTCCCACGGAGTGGACATTGCAGGACAAAATTTGTCAGGAACTGTGGAAACTTTGGGGTGGGGAAGACCTTCAGTGGATCTGTTTGCCCACGTCGAGGAACAATCGACTTCCGATCTTTTGTTCCCCAGTTCCAGATCCTCTTGCTTGGAAGACCGACGCAATGCTTCAGGATTGGACGGGTCTAGACTTTACGCCTTTCCCCCATTTGGAATGATCAGAGAGGTGTTGAACAAGTTCCTCTCACATCAAAATGTGTCAATGACGTTGGTAGCACCATTCTGGCCCAGGAAAGAGTGGTTTCCAGACCTTCTCAAGTTGGTTATAGACCATCCCAGACTTCTTCCTCAGTATCCTCGGCTACTCAAACAGCCCCACTTCGACAGGTATCATCAGAATTTGTCCGCTCTGTCACTGACAGGGTTCAGACTGTTCGGAAACTCGTCAGAGCTAAGGGGTTTTCTCGTAGAGCGGCAGAGCTATTGCTAACTGTCGAAGAAGCTCTTCTGCCAAGCTTCACCAATCGAAGTGGGAGTCTTTAGGACGTGGTGCAGAAGACATAATTTCTCGTCTTCTAAAACCTCTTTGTGACAGAAATAGCTGATTTTTTGCTGTACCTTAAAGAAGTTAAGAACTTGTCGGTATCGACAATTAAAGGGTACAGAGCTATGCTGTCCTTAGTGTTTAAGCATAGAGGGCTTGACATCTCCTCTAACCAGGATATTGGAGATTTAATTAAATCTTTTAATACAGTAAAAGTATCCAAGAAGGATAGTGTGGACTGGAACTTGGACGTAGTTTTAACTTTTCTGATGTCTTCACGATTCGAGCCACTTCGTGAAGCGTCTTTGAGAGATGTAACGAGGAAGGCACTTTTTCTCTTCGCTTTGGCTACAGCAGGAAGAGTGAGTGAGTTACAAGCCATCCACAAAGAGGTGGGGTTCAAAAATCGTAATGCGGTTTGTTCTTTTGTTAACGAATTTTTAGCAAAGAACGAATCTCCCTCTAACCATGGCCTAAATATTTTGTACTTAAGGGATTATCTAATATAGTGGGTCCGATGGACGAAGAATATTTACTATGTCCTGTCAGAGCTCTGAAATGTTACCTGTCAAGGACACAATCCGTTAGAGGTAATTCCGACCGACTTTGGTGTTCGGTTAAGAATTCTGCAAACCCTCTCCAAGAACGCTATTTCGTTCTTTTTGAGAAGTCTGATACTGGAGTCCACACTCTCAAGTCCAAGATCAGACTCTAAATGTGCTTAAGGTGAAAGCACATGAAATACGTGCAGTGGCGACATCCTTAAGCTTCAAGCACAATATGTCGCTTTCCTCGATTCTTCAATCTACGTTTTGGAGATCGAGATCTGTGTTCGCCTCATTTTACCTGAAGAATGTAGGCTACCTATGATAGTTGTTGTAAATTGGGTCCTTTGTCGGTAGTGGGCATGGTGTTGGGAAAGGAAACATAGGGGAACTTTCTATCCTCTACTGTCCTCCTCGCCTTGTTATAGGTTGTTGAGTCGTGGGCAGACTGGAGGCTCATAGTACTTTGGAGAACCTCCAGATCTTATTTATTACTTTTGAGTATGTCATTATTTTTGGTATAGGTGATGGTCTTTGTTTTTTTTTTTTTTTTTTTTTTATCTGGTTTTTGAAGGCCCAGGGCAAGGGCATTATCTGTTTTTTAATATTTTGTCAACCAACGGTCTTGTCCATGGTTACAAAATCCCACTAAGTAGGAACGACCCTGGTCCTATAACATGCCACGTCTCCTACGAGTGATGAGAGCGCCAACCAGAGGCAGTATTCTACTGCAGCTGCTCTCTCACAAGGTAGGGTAGGGTACTGCAACATTTGCTGTTTAATGTGGTCTTACTGTCATTTTTATGTAGTCCATCTACCCTCCTTCCGGGTAGGTTTGTTTATTCAGCTATGTAACTGTTCGGTAAGTCACTTATGTGAAATGATATTTTCATGATAAAATAAAGTTTCACATATACTTACCGAACAGTTACTAATCAAAGCCCACCCACCTCCCCACAGATGGACGTGGCGGCTAAACGAAAATTGACGGTAGAAGGCTAGCAGTACCCAGGGTTCCCGGATGTGGGCGGGTCTTGTATCACCTATACTTAAGATAGCAACGCCGCTGGCGCCAACAATTTGAATTTCGACTGCCGTAGGTAAGAAGCTATAAGCTATGTAACTGTTCGGTAAGTATATGTGAAACTTTATTTTATCATGAAAATATCATTTTTGTGAACTAGATTTAGTTTTCTTTTAGTAGATGGAGCTGGGAGCATGTTTTATGCGTAAAAAAAAAATTAAAAGATTCCTTTTGCTATTTTTACCCTATTTCATCATAATACAAGTTTTTCATATTTATCTTTTATCAGTGTGAAAACAACAGTAAAATCTGTTCTTTCATGCCCAGCATGTTTTTATTAAAATACTTTTCTCTCCACCATTATTTGCGGTCGAGTTTCATCCATGTTACGATAATGCATAGTCATTAACAGTGTGAACGTTGTTTTCTCAGCTTCAGCTACAAATGCAGCTTAAATTTAGCAGTACTTTATTTCCGTGCCAATGTTTTCTCCATAGTGCATAAAAAATATATGTCCTGTAAAAATATATGTTCTGTCCTACTTAAGTAATGTAATTTGTAATAAAACTATGGTAATTAGTACTTACTGTCTTACAATGGCGGATATGCAAGTAAATCAGTGTTGTTGTTAGATTCATTTTGGATGTTGTAACAAAACAACTGTTTGTTCCGACACGGCATACAAACCTTCGGTCCTTTTACAATAGGAAGGTACTAGCGGCAGCTGGATAGGTCGTAAGTCTTTCGAACAAGGGGTTTCGGTAGTTAACTGTCTTGTCCGACAGGCGCGCGGCGGGCGCGACTGGGAGGTAAACAAATCACTTTTGCTTTCGGCCTCACAGCGAGTGGACGTGTGTGTTCGACGCTCTCTGCCCGCTTCTCGTCGTTTGCTTTCCTTGAGTATATGGTTGTGTTTGTGTATGAATCATCATTGTAAGTACAATCATTCCTCTTTATTCATCCAATTGTGGTTTATTGATCAATCATGGAATCTCCACCCTCGCTACCCCCCGGATATTGTGCCCGGTACCGAAGGGCGTAATGCGGTAAGTTCCGCTCGTTCCCTGAAATTGATCCACATATTTTGTGTGCTCGGTGTCGGGGACGCGAATGCACCGAGCCGAGCCCTGTGAAGTGTGTAATAATTTGGTCGGAGGCGCAGTGGGGCTTGTACGAAGGTAGGAAGAAGCGAAGGCCTGCAAAGGAGTCGTCGGAAAGCTCTCCCGCGACTCCTTTGGTTACGGACACTTCGTCTTCTTTCCTGCCGCCCGCTCAGCTCCCACGGTTGGCGCCTTCCCCTTCGGGGGGGGTTTCTAGGTCCTTCTCCTCACCCGACCTGTCGAGTGTGGAGGAGGCCGCTAGATACCCCGATGTCGAGTTGTACTCTGGGTCCTCTATCCGTTCCTCTTCATCGCACGAGCGGGTAGAAGGATCCTGCTAATCACCCGACCTTTGCTTCCTCAGGTGCGGTTGCCGCGAAGGACGACCTCGGACAGGTGTGGGCATCGTTGGGTCTGCAGGGCGTGCCGAGTGTCCAGGGGCTGCTCTACCATCTCGCTGGCTCTGTGGCGGTCACGCATGCTACGGTAACGACCACCACCACGACCCTTTTCACTCCTGGCTATGTTTCACCTCCTCACCTGGTGTACACCCCGCACGCGGTCTCTGTCACACCAACTACATCGGTTGCAGGGGCCTAGTCGCCGTACCACGGGGGAGTGTTGATTGCCGCCGGCCTGGGTTTGCCGGTGCTGCCTCGACCGGACTTCGTGTGCCCGAAGAGCGTCGCCCTGGACCTCCCACCAGTACCTAGGATGTCTGTGCCGCTGGTCCGTCACCTGGGCCGCCTGTACAGCCTGCCGTACCTGCTGTACCTGTCCAGCCGCTGGCACGGACGTGATGTTGCCGACCACTGCTGCCGTTCCTGTACCTGCTCCTGCCGTCTCCACTGCTGTTCCTGTGATGCCTGCACCTGCTGACGTTATTCCTGTTAGTGGCGCCGCTGCTTCCGATGCCGATCTGTTCGGACAGGTGCGTCCGGGCCCTGTTGCTTCGGCAACAGCAGCCCCGGCTCCGCCCTGGATGACAGATCTGACATCGGTCCTGAGGAGGTTGACGAAGAAGAAGAAGAGGAGGAAGGTGTCGTCGTCGTCTTCATCGTCTTCTTCGTCGTCGTCGTCGTCGTCGTCGTCGTCTGCCGACTCTTTCCCCTTCTTCTTCTAAGGCTCCCCCCGCCTAAGAAGAAGAAGGTCGCCTCCCCCCCCCCTAAGAAGTCTCCTTCGGGAGCTTCTAAGGGCCCGTCTCGCTCCGGTGAGACGGGGGGTTCTTCCGCTGGTCACCCTGCTCCTTCGGGGGCAGGACCCGTCTCCTCTTCCGCAAGGAAGAAGACTACGGGGACCAGAGGAGTGCCAGCTAACACCGGCACTTCCTCTACTGCTGTTAGTGGTTCGACCACGGCAGCAGGATCCGTCTCGGCCTCTCGTTCGCGAGAGGTACCGAGTGTACGGTCGCCTACCAGCGACCGTGCAGCTAGGAACCAGACCTCTGAGCCAGCTCAGCGTCAGGTTCACGGCACGGAGCGGAAGACTGGTGACAGCCGCTCACGCGACTCTCACCAGACCAGCTCTCGCTCTCGCGGCGAGCAGCTGGCTACCCGGGCGGACGTGACGGTCCACGACCGGCCACGGGCTGAGGCTGGGAAGAGGTCCCCCCGTTCGCCGGTACCAGCGACGTGACGCGCCGTGAGGATACACACCGGTCTCACCGTGACAGTGGAGCTCGCCGATCGCCTGACCGTCACTCTCACAGAGAGCGGTCGGGTACGGCGACCAGCACCAGCTCTTCTGACACACGAGACCGGGGCCGCTGTTCTCGACTAGGCCTGCAGCTCGATCGCCACCGCGGGTTGACGATCGCCTGCAGTCTTCCAAGCCCACTGGTTCTGCCAGCGAGCGGAGGGAGCGTTAGGTCTGCCTCTCCCATACCTTCAACCTCCTCGGGTTACACCGGGAGGGGCGAGGTGCTGAGGAGTGATCGTGAGGGGTGCGCCCCTCAGGATCCCACCACGACGTCCTACGTACCAGCACGGTTCTCGGACCGGCAGGTCGTATGCACAAGTGGCTGGAGGAGACAGCGAGGGGTTTGTCGCTGTTCCCCCCCTCGAGGGGGGAGGGTCTCGGGAGATGCTCCTGTTTGAGGGACTGGATGGTCCTACTCCGCAGGATGCAGTCACTCCGAGATTCAGAGGAACTTTGCCGAGGTAATTGCGCTGATTCGTCAGCACAATGACCTCGCGGAAGGATCGCCGCTCCCACCATCCGAGCCCCACGTCCCGGCTCGAGTCGTTTTGGGGCCCGAAGAGGGAACCCGCCCAGACCGACGGTAGGTTTGCCGCGTTCTGAGCTTGCCGACTCAGTGCTGACCAGGTAGAATCTCTTGTCTCCGGGCAAGACTCGTCTTTTAAAGTCTGGCAGGTCGAGCAGGCTGCTTCCACCTCCTCTGCTGCGACAGCGGCGGTTTTACGTGCCATCTGAGGACCCGATGCCGCCCAAACAGGTGAACCCGGAATTAGCCAGGCTGACTCCGGGTGTGGTCTCTGCAGCAGCTCCTGTCCGAGAACCTATGGTTCTCGCAGCAAGAGGCACTCGGCCTGGAATCCCACCACTGGCATGGCGCTTTCCAGGCCGTCTCCTGGTTAGATCTGTGGTCCCTCACAGTATCTAAGGTCGCAGCCAACTCCGGGGGAATTTCTCCCGAAGATGACTCGGCCTTTAGGAGACTTTGCCAGTCTGGGGAAGAGCCATCTCCTTCCTTGCCCACCAGACTGTGAACCTGTGAGCCAACCTGGTTCTCCGACGTAGGGACGCTGTCCTTACTCGAGTTTCCAGGGCGGCTGGGCGTGAAGCGGCATTGGGACTCCGCAACGGACCTTTACGGAGTTCCACGTCTCTCTTCCCAGGAGAGATGGTGGACGCTGCGGTGGACAGACGGCGCACTGACGACAGTGACCGTCTGGTTCACCAGGTCAGTCTCGAAGGCTTCTGGGCAAGCCCTCGGACTGGCGGGCCAAGCCAAAAAGGCTCGGCTAGCGCTTCCTACGGGGTGGCTGACGGAGTAAGTCGCGTCGAAGTCCCGGGGAAAGACTCTGTCTTCTTCGACTTCTACAAAGGGGAGCCGTAACCAGCCCTCCTCCCAGCCCTCCTTCTCCCGAGGAGGCTCTGGAAGAAGTCGAAGAAAGGGGGGAAACGCTAGGGACGGCGTTCCCCCTCACCTGCTGCCGGAAGTGGGGGGGTGCCTGGCCAGCCATTGGGTTCAACTTGGCAGCGCTACGGCGCCGAGACCCTGGATTGTAGATGTCCTTCGGGAGGGATATCTATTACCCTTCGAATCTCGGCCACCCCTCACATCCAAGCCCGATCCAACACTGCAGTCAGTCTTACGTTTCCGAGGGTCATCGAAGGACGTAGCATTGAGACAGGAGATCTAAGACCATGCTGAGGCAAGAGAGCTGTAGAAAATCGTCACGGATCAGTCACCGGGCTTTTTACAGTCGACTCTTCCTGGTGGAAAAGTCTACTGGAGGCTGGCGCCCGTGATAGATCTCTCTCCTCTGAATCGGTTTGTTCGCCAGACCGGTTCACGATGGAGACGGCACGTTCCGTGCTCGACTCCATCAGGAGAACGATTTCATGCTTTCAGTGGACTGAAGGATGCGTATTTCCAAATACCCATTCATCAGTCCTCCAGAAAGTACCTCCGCTTCATCCTCGACGGGACGGTGTACCAGTTCAGGGCACTTTGCTTCGGTCTCTCAACGCCCCACAGGTGTTCACGCGAGTGTTCACTCTGGTGTCTGCTTGGGCCCATTCGCACGGGATACGTCTGATGAGGTATCTCGACGATTGGTTAGTCCTGGCGAGCTCCCGCTCGCAGTTGCTACAGGACAGGGATCGACTGCTCGAGTTCTGTCGCGATCTGGGGATCGTTGTGAACTTCGAAAAGTCCGATCTCGAGCCCAAAGCCAGAGGATGAAGTACCTGGGTATGCTGATCGACACGGTAGCAGGGCGAGTCTTCCCCGCAGACTCGCGGATCAGCAGATTCAGGGAGGCAGCCAACCAGTTCCTGTCTCGGCAGGAACAGGTAGCTCAGCGATGGCAAGTCGTGATCGGACACCTGTCGTCACTCGAGAAGCTAGTCCCTCACGGGCGTCTTCACCTGGGGTCTCTTCAGTGGAGACTAAAGGAGAGTTGGTCACAGGCGACGGATCCCCCAAGCTTTCCAGTGTCACTGACACCGGAGGTGAGGCAGGACCTAGCCTGGTGGCTGGACGACAGGAACCTCTTAAGAGGAGTGCCTCTGCGCACTCCCCCCCCGGACATGCAACTGTTCTCAGACGCATCGACCGAGGGATGGGGCGCACACCTGGAGAGTTGCTGACTTCAGGAGTGTGGGACGAGAACGACAAGCACCTAAACATCAATGTACTGGAACTCAAGGCGGCGTTTCTCGCGCTCCAAGAGTTCCAGGACCGCTTGATGGGACACTCAGTGGTGTTGATGTGCGACAACACCACGGTAGTGGCCTACGTCAACAAACAGGGGGGCCTAGTGTCTCTCCCGTTGTACCAGTTGACTCGGCAGGTGCACGAGTGGGCCGAGGCACACTCAATAGAGCTGTCGGCACGCTACATTCCAGGGAAGAGGAATGTAGTAGCAGACACGCTCAGCCGTCGGGATCAGGTGATAGGGACCGAATGGTCTCTACACCAGGACGTGGCGGAAAGGCTCTTCAACCTGTGGGGGCGACCAGTCGTGGATCTGTTCGCCACCCGGCACAACAGAAAGCTTCAGGTTTTCTTCTCAGCCGTGCCGGACCCAGGGTGGGCAGCTGCAGAGGACGCTCTCCAACACCCGTGGGACAACCTCTTTCGTCTATGCCCTTTCCCCCCCGTTCAGCCTGATTCGCAAGGTGATCAGTCGAGCACTGGTCACCCCAATCTCAAAAGATGATCCTGGTGGCTCCCAAATGGCCACAGGCCATTTGGTATCCGGACCTGCTGGCTCTTCTCGCAGGAGAACCGAGAGAGATTCCCCCTTGGCACAACCTTCTTGCCCAGCCACACGTCGAGCGAGTACCACCGAGCAGTCCAGTCCCTCACGACTTCACGGCTGGCTGTTATCCACCATCTCTTGCGAACGAGAGGCTTTTCTCGTAGCGCAGCAACAGGAGATGGCTGGAAAACGTCCGTCAGTCCTCTGCAGCTGTGTACCAGGGGAAGTGGGCCGTCTTCTGTGGTTGGTGTCGTAGACGGGGTCTATCTCCTCTCAGAGCCACTCTTCAGCAGGTAGCGGATTTCCTCGTGTTTCTTCGCCGAGAGAAACTCCTCTCAGTCCCCACAGTCAAAGGATACAGAGCCGCCCTGGCTCTCGTCCTGAAACTGAGGGGATTGGACATCTCGAACTCGTTCGAGATCTCCTTGCTTATGAGGAGCTTCGAAAGGTCTTGCCCACCCAGGGAACTCAGGCCCCCTGCGTGGGATGTGACTCTCGTCCTTAGGAGTTTGACTCGAACGCCTGTTCGAGCCACTCCGAGAGTCGTCAGACAGGGATCTGACCCTCAAGACCCTCTTCTTGCTGGCCCTGGCATCGGCGAAGAGAGTAGGGGAACTTCATGGTCTTTCCTATGATGTACGACACTCCAGGGATGGGGATCTGTGACGCTCGATTTCGTCCCGAACTTCGTTGCGAAGACTCAGAAACCGTCGATCCCTGACGACAGGTTCGAGTCCTTCACGATTCCCTCCCTAATGGACTTCACCGATAATGATGCGGATGAGATGCTGCTTTGTCCTGTGAGGGCGCTACGTCGCTATCTGAAGAAAACTCGACACCTCAGGCCTGAGTGTCGACGCCTCTTCGTTAGCACCGGGGTAACCAAGAAAGAAGTATCCAAGAACACTCTTTCATTCTGGCTGCGTGAGGTCATCAGGAGGGCGTATGAGGCTGATGGTAGTGACGACATCCGTACGTCCCGTCCGAGAGCTCACGAAGTCAGAAGTATTGGCCCCTCGTTGGCGTTTTGTTTCGTAAGAACTTCTCCGTGGCGCAGGTTCTGAAGGCAGGGGTTCTGGTCTAACCAGACCACCTTTACGTCCTTCTACCTTCGGGATATTGCCCACAGGTCCTTGGATACCTTTTCCTTGGGACCCGTGGTGGCTGCTCAACAAGTTGTGTAGCTAACCCAGAACCCTCGCAGGCTGAAACAGCATCGAGTCCTGGTGTGACTGTGTGGATGGATGTGTGAGTGAGTGAGTGACTGGCTCCCTCTTCCCCATCTTTTCCTCCTCCTCTACTGGGGGCAGAGGGCCACGGTCGTCACTACGCTGGGATGAGGACGAGATGCAGGTGAGCTATATGACAGAGCCCCATTCCTATCCCCTTCAACTAGGGATAGGAGCAGAATATCCACCACTTCCTCCTACAACGGGGGGAAGTGGATGCCTACAAGAGTCAAACCCATGACTTTATATTTTGCTCCTGTACAGGAACAAGTTCTTACATTGCTGGTACGAAGAGATACGCTTGCCTCTCTCTTAGTACTCGGTCCAGAGGTCTGACCATTGATCCTGCGGTGCACACCCCGATCAATCGGACAGAGGCTTGGATCCCTCCCTCGCTCTTACGACCAGGGAGACTTCCAAGGTTGGGCGAACACCAGTCTGTTCACAAAAGACTCAGATTCCTCCCACCAAGAAGTGAGTCTTCCTATTGTAAAAGGACCGAAGGTTTGTATGCCGTGTTCGGAACAAATGACAATTTGTCCAAAATTGCATTTTTCCTAACTATACAAACTGAGGTCCTTTTACACATAACCCCACCTCATGCCACCCCTCACTCTGCAGTTTTTGCTTGGGCCAAAAGCAAAAGTGATTTGTTTACCTCCCAGTCGCGCGCGCGCGCCTGTCGGACAAGCAGTTAACTACCGAACCCCTTGTTCGAAAGCTTACGACCTATCCAGCTGCCGCTAGTACCTTCCTATTGTAAAAGGACCTCAGGTTTGTATAGTTAGGAAAAATGCAATTTTGGACAAATTGTCATTTTCATTCAGTTGTTCATGACTGTAGCATTTAAACAATGATTATAATGTTCCTAATGTTACTTTTATCATCCTCTTTAGCTTTTGTAACTTGCGTAATCTTTTTGTACTGATGACATGTAAGTTATCCATTGTTGGCTCTACAGGGTTTTGGCACAGTAACTTACCCCTCCTGCTAAAGGGTGCATCCTCCAAAGAGACCTCAGCAATCTTTATAATGAGGATCTCGTACCTAAGTGGCAGTCCTTCTAAGGCAGCAGTAATAGCCTATGGATTGAATTCACTGGTTAAAGCAAACACTTGCTTTTAATTAAAATATTCTGTTACTAAGTAGCCTTCAAGATTTACTTTTTAAATACTTACCTCCTTGATATAAATTGCCCTCCCTACCTTCCCACATTCAAAGTGGACAGAAGTAGACTTTCCGCCTACACACGTTTGTACCTATCAGTCCCCTGGTAGGGGATGGGTGAAGTAGATGTGTAGAAGGTGGATATTCATGGAAAACGGTGTTCTCTTTTTCTTTCTTTTTTCTCTCTCTCTCTCAATCAGTCAAACTACCACTGGCACAAAAGTAAAAGCTATTTAATGTAGGGGTAAGTATGTATTTATATTTGGGTTAGAACAAAACACTTTGGTCTGATTGTGCTTATATATAATAAAAATTATTTTAATCAAATTAAATTTGTATTGTTTAAAAGCAATACTATTCATACCAAAATATGTTTGATAAAGAGGCATATTGCAGCAATTGAGGCAAAATACAAGTTAAATTGTGCATAAAATGAAACTGATTTCATGTTTTTAACTGAGGTTCTTCCCTTTCTCTACCCCCCCCCCCCCCCCCCCTCCCCAGGTCCCCATTATTGCAGACAGACTTACAAAGAACGACAAGAAATACTGAAACATCAATATTTCTTTCTCTGCCTTTGTGGTCCCTGTTCTCAGCCACAGTATAGACTAAGAGAGGTATGTGTATGTACCTTATTTTATTCTCCAAAATATAAGTTGCTATTGTATGTGTTGTTTAGTTGTGTACATATTCTATAGTACATAACTCGCACGTATCTTAGCTAAATTATTTCTTTCCTCAAATTAAAGTTTCACTTGGCCTTTTCATCTTATTTTAAATTAATATTGTAAGCTGAAAAATAAAAATAAGAAAACAAGCAGTTATAGTAATTTTAAGAAATATATGGTAGAAGTCTGGTAGACCATTTTAGAATTTTGTTGGTCGTGTGGGAAGTCTATGATATGTACATGTTTAAATTAATGATAATTCAACTTTCATGTTATCTAGGCTGCATGGAGTGGATTCCACTGTGAATCTTGCAAAGGCATATCTACTTGGACTGTCAATGGAAAGAGAACTACAGACGATTCCTCTAGCAATCATGGCCTTATGGCTTGTCTAGAATGTCACAGGATGGAAAAACCTTCTCACGAACTTGTGCAGATTTGTACAAAAGTCAGTGCCTTACATGAGGATGGTGAGTTGAATAAAATATTTTTTCTCACTTTTCAGTACCCAACAAAATCACATGCTTATATTAACCTAGCCACATTTTTAAGGAGATAGACTTAACATATTAGAAGAAAGGAATGTAAACCAAGCCAATTTCATCTGTACCTGAAAATTTTGTAAAGAAATGCTAAATGAGTTTGGCTCAAAACTTGCCTCAGTAGATGCTTAGGTGCATGAATTGAAAATATATTCCCAGAAATTTACACTGTCCATTTTATGGTTAGCTAATTGCAGTGATGTATTAAATGTTTGTAACAAAGAAGGAAAATAGGAGAGAGTAAGACAGCAATTAGTACTATTAGTCCTCCTTATGTTTTCATAGGTATTAAGGAAAAAGTGTTGTATTACATTTGTATATTGAAATGTAAGGCTTATAGGCTAATTGACACATTCAATATAAGTATCTTTCTAAGAATTACTTACCTATAGTTTTCACTTACACAGCAGTCCTAAATTTTAAAAATTGCATAAGCGTTTCCATTGCAAAGTGTAGATAACCAGCCCTGCCCACTGTACGGGTTAAGTGGTAATGACTTACGCCAGCAGGCTTCATTCTGTATTCTGCCATGCTTGTGACAACACCAAGTTAGTGAAGTACATATTGTCGTTTTCTTGTGGCCTTCAGGCTGCTGGTCTGCTTGTTAGTTTGGGTTAGCTTTTCATTTAGTTATGTCTTGATTCAGGTGCTTCTAGTGTTCACTATTGTAGTGAAGGCTGCAAGTCTGGCTAACTAAGTTTTGCTATGATGCACAAACCAGGTGCAGTAATTACAGAGGAGAAGTATGTTCGAAGGAGAAAAAAAGTTAAGTATTCTTAGTTTTACCAGACCACTGAGCTGATTAACAGCTCTCCTAGGGCTGGCCAGAAGGATTAGATATTTTTACATAGCTAGGAACCAATTGGTTACTTAGCAGCGGGACCTACAGCTTATTGTGGGATCCGAACCACATTCTATCAAGAAATTAATTTCTATCACCAGAAATAAATTCCTCTGGCCGAGCCGAGAATCGAACTTCGGACCACCGGAATGTTCGAAGGAAAATATTTGTGACGAGTGTAAGAGTTAGGATGAAAAGAAGTGGAAGATACTTGAATCTCACCTTAGTAAGCTTGAAAGGAATAGGAAGAGAAAGGCTGCCTTTAGGGCCGAGAGTAGGGCTTCTGTTAGCCAAGATTCTTCCCCTAAGCCTAAGTCAGATTTTAGTCTTGCTATTCCTTCTACCCTTGGTTACGATCTTTCTCCTATTTCCAGTCCTCCTCTAATTCCATGTAATCTTTTGCTTAGCTCCCATGCCTCTAACCCTGACGCCTTTGACAACCTTGAATCCAGGTTCTTTAAGAAGTTGAACCTGTCACACGTTGACTTCCAAGACTGTGAAGGCAGCAGCCACCAAAGCTTAAACAGTGGGATACATTGTAGAGCTTTTCATTTCTCAACAAAGGGATCTTCATCCATAGTGAGTTCAATGTCTGAGATAGGGGCATCCTTGAAAGTCCTAATGGACAAAGTGTTGTGTGAGAAAGTGTCTAGTGAAGTGCGAGTGGAGGAGATGGCTTCCTGTCCCCCCCGGCTCTCCTAGATGAAGGTCACTGTCCTGCCCCCCTAACCCTCGGAGAAGACATACCAGAGATCCAAGGTAGGTTGGTGGGGTTAGCCCTCAGGTTGCTGCCACTTCAGTTGAGCCTGTTGCAAAATCCCAGGTTTTGACAGACAGTTGTTGGAAAGGCATGTCCTTGGATGTGCATCATTTTTCTTCCAGTTTGGATTCCAATTCTGATCACAGGTGCTTCCTCAGTTCACCCCAGCCATTGAAGATGCACATGGATGACAACAGTCAGCCTTCTCTGCTGCCTGTTAAGCAGTACAAGTAGAGTGCCCTCTTTTGGATGTCAAGAACCTGAAGCCACCACTCAGCCTGTTGTCACAAGAGCCCAGTACCTGTTCCCAAAAGCTCAGTCCCAGCTCCAGTGCGCCCAGCACCAGCCTCCAAGTGGTGGCACCACTGCCTGAGTGCCAGGACCCACCGACCACAGGCCCAGCATCAACTATTTGTCACCTGTCCACCGCTCTCAAGCATGAAGTGCCCACCATGGATCAAGATGAGCCATATTTGGCACCCATCAGGCAACAGCTTTCCAAAATTATTAGCTTCTTTAGGAAAGTCCTATCTCTAAGCCTCCTTAGGTCTTATCCCTGCCTCCAGTCTCATCAGAGCATGAAGAGGAGATTAACCATATGCAGCTCTGCTTTGCTACTTTTTGGCGAGCTTTCTGTCCTTTTTTTGCTCCAGCTGCCTTGGCCTTGCATGCTTCTTCCTTCCTGATGAGGATCCTCCCTAAAGATAGCTATGGGCTCCCTAAGATGGTTCTTTCCTCGATATCCAGAAAGTCGATTAAAGAAATCTAAGATGGGCTCTCTGCTAAAAGAGATCAAAGGCAAGGCTAATTTCACCCTTCCTCCCTTTTGCCTGGTTAGGGAGATACCTGTTATAAGCCACCAGGGAAGAGCCATCTTTGGGAGTCGCTGCCTCCTCCCAAGGGACTTTGTTGCCTCATCAATTCTTCTCATCGTTCGGTCCCACTTCAGTTAAGATTACGTTCTTTTTGGCTGAGCTTAACCACCTAGTTAAGAACCTCTTAAAGGTTTTTGGGATATTCTGCTTTCTAGATTGGATGGTAGGAGGCCTTGCAGAGAAGATAGAAGACTTCCAGGACTTGGACGAGCATTTTGCAGTGGATTCATCCGGTGTGCTGTCGTGCAAGGATAAAAACCATCAGAGATGGCTCTCGGAACTCATGACCCTTTTCTCTCTCAGGGTTTTGAAGGAGAGAGAATTTGGTTTCTCCTTCACCATCAGAGGAATCACACAGTCACAGAGAGGTCGGTGTTGTTATTTTTGCCCGTTGATTCACTTCACCTTTTCCCTCAGTAGATCACGGAAGAAATTGCTTCAGACTTTCAAAAGAAGTCCAGTCAAGACTTTTTAGCTCAGTCTTATTGTCATCATTTAGACCTTAGATGGTCTCTCTGCTGCAGCAACATCTCTTTTGTGGTAGTAAACCTAAGTTAGAGTCTGGAGAAGTGGGATCACAGAGGGGCAGACCAGTGGATCATCAAGATTCTGAAGGAGGCCTACTGCATCCCCTTCATTGAGAACCCTCCTTTAGTCACCTCTCCCATCACCTTGTCAGCCTAATCAGCAGGCTCAAAGAAGTATACGGCACTTTTGAAGGAAGTATTCTCTCTCCTTTTGAAGAGAGCTCTAGAGGAAATCAAGGACATCCATACAGAGAGTTTCTACAATTGCCTGTTTGTAGTCCCCATAATGTCGGGGGCCTGGATACCAGTCCTAGACATAAGCGCCCTCAGTCATTTCTTATGGGAGACAAAGTTCAAGATGGAAACAAACCAGTCAGTCATGGCATGCATTCACCCGGGCGATTGGATGATAGTGCTAGACATGCAAGATGCATACTTCCATATCCCATCCACCCAGACTTGAGGAAGTATCTCAGGTTCATCTTTCAGTGCAAAGTCTCCCAGTTTTAGCTCTGCTTTGGCCTCTCCACTGCACCTCAAGTGTTTACCTGAGTCCTTTCCCCTCTCACCAAATGGCTTCACCTGATCGGCATCAACATTTACCCGGATGACTGGCTTCTTCGATCCCCTTTGAAGGAAGTTTATGAATTGCCCACAAACCATTCCTTGCTTTACTCAGGAACTAGGAATTCTTTTAAATCTTTGGAAATCCCAGTTAACCCTGACACAGGAGATTCTCTAATTTGGGATTTCTGTCGCCTTAAGATAATTGCCAACTACCTCCAGACCATCTGCAGTTTTTTTTTTTTTTTGTCCTCTTATCATGTTCGGCCCATCAGTAGATGAGCCTTATAGGGACACTTTCGTCCATTTAGACCTTCGTCACGTTGGGCAGGTTGCACACGAGAGTCTTCCAATTACAGGCGGTCCCCGGGTTACGACGGTTCCGGCTTACGACGTTCCGAGGTTACGACGCTTTTTCTTAAATATTCAATGGAAAAATCCGTCCTGGGTTACGACGCTTGTTCCAAGGTTACGACGCTGACGCTTCCGACGCTCCGAGTTAACGACGCTTTAAAAACGCATACTATGATAAAAATCCTTTATAGTTTAGCACAGTATATTAATAAAAATAAGTTTCTGGTTAGATTACAACAAAAATTTTGAGGTTATGATGATTTTCGACACTTTTTATGTCGTATTTTTCAATGTTTTTTAGTGACGCCTCATATGCAGAACTAGTTTCCGAGCGAATGAATACATACTAGCTTGCGGTGCGCAAAGTTTACATATAACGGTCCAAAAGCGCAAATAATGAAAAAATTATTGCTTGTTTCCAGTAATAATAACAAAACGAAGTTTCTGGTTAGATTACAACGCAAATTCCAAGTATCCAA
Source organism: Macrobrachium nipponense (assembly GCF_015104395.2). Taxonomy (NCBI): domain Eukaryota; kingdom Metazoa; phylum Arthropoda; class Malacostraca; order Decapoda; family Palaemonidae; genus Macrobrachium; species Macrobrachium nipponense. The sequence continues at coordinate 19,206,256 of NC_087202.1, forward strand.
AGAGAGACATTATCCAGTAATTTGATCAGAGAGAGAGAGAGGTGTCTTCCGACGCTCCGAGTTAAGGACAGAGAAGTGTTCGTTTCGTTAAACGGCCTCTGACTCATGCCAGTAAATGTTTTGTTTTGTTGATACTAATAATATAAGCCTATTTAAAGATACGTTTACTTTAATTAGTCTATATGATATGTAAATAGTAATCAACTGTTCTTGTAGCCCTCAAGATTTGGCAAAATCGAAGTATTCAAAGAGAGACATTATCCAGTACACTGGAACCTTGGCATACGAATTTAATTTGTTCCGTTACCATTGTTGTATATCAAAACAGTTGTATCTCAAAGCATTTTTTCCCATTTAAAATAATGTAATATGTATTAATCCGTTCTAGCGCTATGAAACCACACCTAAACACAGAATTACACTATAATATACACAATTTATACACAAATAAAACGAGTAATAACACACACAATAAAAAAAAGAAAGGAATTTTACTTATCACAACGAAAGATGACGTGAGGCCAGCACGGGGAGGAGGCAGGGAACGATTTGCTCTCTTTTTATTTACGTATGTACACTAATAACTACGTAATAAACACAAATGAAATAACATTGCTAAAATAATTTTTATTTATTTATATCAGTTTGTAGTTTAGAAATAATGGTGATGCCTTTGGAAGGTTTTTATAGCTTCCTTCTGCTTGATGATCGTGGATATTGTAGAAGGATTTTGACCATACTCGTTTGCCAAATCGACGATACGAACGCCACGTTCATGCTTTGCTATAATTTCATGTTTTGCTTCCATCGAAATAATTTTCTTGGGTTTTTTCTTATCACCTGCTTTGTCTTTAGCTTTGAGACCCATGGTTAATAATAAAATAGACAAAATAACACAAAAAATAGGCATAAATACAACGAACTAAACAACGACGTGTTAACGATGCAGCTCCAACAAACAGACTGAACGCCATTTATCGGTTGCCTATACAACTATCACATCGTAAAATCGTATCTCTAATATTTCGTTGTATATCAAAGCATATATTTTCGCAAATTTTCTGTTGTATCTCAAAACATTCGTATATTAGGGCAATCGTATGTCAAGGTTTCAGTGTAATTTGATCAGAGACCTTACAGACCTTACAGTTCGTTCGGGTTGCCCCAGGTCCCTCAGTGTGAGGCGCCTCTAATGTCTACCAGAGAGTTGCTAGTACATCTTCCGGTATATTTTGCATCTTCCAATCTTGGATGGTCTGGGATGCAGTTTAGATATTTGTCGAGCTTATTCTTAAACACATCTACGCTCACTCCTGATATATTCCTCAGATGAGCTGGCAACGCATTGAATAGACGCTGCATTATCGATGCTGGTGCGTAGTGGATTAATGTTCTGTGTGCTTTCCTTATTTTTCCTGGTATAGTTTTGGGCACTATTAATCTACCTCTGCTTGCTCTTTCTGATATTTTTAGTTCCATGATATTTTCTGTTATTCCTTCTATCTGCTGTTTCCATGCCTGAATTATCATGTAGCGTTCTTCTTCTCCTTTCTAGACTATATAATTTTAAGGATTGTATTCTTTCCCAGTAGTCTAGGTCCTTAACTTCTTCTATTCTAGCTGTAAAGGACCTTTGTACACTCTCTATTTGTGCAATATCCTTTTGATAGTGTGGGTACCATATCATATTGCAATATTCAAGTGACTACGAACATATGTTTTATAAAGCATAATCATGTGTTCAGCTTGTTTTCTTGTTTTGAAGTGCCGTAACAACACCCATTCCCATTTTTGCTTTACATTTTGCCAACAGAATGGCTATTTGATCATTGCATAACATGTTCCTATTCATCATCACACCAAGGTCTTTAACTGCTTCCTTATTTGTGATTGTCTCATTATTAGGTCCCCTATATGCATATAGCTTTCCTTCTCTGTCTCCATAATTTATTGATTCAAATTTATCAGAGTTAAATACCATCCTATTTACCTCTGCCCAATCATATACTTTGTTAAGGTCTCTTTGTAGAGCGTTCCTCTTCAATTCACAAGTAATTTCTCTACTTATTCTTGTGTCAATCAGCGAAACTACTCACTACCGAATCCTTAACATTACTGTCTATGTCTTCAATCATAATAACAAACAATATTGCAGCTAGCACCCGTACCTTGTGGCACACCGGATATTACCTTGGTTTCATCCGATTTCTCATCGTTTGCAATAACTATCTGTTTTCTGTTGTGTAAAAATTCTTTTAACCATCTTCCTACTTTATCTACGATATTGTGTTTTCTAATTTTCTTTGCTAATATATTATGGTCTACTTTGTCAAAAGCTTTTGCAAAGTCTAGATAAACCACATCTGTTTCATTTCCGCTTTTCATATTTTTGAATATGTTCTCACGGTGGACTAACAGTTGGGTTTGTGTACTTTTCCGGGTATACGAAACCGTGTTGTCCTATATTAAACAAATTATTTTTTATTAAATGTTTCATAATATTTTTCTTCATTACCCTTTCATACACTTTCATAATATGTGATGTTAGACTCACAGGCCTATAATTACTTGCCTCTAGTCTTGATCCACTTTTGAAAGTAGGGGTGATATATGCTAATTTGTGCTCATCATAAATCTTGCCTGTATCTACACTTTGTCTTAATAATATTGCAAGTGGCTTTGCGATAGAATGAACTACTTTCTTTAACAAAATAGCAGGGACTCCATCCGGCCCTGCAGCAGCTCCATTTTTAATTTCATTAATTGCCTGCACAATATCAGCTTCATTAATTTCTATGTCAGCTAAATATTCACTATTTTCGTCCCTTACTTCTATATCATTATCTTCATTATCTATTCTAGGGGTGAATTCTCTCTTATATCGTTCTGCCAGTATGTTGCCAATTTCCTTTTTTCATTCGTTAATCTCCCTTCAATTCTCAGAGGGCCTATTTCTATTCTTCTTTTATTCATCTTCTTCGCATATGAGTATAATAGTTTGGGGTTTTGCTTGATATTTAATAGGGTTTTTTTCTTCCAAGTCCCGTTTTTTCATTTCTTTTGATTGTATAATCTTTTGTTCTGCATTTTTTTATCTTTTTAGTTCTATCAACTTTCCATGCATTTTTTTCTTTTGCAAGACCTTTTTTCCACTTTCTGATTTTCTGGAACAAAATCCTTCTGTCTCTTGGTATGCATGAATGATGTTTACTTTTCTTCTTCGGTATATATTTATCCCACTATTTTCTCCAATATTTTATATAATATCTCCATATTTACCCTTATGTCATTCACTTACGAAAATGTTATCCCAATCTTTGTTTAATTCTTCATTAATTTCTGACCATTTTATATTTTTACTGTAGAAGTTGTATTTTCCATATCCTTCCCACTTTTCATTTCTTGCTTATCTCTATTTTTCACTTGCTTTGGAATGAACTGTTAATTCTATGACATTATGATCTGAAATACTCTCGCATTATAAACTATTATTTCTTTAACACATTAATTCATCTCGTTCACAAATACTAGGTCTAAAGTATTTTCATTTCTTGTTGGCAGGTGATTTATTTGTTGAATGTTGTATTCTAGTAGCATATCTAATAGCTTTTCAAATTGCCTCTTATCTTCTGCACTACTATTACTCTCTTTTTTATATGTATAAGTACAACCACAGTCTCCTATTCGTTCTTTCCATTCTACGAAAGAAAGTTGAAGTCACCAGATAGGAGAATAGTCCAGTCCTTGTGATTTCTACATATATCATCCAATTTTTCAATTATTAAGTCAAACTCTTTAGTATTAGGAGGTCTATATATTACTATGTTCATCAATTTTTCAGATTCAAATTCTACGCTATTAGTTCACATTCTGAGTTACTATATTTCTCATATATTTTTCCTTGTTTTTTGTCTTTCCCATATATTGCGGTTCCCCCTTGATTCCTATTTTTTCTATCTGATCTATAAGTTTGGAACCCTTTTATTTGATCATCATTCCCAGTCTCTTGGGAATACCAGGTTTCACTTATATTCATTATATCTATTTTCTTTTCATTTTGGGGTTAGTTCTTCTAAGTACTGCTATTTTTCTTTTTGAGTTACTCGTAACTAAACCCTGCGCATTCATCACTATGATGGTTTGCGTGTTTTCTCCTTCATTTAATATTGGTAGTAATAAGGATTTTCCCATGTCTCTTTCCTGTTCTGGTATGTTGTTCTTTTTTTTTCATTTCCAGAAATTCTGACATTAAAAAATCCAACTTTTCCATAATATTTTGATCTTCCTTCATCATAATTATTCATTTTGTGTCTGAATCTGCAATTTTCTCCGTTTCTGCAATATCCTCTTGCATAATAAACACAGTTATTATCTCTTGAGTAGAATTTCGGAGCTGATGCTTTGAAATTTTTTGCTGACACCTCTGCATATCTCATTGGTGGTTTGCTTTTCTCTTTTACCTGATCTGATTCCATCTCTTTATGTGTTTCTTTCTTATGTTGGATTTTATTACTTGGTTGGTTATTTATTTGAGAGAGAGAGAGAGAGAGAGAGAGAGAGAGAGAGAGAGAGAGAGAGAGAGAGAGAGAGAGAGAGAGAGAGAGGTCTTGGCAACAATGGTCTCGGGGATTGACGTAACGTTTATTTTCTGAACAGATAGGACAGAGAATTGTTCGTTTCATTAAACAGCCTCTGACTCATGCCAGGAAATGTTTTGTTGATACTAATATATAAGCCTATTTAAAGATACGTTTACTTTAATTAGTCTATATGATACGTAAATAGTAATCAACTGTTCTTGTAGCCCTCAAGATTTGGCAAAATCACTCCAGGTTGTACATAAAAGGATTACAAGTAAGGTTTTTATAACTTTTTATTAGTTTAAGACATATTTACAAACGTCGTTCCGGCTTACGACGATTTTCGGGATACGACGCGTTTCAAGAACAGAACCCCCGTCGTAACCCGGGGACTGCCTGTATATCAAAGTCAACTGGGGCAGGAAAACTCAACCAGGCTCTATTGTGTTCCCATCACTCAGGAAATAAAATCAGAACTCCAATGGTAGCTGTTCAAAGCAAGACTTTCGCAGGGAAAGTCTCTTCATCCTTGGAGCCTCGAATCTAGGCTGGGGAGCCCTTTTAGGGAATCTGGAAGTTTCTGGGACATGGTCCTCAGAAGAACGGAAACTACTTATCAATGTCTGGGAGTTCAGCCCATTCATCTAGGCCTTCAGTACGTCTCGACCTTGACTCACAACAAAGCAGGGGTATTACATGCAGACAACACTAAAATCAAGGGACATTGGCCACTCGATTTATTCAAAGGAAACTAAACGTCCTGGTGGACAAACTGAGCCATCAGAAGCAGGTCCTTCCCACTCAGTGGACCCTGGATCACACAGTCTTTGTCAACCTTTAGAGAATGTGGGGCAAACCGACTTTAGACCTGTTTTCCACCTCAAGAAACAATTGTCTTCCTCTCCTGTGCTCCTCAGCCCCAGATTCCCTGGTATGAGGTGACACACACCATGCTCCAAGACTGGGTGAAGGGAGTGCTGAACAAGTTCGTGTCACACCATGTCTCAATGACACTTGTAGCTTGTTCTGACCCATGAAGGAATGGTTCCCAGACCTTCTACGTCCTTTGATAGACTTCCAGAGGCTGCTTCCCCAAAGACAAGTGGCTACTCAAACAACCTTACTTCAAGAGATACTGTCAGGAAACTCATCAGAGTGAAAGTTTTTTCTAGAAGACCTGTGGAAGCTATTACAAAGTGCAGATGACAATCTTGCTACATTTACCAATAAAATTTGAGTTTTACAGACATGTCTCATCTTTTGAGATATCTTTGACCCAAATACTAGTGGACTTTCTCCTCTAACTGAAGACCTCCAGAGGTCTGTCCACTTCCACCAGTAAAGGATAGCAAATGATGTTTTCCTTCTTTTTAAGCACAGACGTATGGATCTGTCATCAAACCAGGATCTTAATGACCTCATTAAGTTATTCGATATTGCTAAGCAGAGACCGATCTGGTTTCTTGGAACCTAGAATTATGCTAAAGTGGCTAACAGGCTCTCCTTTCGAACCCTTCGGTTTTGCTTCCCTCAAAAGCCTCACTTGGAAGAGACTCGTCCTTGTAGCTTTGGCTACTGCCAAGTGTGTAAGTGAACTGCAAGCTATTGACATTTTCCCAGGGAGATGCAGTGTGCTCTTTTGCCTTAGGTTTCCTAGCCAAGAACAAGGGCCCATCCAAGCCCTGGCCTTGCTCCTTCCATGTTAAGAGTTTAGTGGCGAAGGACGAAAAGATCAGAGGACTTTCTAGCAACTTCTGTTGTTCTGTCAAGATTTCTTCTGACACTTTCGAAGAATGCACTGTCATTCTTCACAAGGGACCTGATCTACGAGGCGCATTCATGGATCCAGGAAAACACTGCGTTCAAAGTGAAAGCGTCTGAAGTCCAAGTCTCTCACCTTCAAGCATGATTTACCTTTTGACCATTCTTCAGTTGACTTTTTGGAGGTAGTATAAATTTATCTTCCTATCTCACTACTTAAAATAGTGTTTGAAAAGTGACGAAAGAATTTACAAGATTTTTGGCCGAGTTACTGTGCGTGGACGTAAGGAAAATTTTTTTTTCAAAAATTCACCATAAATCGAAATATTGTGCTAGAGACTTCCAATTTGTTGCAAAATGAAGGTAAATGATTGAATATTACTAGAATGTAAGAGTTTTAGCTTTAATTGTGTTTTTCAACCAATTTCGGTCGAGTCAAAGTTGACCGAAGGTTGAAATTTTGGCACTTATCGTGATTTATATGAAAATATTTCAGAACTGATAAAAGCTACAACCATGGGTTGTTTTTTGTTGTATTTTACATGAAATGGGGCACATTTTCATAAATAAAACTTTATGTAATGGCTAATATAAAACATTGCAAAAATTACGACAAAGAATTTCTGAGATTTTCAGCAGTTACCGCATGGACATAAAGAAAAAGTTTTTTTCAAAAATTCACCATAAATCGAAATATTGTGCTAGAGACTTCCAGTTTGTTGCAAAATGAAGGTAAATGATTGAATTTTACTAGAATGTAAGAGTTTTAGCTTACAATTGCATTTTTTGACCATTTTGGTTGAGTCAAAGTTGACCGAAGGTTGAAATTTTGGCACTTGTTGTGATTTATATGAAAATATTTCAAAACTGATAAAAGCTACAACCATGGGTTGATTTTTATTGTATTCTACATGAAATGCGCACATTTTCATATATAAAGCTCTATGTAATGGCTAATATAAAATGCTGCAAAAATTATGACAAAGTGACGAAAGAATTTTTGAGATGCGTCGCTGATGCTTTGTAGTGTGAGAAGAAAGAAGTTCGCGCATGCACACCCGGGTAATGCTTGTAAACAAAACAGCGTGATCCGTGAATTCCCAGTATCCCTTTAGGCGCGTGATTTAAAATTTTTCGCAAACTAGGCCTATAACTATTTTTGTGCAAATATTTAAAAAACTTTTTGTAGTCGACGTACCGTACATCCACTTGGCACCCAACAGACAATTTTAGTCGACGTATAATACGTCCAGTCGGCGTTTAAGGGTTAATCCATTGTTCGTTATGGAAATATTGCCATATGCAGGTGCCAGATTATTTACTTATCAATAAATAATATTTCCTTTCAAAGATGTTATACAGTACTTGAAATAAATTAAATGGAAATGAAGTAAATTTATTCAATGTGTCAAAGATGAATATTTTGCAAAGTAAGGAAAATATATCCACAAGTCCACAATTTCTAATTTTATTCTCAAGTAATGCTTCATGAGAGCAATGGCATAAACGTTGGGAAGTTGGCTGTGCTGCCAGTCGAGTCTTGATCCAAATATTGTACAGTACTGGGGTGTCATCGCTTCGTCACCTACAGCTAATACATAACACATTAAACCTGTCAATATTCTTTAATACCAAAGTGCAATTCATCTAATTTTGTCCTCTGATCAGTAAAATAATTTGCACAAAATTTAATAGCCTAAATTTAACTCCCGATATTGACACCAGATTAGTCTAGGTCTATTTTTGGCTGTATACTCTTTGGATACATAATGTGAATGAATATTTAAATCAACAATGACAATACATATTATATTAATCTGCTTTTATTTTATTATTCCTGATCCATGTTCTCCTTTTTTCTTATCCTTTTCATTATTACTTAACATAATTTACTCAGATTTAGCTATCTCATGTCAAAAAGCAATCAAAAGAAGTCAAACAAATAGTTTATTTTTTTTATTATCTAATGCCTTGTATATCATCCTGTTTCATCCAGACACGTTGGAAAGCTGTGGAGTCAAAGCTGATGAATTAATTAAGAAAGGCTTACTTTCATAAAAGCTTTCTTGGGTTAATCTTTTTGTAGTTATTCATTTCCACTATATAAATATCTTTTAACAATAAAACCCTATTGCTATAATCAGGGGTTGTTCTCTGACAGCTGCAGCAGTCATACAGGGTGTAACACTTGAGTTTATGCAAATATTTTGGGGAATGAAAGAAAAAGTAATTTTGAGCAGAAAATGTTCAGTTAACATGTGCATTTGTTGGTGAGGGGATTTTTAAAATAACCATTGTCACCAGCGCTGCTTTCATGCGATGGATTGGTAGCAAAAAGTCGGAGTAACCTGAGATGTCAGGGAGCGGTGGTGCCGTGTGAGGAGGAGGATAGAGGGATCAGACCAATGTGAATAAAGTGTCTCCCAATAAAATGTATTATTCAGGTTTTGCAGAAAAAAATGCATGCATCATTGAACCTATTTCCCTCCCTAACAGTGGTATTCACTGGACACATAAAAAGAGAAAAAGAAAAGTAAGTCTAACTGAATCTCCCATCCATCAAAGGTAGGCTTGCTTATTCATTAGACACTTATCAAAGATTTCATGTGTATTTTTTACAATCTTCCTCTCCATCTAAAGTATTCATCAGACACCAGTCATAGGCATAGACCTGGTCATGATTCCTAGTTCAACAATATCTTGATGAGGCAATAGAATTCAGCATTTATCAGTGACATTTACACTGCTGTATTGTCTTGCTTTCTTATGATGCTTCATCTAGGCCAATTTTCTAAACTTTGTCGTCTAAACGATTTGGTTTATCTATGTATGATTCTCTTCGGTATATTAAGCTTTCTTGATATCTCTCTTGACACGTTGATTTTCGATTCCTGCCCACATCACAACATCAAAAACAATAGAGTGAGGTTGCATGGGTCACACTTATAAGTTTTTTTTTTATTTATTTATTTTTTTTTTTTTTAAGTTATCTTTATTTTTTATAGCATTTTGTGAGTTTTTAATGTTTTCTGTAAAGTTAATAAGTGGAATCATTCAACTACCTTCAACTTAATTTTGAAATGATAATATGAGAACTATGTTTATACAATACTAATAATGATGGGTGTGGTGTCTCTTATCTACCTAGTAATGTATGTCAGTGGTTGTGACATGACATTTTTTATCACTTCATTTCGTTAACGTTAATTTTACTAAATGGAAAATAATTTTACACAATAATATAACTTGATGTTCTAAAGATATCAGTGACTGTTTTTAATGTCATTACATTCTTCCATCTTCAAAAAGAAAAATAGATTAATGAGGCATGAATTGTGTGACAGGCAGATGAACAAAAAATTATGAAACTCTGCCAATTCTAATTTGGCTGACTGTGCAGTATATAAAAATTCAAGTGTTATCACAGGTAATTGTCACCCAATCAGGGAAAGCCTGTTCCTAAAGGTAAGTTTGTCGTGGATAACTGCTGATCTTCAAGTGCATGCAGGAGAAAAAGTATATTAAATTGGAAAGACATTTGAAAAAGTGCCTAGCTAGGGTCAGAGTTGAAATCTCTTGCTTACGGCAACTAACCAGCCAGCAGTCGATCTTCAAAAATAACTGTCTGGGAATGGTGTCGAGGGTGAAGCCAACCAAAAAGTTGGGCAAGTATTTTAATATTGAATGTACAAAGCAGTCTACATTATAAGCCTTTGCTGGAGTAGTATAGGCAATATACTGTAGACTCCTGATTCTTTCATTGCAAAGCCAAAGCACTTAACAGAATCATTTGCTCTACATTTTTGTTTGATACACCTTCATCTTCTTAGACAAAGGAAAACAAATTATTGTACTTGCTAATTTGTAATATACCTTCAGCAAATAATCAGGAAGCAAACACGTTACTGAATATGGCGTTTCCTTTCTCATCACAGCATTCTAGGATGATTAGATACATAATTAAAATATTGGCGTTAGTAGAAATTTTGTAACCTTACAATTTGAAACAGCAGGAAAAACATTGGATATTTATTTATGTAAATTATGTTGATTTAGTTGAGAATATGCTAACACTGAATATAAAAATCATAGCATACTACCTTTAAACTTTGTTGTGAGTAATTGTTGTAAAATGTCATAGATAAAATCATTCTTTACGTTACTAATTTAATGTTAGTATGAGGTATTCTTCACTAATTTTTTTCCCTTTCCACATAATCCAGCTGAGGATGCATGGCAGAAGGGAGATCTTTCTAATGCAATCATGAAACTCAGAACTGCAATTAAACTGGGATCAAAAGTGTACTTATCACAAAATCACTTCTTCCTTACTCTGAAAGACACCCTTGCGAAGATGCTAGCAGAATCAGGTAAAGTATTTTGGGACACAAGTTTTATTATAAATTTACTGAATTCTTTGGTCTAGTTCTGTGGGTGTTCCAGGCAGTCCCCGTCTTACGGCAGGGATTCCGTCCTCAGTAGCATGCTGTAAGGCGAGAATTGCCACAACCTGAAGCATCATATAATCATAATGGGAATAAATAACACTTACAGCACTGTAAGTCTGGGTAACGGTGCCAAAAAATTGAGGTTAATTGTACCATGAGGCAAGCGTTGTATGTCTGGAACGACGTAACCCAGGAACTGCCTATATTGAAATTTTAGTGAGGTCTAGGTCTGTTGGTGTTATTGAAATTCTAGTGGAACTCCATTTACACTAAAGGCGCTGTCACACTAGCGAATTTTCCTTCGACTTTTTCTGAGTTTTTCTTCGACTTTCCAAAGAAGTCGACGTCATTCCGTACTCTTGTTGTCACACACGTTCTTCTTCATACCGTGGTTGTCATTATCAAAACGTAAACAAACCATCTGAGCTGTGACTTCCTGGACCGATAAAACAACTATGCTTTATAACACAAAGCAACTAGTGGGTCGTGCTTGCATGTGTTTAATGATGCTGCATAGAATTAAAAAAAAAAGTCTTTGGGTTCGGTCCTGGTTAAAAAGACGTGAAAAGTTTTATCAAAATAAATAAGCTAGGGCTAGCCTAGATAGGCTATTCGTAACCTTGTTTACACAACCACAGTCAGACTGTATTATAAATTAAGCTAGAGAAACACTGCAAGAATTGTAAAGACTTTTGTTTGTATTATTTGCTAAAGCAAACAAGAAGAAAAAAATCATAAAGAGAGCAGACCTACGCTATATAACAATCTGATATTCATGATATAGCATGCTTATGTGTATGAAGATCAGCAAGTTCAGGAAAGTTTTCCCTGAGTCGCATGGTGATTTCTTGGTAATTTTTCCATTTAACGCCCTTTTTCATAAAACTATCATGCTTATGGTCCCATAAGCATCGTCTCTCCCTCATATCTTCGACCAAAAACTGTTCTGGCAATCTTGTCCACTGTACCAACAACTCAATCTTGCATCTGATGACTTGAAATGCGCGCTCTCCAAGTTATAAACAAACAATAAATCGACAGTAGTGATGGGTTGAATTCGATCGGTACGGTTTTCAAAATTCGTGACGACGACACCAGAAAGTCATCGTCAAAACATGGAAAGTCGACGTCAAATTCAAAAGTAGACGGAAATTTCGCTAGTGTGACAGCGCCTTTGTCTCATGCAAGACAAGATTCATAAACACCCTTGGAATTTGTATAATGGCACTGTCTGTCAGTGACATCACAGAAACTGTATTAGCAACTTGACCCTTGTGAAAGTGGCAGAGAAAGTTGAGCACTCTTCACTGGAGACCTTTACCTACTACCTAGTCTTGAGTCCAGGTTCTTAATTACCATCATGGCTTTGTATTTCTTTATTTTCATATTCTTTAAAAAGTGCTTTACCATTTTTCTCACATTCCATTGATTTGAAGAAGCATCTAAACAACCAAGGTTCCACACATTAATTTCTGCCAATTGTAATAGCTTCAACTCGCATTTAAACTATAGTACACCTTTTAACACCTTTTGGTCTGCATAATATACGCAAGGCCCGCATACCTTTCTTGCTCCTTTATGGTAAAAGACACTTTTTCTATTGTTATATGCCAGCCTTGGCCCAGCAGTGGAACTCTATAAAATGGCTGACTATAAAACAAAACTAAGAAAGATGAAAAGAATAGTAGTGTAAACCTTCGGTAATCTTTTTCAGTCAAGTTACTGCAAGGCATAATTATAATCAGTTAATGATTTATTACATTTACTCAACAATTTAAAACAATAATTTACAAATAAATTACACTAGGGGCGCACAACGCCTCAGTGGCGTGATCGGTATGGTCTTGGCCTGCCACCTTGGTGGCCACGAGTTTGATTCCCGGGCATTCCATTGAGGAGTTAGAGATGTGTATTTCTGGTGATAGAAGTTCTCTCTCAATATGGTTCGGAAGTCACATAAAGCCGTTGGTCCCGTTGCTGAATAACCACTGGTTCCATGCAACGTAAAAACACCACACAAACAAACAAACCAGGGGCACATGTGAATAACAATAGCTTAAATTATAAAGATTCGGCAGTGCCATAACAGATGAAGTTCCTCATCGTACATGGATAGGTCCAGGTGACAAATGTAAGGTTGAGCTGAGAGTGTCCTTGATCACTCACAATAAAGGCATCCCTCTGAAAGAGAAGGGTGTCAAAGTAACTATAGGATCGGCAAGAACTGAAGCCCTAATATCATGCAATTGAAATAGTAATAAGGATTCACTATCAACGTTCCCACAGTTATAAGGATTCATTATCAACATGCCCACAAATGGCACAGGCAATCAAACTTACTTATATCACATTGTTCACAAATGGTAATTAAACTAGCATGCAAACGAAGGGTGGCAGGCTGAGAAAAGGATGAACTAGGGGAACAAAAGAAAGGTTTACTGATGAATGGAGAGAGATGATGAGCACAGGATCTACTTGGAGAACGAGAACTAGGGATGCTTGCTTGCTATCAAAGCCAAAATACTTGTAAGAACGAATCCAGGTGCTCGCTGCCAAGTTTGGGAAGCTAGATTGCCTTAGGGCCCAATATGGCTGCTGGCCTGAGTAGTAGTTCTTCCAGTCCTTGCAGTGGCTCTCTTGTGGCAACCTAGAATGACACAGGATATTTGGCATCAGGGGAGAAATGTTACAGGAAAGAAAAAAAATGAGACAATTATGCCATATGGGCAGCCAGCACTTCGTTTGCTCTTTATTTGTTTGGGGGCGGCCATTTTATGAGTGAGGGTTTAGCCTGTACTTAGAAAGCTATCTAGATGATTTCATTCTGACACTTTTTCTATCTAGATTATTTCATTCTGAAACTCTATCTAGATGATTTTAGTATCATTAATGCTTTTAGTCTATTTCAAAAAGTGATCAACAGTAGGAATATGGAGTCTAGGAGGCTGGTGCTTTCACAAACACAATCTAAGTTTCATTTTATATATACACAGGTATTCTTCTCGACCAAGCTCATACTTCTCAAGGAGAGGTGATCCTTCCAAGTGGTTCTTTCATTTCATTGTTTTGGTTCCGGTGACTTTCAAGATGTTCACTGGTCTTCCCTGGTAGCTAGATATGGATGCTTCTATGAGATAAACCATGCTTGTGTACAGTCTCCCTCCAAATACTTATAACCACTCCTAACTGCTCTACAAGATATTAGGCCGCTTAGCGTCAAGCGGCCTAATATCTTGTCAAATGTTTAAGGAAAGGAAAAGTTGGAGGGAAGAAATTTCGTCAATGCATTAGGCTGCTTACATCATGTAGAGAAAGGGATGGAATTTAGACACTCAACAAGGAGAGAGCTCTCAGTCACTTGTTTGGAAGTTTAATAAGAGCCTGTATATATTTTTTGGTCACCGCTCCCACCGCAATTTTTGCCTACCACATATCACTTTATTGCCCCTTGACCTTGATATGGGCCAAGACAGTGATTTGAGTCAACAGTTAATAGCAGAGATATGTGCATTGAAGTAATCTGGCCTTAAAACAAAGCAGATGTCAGATCAGCTGGGTGTGAGGAGGTGTTCAGTTCGACGCTGGGTTGCCATATTTAATGAAGGTGGCAACCATGAGATTCTGTCTCGGTAAAAGCACCCTGGTATGCCTAAAAAGACTTCTGATCAAAGTTTGACTGTTCTCAAGCATCAAGTACTGTGTTAAAGGGTTAAAGCTTGGATGCCATTTAACATTTTTAGTGCTATCACTCAAGGCTATATTAGGTTAAAGCTCACACTTGGAGGATATCGGAAGTTTCATTGTGGATTACTGCACTTATTTAATAACCAAGTACTGTCGGTTGAAAGTGGCTGTCATTCTGGTGGTGAGCAATGATTTATCAAGCTCCTTAGATAGTAATTTTACTTTTAGGAAAATCAGTGTCTAGAAGCCTTATGCCATATATCATAACTCCTCAGGCAAGCTTTCTGTAATGCAAACAAGCCTTTGCCACATTGTACTTAGGGAACAGGAGATGCTGGTGGCTCACTAACATCTCATGGTTCCATCATTTTCCAACCACATCACTGGAAAATTTACAGTGCCAAATGTATTAGCTTGTTCTCCTTTTGTATGAGCTGACATTTTCAATGTCAGCTTATACATCTGCTTCCTCATTGTTATTGTTTTTCCGGACGTCTTAGGCCAAGGATTGTCCAGGCACAGCTCACTGATATTATAATTTTATTATCAATATATCCTTTTTTAATGCCTTGGATGTAAGTTTAGTTTGACTTTTGAATTAAAGGAAGTACTGTGCCTATGTTTAAGCCATATTGCTGAATATTGTTGCTTTTTCTTCCATTGGTGTTCCCTATCTTGATAATTGCCATTAATTTTTTAGATCAGTTTGAATTGGTCACCCCTCTCTGGATAATTGCCACTAATTGCTTACATCAGTTTGAATTGGAAAATTTCTTTACTTTTATCTGGTAAAAGCATCATTAGTGCAATTGTTAACACAGGCAGTCCCCTGTTATTGGTGAGGGTTCCGTTCTGACAGGCTTGATAATGATAAAAATTGTCATTAACTGAAACTGCAATTTATCGCACTGATAACCGGTTAATGGCACCTCTGTTAGGTATGTATGGGCACCTTAACTCTGTACAGTTCTCCCCCCCTCCCCCCCTTTCCCAGACTCATGATTTACAAATTTTTCAGTGGACTGTATATACCCATTATTCGCCTATTTGCAATATTTTTCACCGATAAATATTCACAAATTACTGTATTTTCATATCATTTTTGTGACTAAATGCATCTTTTGTGACAAAGCTAATAAAAAACTCAGGTATAAGCTTTTTTAGTTTTTTTATGTGTGTGTTTTAACTATCAAAATAGCAGTTGTAAGTGTTTTTAGAGGGGTTTTAAGTATTCGCAGATTTTAGCTATTCATGAGGGGTCTGGTACCCTTCGCCATAAATACAGAGGGCTACTGTATCGGTGCTGACAACAGGAAATCAGGGCATTACGGTGCCAAAAGTTGCCAATTTTATGGTGCTAGACAAGCGCCATAAAACAGGATCGTCAGTAACTAGGAACTGCCTGTATATTAGAATACAGATTTTTTTTTCTCCCCCCCCCCCCCCTTCAAAAAAAAAAAAAAAACATACACACACACACATAAGTACATTTACGGCAGTTTGCAGTTTTTACAATTTTGGCAATAATTTGTTAAATTTGTTTTGTAACTAAAACTTTCTCCTCAAACAGGTGATTTTGTGGCTTGTTGTGATATATTGAGGGAATGTGTCCGGTCTGTGGAGTATCGTTACGGATCACAGAGTGTTGAGCTAGGTCATGAGTTACTGAAGTTTTCTGATGTTTTGGAGCAAGCTGCTGCCAAAGATGACCGGTGAGTGAAAATTTTCCTTTTATGCATAAGTATTTAATGGTGAAAGAACTGCAGTACTCCAGTTTGAGAAAGAACTGAAACTCATGAGTTATTCGTAATTTTTACTTGAGACAAGAAAGTAAAATTTGAGATACAAAGATTATAAATATTAATAGCAGCATCTTTAGTGTGCAATTTAAAGTTATTTTAAGCAATGTATGATTGTATTAATACAAAGTATTAATAAAAGCATTTAGAGACTAAAGTTATTTTAAAATGATATTTTTATGATAAAATTAAGTTTTTTAATATACTTGCCAAGTAATTACTTAGCTAACGATTAGCCTTGCATGGAATCCTAAATTTTAAAAATTTGTGCACAAGTGACTGTTGTAATGCGTGGTGACAGTTCCCGCCCACTGCAACGGGAGCCCGCAAGCGACAGAAGCCTACAGCGTCATTCTTATTTATAGCTGCTAAGTCCATGAAAATCAGAGGGTAGGAGGGTGGGCTCTGATTTAGTAATTACTTGGTAAGTATGAAATGTCATTTTATTAAAAGTAATTGCTGCCTCAGCTGCATTAATTTTATACTGATTCTTCTCTATTTTCCTAAATATTGTTTTCTCATTGTTGTTTAAACTGGTGAGCAATGCACCGAAGGTTGGCATGTCTCAAATAGGTAATTATCAAAGTCAATTTTAATTTTATTAAAATGCCGGAGGCAGTGGTCAGATTTTCAGGGTATATCCCATAAAGTTTATCGAGGATAACTTGCAATTTTATTCCTTTCGTAGGGCCACGACGTTTCGTCTGGAACTTTAGACTCCCCTTAGGCAGAGGTAGGTGATGGACTGAAGCAAGAGGGTGAGTCCGTCTGCTTTTATAGTGGCGGAGCAAGGGAGGGCTTCATGCCTTTGCATTTTCATTGGCTAACGAATGGCGAGCTGCTTTAGTGTAACACAAATATTGACTTACACCTCCAAAAGGTTGATTGAAGTATTGCCGAGAGAGACAAGTTTATTTTAAAGGAGAGAGAGGTAGCCAAAGCTCTGACCTCATGCACTCTCACTTCAAGCAATGGAAGCGATTCCTCCTGTATCAGGGAATGAGCTTCGGATTTTAGATCTGATAAAGAACAAGAGGCCGTTCTTGGAAAGCAAGATGATCATCTTTCTCTCCAGGCAACATTTCAGTGCTCTGACCGGGCAGAGAGCTCTTTCTTCTTTGTCCGAGCCCAGGATACCTGTTTACAAGGTGAAGTAGCAGACAGCATTGCCTTGCGAGAATCCAGCTTTCCTATCAATTGTGTGTATCTCTCTCACGCACTTAGCCGTAGCTAACACTACTAAAAACAGTTTTTTACGTAAAACATCTTTGAGAGAGGTGGACTTGAGTGGCTCGAAAGGAGGGCCCATAAGCCACTTCAATACTACTTCCAGGTTCCAGGAACCACTGTTGACTAATGCTTCGAAGTGTCAAAAGATTCCATTAGGGCATGATCACGATTCATATAAAGATCCAGATTACGATGCTTAAACACAGAGGAAAGCAAGGCTTGGTAACCTTTAATCGTAGAGGATGAAAGGTTCTTAAAGGTTCTTAAATAGAGGAGAAAATCAGCGGATTTGGATTACAGATGTCTCATAAGATGAGATGTGATGTCTGAATCACTTTCTACAGAACACTGCTCACTTTGACTGGTAAACATTGCTAGTAGCTTCTGCAGCTGCTCAAAATCCCTTCACTCTGATGAGTTTCCTGACAACCTGGAGCCTGTCAGAGCGAGCGTGGACAACCCTTGAAGTGTGGTTGTCTGAGTAACCACGGTCTTTGGGGGAGCAGTCACGGGAAGTCCACCAGAAGATGTAGAAAGTCTGAGAACCATTCTTCCATGGGCCAGAATGGAGCTACAAGTCATTGCGACAATGCTGTGGAAGACTAACTTGTTCAGAACTTCCCTGATCTGGCTGAAGGGAGGGAGTGCATAAAGATCCAGCCCTGACCAATCGATCAGCAGTGCGTCCGTCGCCCACGCCCGAGGGTCCAGGGCTGGGGAAATGAAAAAAGCGAGGCAGTTGTTCCTTGATGTTGCGAACAAGTCTATTAGTGGTCTGCCCACAATCTCCACAGGTCGTAGCAAATTCTGCCATCCAGAGTCCATTCAGTGGGAAGCACTTGCCTCTGCTGGCTCAATTCGTCTGCCAGGACATTTAATTTTCCCTGAATGAAGCGGGAGACTAGTGTTACTTGCTGTTGATGAGCCCACAGGAGTAGCTCTTGTGCAGTATGACATAGGGAAAAGGTGTTTGTGCCCCATTTCTTGATGTACAAGGCCACGGTGTTGTTTGCATGGACAACCACCGTCTTGTTGTACACAAACGAGAACTGATGTAGGGCCAGGTGAATGGCTTTCAACTCCTTGAAGTTGATGTGAAGCTTCGTTTCCTCTGGAGACCAGGTCCCAGAGACCACCTGAGACCCTAGGAAGGCTCCCCAGCCCAGATCTTTAGCATCCGAATAAAAGTCCAGGTTGGGTTTGGGGGGACGAAGGGATCCTTGTGAATACCTTCTTTATGATAGCCACCATTTGAGATCTGATTTTATCTCCTGTGTGATAGAAAAAATCGTTGAGTCTTCCTGTCCCAGTTGGGCTTGAGGAAGAATTGAAGATTTCTTGAGCATAATCTGCCCAGTGGAACTAAGATCTTGATAAAAGAAAGAATTCTCAGCAAACTCGTCCACTATAGAGCTGAGCACGATGGGAGAGGAACTTGGAGACTGACTGAGTGCAGGTCGCAATTCTCTTTGTGGAAGGAAAAGCTTGAGAAGTCTGGGAGTTGGGAATCATCCCTAAATAAAGGCTCCTGAGATGGTACCAACTGGAACTTCTGGAGATTTAGCAGGATTCCCAATTCTTGGGAGAGATGAAGCGCTGTCTGAAGGTTCTTCGTGCACTGTTCCTCGGCAGCAAACAAAGAAGCCAGTCATCTAAATACAGGCTGATATTGATGCCTACCAGGTGAAGCCATTTTGCAAGAGAAGAGAGAATACTTGAGGTGCTGTGAAAAGACCGAAACTGGAAGACCCTCCTTTGGAAGACAAACCTTAGGTATTTCCTGGACTTTGGATGAACTGAGATGTGGAGATAAGCATCCTGTATGTCTAGGCTGATCATCCAATCACCTGAGTGAATGGATGACATGACTGACTAGCTTTTTCCATCCTGAACTTTGTCTTTACTACAAAGCGATTGAGAGCACTTACATCCAGTACTGGTCTCCAGGTCCCTGATGTTTTGTGAACTACAAATAGTTTATTGTAAAATTCACGGGATTGGACCTCTACTACTTCTATGGCCTTCTTGAGAAGGAGGGATGGTACTTCCTTCGAATGGCCTTCTTGAGAAGAAGGGATGATACTAACTTTGAAAGGGCCAAGTGTCTTTAAGGAAGGGTCCCCAAGAAAGGGATGCAGTAGCCCTTCTTTAATACCCCTACGATCCACGGCTCTGTTCCTCTGTGAGCCCACTCCTCCCAGAACTCGAGGAGCCTGGCTCCCACTGGGGCACGAAGGACTTCCTGTTCACTTCTTCGGTTGAGACTTGGCATGGAGGGCTTCTTGACAAACTTAGAATGGAAGCACAAGTTGGAGCGGGGCCTAGAATGAGGCTGGCATCTCTTTGCACTAAAGGGGGGCTGTTGGAGTGGAGAGATGAACTTCAGGCAAAAAGGCACCAACGAAGAAGGCTGTGAACGTGATGATTGAGTCAGGAGGCCCTGAGTCTACTTTTTCCGCAAGTCTGCAACTATCAGCTCTACCATGGCCTGCGGGAAGAGATGGGAGGAGTCCAGAGGTGCGAAAAGTGAAGCCGTAACTCCCTTCAATGCAAAAGAACACCAAAGGTCCCTCTTCTTCAGTAGTCTGAAGATAAAGAGTGCTGCTGCACCATCTTGGACGGCCTTATTTTTGCACAAAAGCACACTCAAAAGGTCTGTAGAAATTGAGTCAACCAACCATCTCTGTCTTCTTGGCGAGAGCACCCACCCTCCAGTCAAGGAAGCTGAACACCTCAAACAAGCTCTTGATAAGGTGGTCCAGCTCTGTCGCAGAGAAGAAAACTCAGCAAGAGGCGAAGGCTGCACGGCACAGAGTCGTTGAGATTAGATAAGTCCCCTTGGGAGGAGGCAGCGACTCCCAGGTAGGGGCTTTCTCCAGTGTCGTTTGGCCTACGGTACCTTTTGATAAGGTGCGAGGGAGGATGAGCAAAAGTTGCCTTCCCTTGTTTCCTCTTCATTGAGATCTACATTCTTGACCACCTTAAGAACCTTCCTGGAGGAGATGGAATGGACCATCTTGGGAAGGAGAGCGAGTTCCCACTGACTCTTTGACATCAAGAACAAGGAGGCAGGAGATGCCAGAGTAGAAGAGAAGAACCCCCATGGATAGCTCTCCAAAAGGAAGCAAAGTAAAGCCTTATAAGCAGACAACAGAGCCGAGTCAACCCTCATCGCCCTCGTCCTCCAAAGAAACCAGCGAAAGGTTGTCCGCTGTCTTAGAGGAAGCTCCCGATAGAGGAGCTTTCCTGACAGAACTCAGGGTCTCTGCTAGCTGGCTCTTCAGCAAAGCAAGAGAAGGGTCATTTGATTCCGCAACAATGGCCTGATGTTGCCAATGGGATGTGTCCTGCAGCAGACAGAGTCGTGAGTTGTAGCTCCAAGGAAGGGGCAGGTGCGGACATCACGATAGCAGGAGCAATTATCATGGGAGCAGGAGCAAGAAGCGCAGAAGGGAGAGTAGTCAAAATGGGAGCAAAGCTAATGGTGCAGAAGCCAGAGGTGGGCACACGGTCACTAAATAGGAGAGCGCTTGGGACTGGGTTCTCAGGAGTGAGAGTGCGCCCATCGGGACACTCAAGTGACGGGTGCTTAGCATGGAGCTTCCGATGTTTGGAGTCCTTGGGAGATGGCAGTACAGGCGAGTCCCACGGATGTAAAGGTTAACTGCACTGGAGCAAACAATGGAGGGTCAGTCCCATAGCTACACAAGGAAGGTCAAGGTTGTCTTAGTCCTTATGCTGCTTGATGGCACCGGGGACTTGGGAGCCGAATCACACACACGCCTTTTCAATGGCTTGGGCGCGTTACCATAGTGTCTACGCCGCTCAGGATCGGACTCTGAGTCGGAACTGGATGATAAGTGGCACACATCCACTTGACGTGCCTTTCCAACGGCAGTTGGTCATATCCTGGGACTTAACAACAGGACCGACAGAGGGGGTGGTAGCCCGTGGGCAAACCCCATCAGCCTCCCTTGGACCTCCGGTATGTCTTCTCCCAGGTGTAGGGGAGCAGGACAGTCATCTTCGTCTAGGAGAGCCGACAGGACATGCAACCACCTACTCCACTGACACCTCACTTTGCACTTCATCACTGCTCGCTTTTTCTAAGAGAACTCTAAGAGAAGCCCCAACTCCTCAACGGAACTTAACACTAGATTAAACATATCAAATTTTGTATTAATCCTAGACTCTAGACTGGCAATGACATCAGGTACGAAAGCTTGGGAGCTGAGCACCTGAGTGGGGGGAAGGAGAGAAAGAGGGCTGAGGATAGGTGAAAGATTATTACCAGGAGTAGACGGAATAGGCAGACCGGAGTCTGTCTTAGGCCTAGGGGAAGAATCCCAATTAAGAGATGCCCTACTTTTGGCTCTAAAGGCTGCCTTCCTGATCCTATTCTTTTCCAACTTATTAAGGTGAGACTCCAAACACTTCCACCTGCTATCCTTACACATCACAGGTAAGCTCTCTCGTACACACGTGACCTCTGCACTTAGATGCACCTCATGTGCATCCTAGCACATCTTAGTCAGTCTAGTCTTGCAACCTTCGCTACAATAGCAAAGACTGGAAGCGGAAGCACTGGTATCAGACATACTAATAGTATTCTGAACTAACAGAAGAGTAAAAACTAATGTAGGTAAAGCAAACCAATACAATGCAACAGACGAAAAACAACTAAAGTGGATACATCACAGACTTCAAAAAGCAAACAAGAAAGCGACAAATATGAAATCGAGAAGCAGTAACGTCTTGTCGGTTGCATGGCATAAATAAGAATGACGCTGTAGGCTTCTGTCGCTTGCGAACTCCCATTGCGGTGAACAGGAATTGTCACTTGCACGCAAATTTGTTTAATTTAGGATGCCATGTGAGGCTAATCATTAGCTAAGTAATTATTTGGTTTCTTTTATAAAACACTGTATGTTCAACTTTTAGGTGCATTGTGATAAAACATGGACAATTTTTTTTTCAGATTTAATGGTGAACTCCATATGGTGACATCCAGGATTGACAAGATTTTTACCATAAATTATGGACCACTTTGGAAAAAATACTTACGACTCTAAGTATTGTATTTTTTTCTTTTAAACTTAGATAATTCAACATTGTTTTATTCTCCTGGCACTCTATTTACATACTAACTTCAGAAAACAATGAACATAAAAATTTGTTCACATATTTTGTAGAAATTAGGCGTTTTTTCTTCTCGGTATTTAACCAAAACTAAAATACAAAAATGGTAAGATACATGGAAGGGAACTCCATTCTGGTAACTGCCTTAAGCAACTCCATTTTGAAACTGCCAGAATATGGTCGAGGAGTTAAGCAGTCAATTAATGGAATGGAATACAAAAATTTGGCCAAAGTTCAGGCACTGGGACCTTTGAGGTTATTCAGTAGTGAAAGGGAAATTTAGAATGGAAAAGTGTAACAGGAGGAAAACCTTGCCCTCGCACCTTGAAAAAATTGTTATGGGATGGTAGGAAGAAAAAACATGTAGGAATCATAAACTGTTAACTCTTGGTATGTTCATGTTTACCATATATGGGAAGTAACTTTCCAATAATTCACATACAAATAAAATGAGGTCTCTTCTTTGTGAATTAGCAACCTCAGCAGAATGGGTCCTGGCATGTTCATTTTGATATTGGAAGTAACATTACAATAATTTACTTTAAAGTAAAATGAAGTCTTGTCTTTGTGAATTAAAAACCTCACCCATTCTGCAGATTCACAAGCATCATTATGTAAAAACAGGTAAATTTCTTCCATCTTACTTTCCATCATCTCCAAACAATAGTTTCATTGTTAACAGGAGCCTTTTACTCTCAATTTTCCTTTAAGCACCGACTGAACTCGCAGGTCCTAGCACTTGGCCTTTAGTCTAAATTTTATATTCCACTCCATTCCAACAAGTAATGTAATGAATGGAATTGTGCGAATTTAAAATCTGACATTACTGGCAGATCACTACTCACTGATCATTGTGTATAGTTAATCCTGTATTTTACTATTTACACAAATTAGAATTAATAGCTATAACATCAAGTAAGAGCTGCTGTCAAATCAAATATAGTGGAATGATTTACATTTAAAAACTTTGGCTTAATAGTCATTAAAGTACAAAAACTGCATTCGTTACACTAAGCTACTATAATCAAAGAATTCTCATTCTATTAAAATGTGAGAACAGCTTAAACACACTAAAATCATTCTGACTTGCAACAATCAGACTAATGGAGATACAAATCCACAGTTGTGTAAGAGTAGAAATTTATAAGACAAAAAAAAAATTAACCACTTTTATTTCAAAATGCACTAAAAAGTATAAGATAAAACTTTGTGATCCACAATATTAATGGTTATTTACTCCTTAACATAAAGTGAAAAGCATATTCTTTCCTAACTTATATACAGTTCTATAATCATTTAAATTTAGTTTCAAAAAGGAAGATTTCACAGCACAGATATATGGGATTAAATCTCACTGTGTACCTATTGATGATGTAAGTTAAGACCTGGAAAGGTCTGTGAAAGCAATAAAGATGATAGTGACTGCTATCAAAGACCTGCTTGTAATTTGGTTCCATACCTGGTAAGCTTCCTCAAGAACCAGTAAGAGTAGGCTATACGCGTCCGTTAGAAATTGCTTGATAATTCACATTAAACATAAAATTTTGCATCCATAAAGCGCTTTCTTTATCTGTCAGTTATATCCATTACATCAATAAAACTAAATTTTTATAATGTTTTAAATATATTTACCAATTAGTTTACATTCCTAGAATTTTGAAATTTGCAGGTTACGCCATTTTTTAGTGGCTAGGTGACTATAACAGATTGACATCAGCCGTGTATCTGATGTCTAGGCCTGTCCCTTACAATGCTCCCTGATTGGCTGTTTGATAACCACAGGGTTGGCAACTCTTTTTTCACTCGAGAGAGCCTCATAGGAAGGATGTAGTTCCGACCTATCTTTAAAAAATTATAGCTTTCATTCACTAAATGTCTTCAGGCCAATGCTTTAACCCCTTCTTTACCGGGTGGGTGAGCAGAATGTAAACATTGCGTTTGCTGCCGAACTGAATCTCTCGGTAGTGACTCAATTTTTGTTTTGAGGGGTGCCGATCGTAAAAAATATTTGCCAAAAATACACTAATCAAGACAGGCTAATGAAATTATCAGTATTATTAGCACTATAATAACGCATATTCTCTGTTAGTTTTATCATCCTACAGGGAAAATAAATGATTTTATGAAAAAAAATGTGAAACTCAGTGTCCCTTGTACAAGGGACACTGGTGGTCGGTGAGAAACTACGGTCTTGAATAGAAATTTGGTCTTACAGAATGTTGGTATATCGCACCTGGAACATGCACATAAAGTATTATCAAAATAGAACCGTAAATAAGCACGTACTAACAAAAAAAAGAGCAAAAACTAAGCGAAAAGCCCCACAGCCAATAAATATGGAAAATTGCAAAATTTTCTAGTATAATTTTCAAAAATTTGGCAAAAAATTGGTCAATTGTCATTTTCTACGTTTTTCTAAGATTAGTTTCATCACAGAAAACAACTTTAGGGGCATCAGGGGTATCTAAACTAATTTTTCAAGTTTCTTGTCCTCAGAAAAAATCGCTTTTTCTCTGGTTTGGTTTTTTTATATATATAAGTTACTATAAGGCTTTATTTCTACTTCATTTATCTGGTGTTCATATCTTTTTATTTTTAAAATGTAATGTGAATAAATAAATAAATACAGTAAATGATGATACAACTGGTTTTTACTTGGGTAGAAGTTATTACATGTTTACGCTTGTCTGGTTTTTGTGATTTTTTGTTGAGACGCAGTTCATCTGTCACCTACACACTACTATAAGCAATAATAATATTTTTTGGGTTCATCATACGTCTGGCATCGTGTCATACTGTTTATTTTGCTCCAAACTCTTCAAACCGAAATTACAGAATGATTGGAAGTCCCTATCTGAAAAGAGGAGTTTTGGTGGTATCTACGCATACCACCTTTATGCACCCGGTGCGGTGTAGTAGACTTGAATGGTGGTACCCACCTACCTCCAAACAAACTTTCGGTAATGAAGAGGTTAAGGGCTATAATGATATAAGAATTATGTACTTCAGTAAGCTCATGCTGAAATATATAATATATTCTTTCACTCCCTTACATGAGATCCCAGTGCATTCAACATTTATCATCTTGTGTTTCATACAGTTTTGTAGCTTAAATGTTATGCAAGACTGCTACCAAAAAATTTATAGGTAGGGCTATCAATAGGAAAATAACTAAGATTCAGAATATTAATTCCTCTATCATCTTTGTGTAGTCAGGTGTTGCTCACATGATTGCTCAATGACGACGACATCATCATCATCACGACCCCCTCGATAGAATAAGTCTTATAGGGGAAAAAGTATATTATGACTTCATTATCGTCACTATCATTAACACCATCACCTTTTCATATCTTAGAGTGGAAATCTCTTATGAAATAATTGTTACTTGGCTACTGATACCTTATGGAGGAAATTCATTCATCCCATTGATTTTCCTTTCCTAGAATCAGTCCTCCTATATCCCTCTCATTATTCCTTTTTATTCTATGTTACAGTTTTCTTCATAATTCTTATATCATTATAATCCTTAAATCATTGGCTTGAAGACGTTTAGTGATGAAATTCGGAAACGCTCCTTTTCTGCAGGTAAAACTCAGGTGTGGAGTTATAATTTCTGGGCCCAGCTCGTGTCGGCCTATGAAAGGATCCTTAATATCATTCTTTCTAGGTAAAATTAATCTAAAATTACCAGAGAAAAACAAAATTAAGAAAATGTCGGTAAAACTGACTCGCTCACTCTTAAAAAGAAGTGTCGGTATGGTAATAGGGGCGAGTGGGAACACTACCACGAGACATTCACCAATTAGACCTTCCAATCAAAATCCCCACAAGAGAGAGCTGATACAAACGGGCGATGCGGCCGCTACTACTACTACTAGAGGACGCCACGGACAGCAGCGCCCCTAGCGGTCATCCTTAATTATTAGCGCCAGCGTTCGGACGCATTTTCTTACTTGTGCTATTTTCTCGGGATTTATCTCTTCACCCGTCATGGAACGTGCTGCCATCACAACGGCTAAGTTAAGTGCCTCATAAGTAGTGTTTTACTGTATTTTAGTCTTCCAGGAACCAGTATTTTCCTTCTAATAGGTCATATACGGTTTCCCGGTCGACTCGTGGCGGAGCCACCTGCTGCTCGTTAAGAATTCCCGGTCTTCCATACTGGGACTTCTTATACTTATGGGCTTACTATATCACGTTCATCGTTTTTTACATCGAGTTTTAGCTAGGTTAGCCCCTTTTACCATTTCTCTTAGTTTGGTATTTAGGGCTATTCTGTGTTCCAGCCCAGCATCCCGGCTCTTGAGCTGCTGTCAAATCAATATAGTGGAATGATTTACATTTAAAAACTTTGGCTTAATAGTCATTAAAGTACAAAAACTGCATTCGTTACACTAAGCTACTATAATCAAAGAATTCTCATTCTATTAAAATGTGAGAACAGCTTAAACACACTAAAATCATTCTGACTTGCAACAATCAGACTAATGGAGATACAAATCCACAGTTGTGTAAGAGTAGAAATTTATAAGACAAAAAAAAAAATTAACCACTTTTATTTCAAAATGCACTAAAAAGTATAAGATAAAACTTTGTGATCCACAATATTAATGGTTATTTACTCCTTAACATAAAGTGAAAAGCATATTCTTTCCTAACTTATATACAATTCTATAAACATTTAAATTTAGTTTCAAAAAGGAAGATTTCACAGCACAGATATATGGGATTAAATCTCACTGTGTACCTATTGATGATGTAAGTTAAGACCTGGAAAGGTCTGTGATAGCAATAAAGATGATAGTGACTGCTATCAAAGACTTGCTTGTAATTTGGTTCCATACCTGGTAAGCTTCCTCAAGAACCAGTAAGAGTAGGCTATACGCGTCCGTTAGAAATTGCTTGATAATTCACATTAAACATAAAATTTTGCATCCATAAAGCTCTTTCTTTATCTGTCAGTTATATCCATTACATCAATAAAACTAAATTTTTATAATGTTTTAAATATATTTACCAATTAGTTACATTCCTAGAATTTTGAAATTTGCAGGTTACGCCATTTTTTAGTGGCTAGGTGACTATAACAGATTGACATCAGCCGTGTATCTGATGTCTAGGCCTGTCCCTTACAATGCTCCTGATTGGCTGTTGATAACCACAGGGTTGGCAACTCTTTTCACTCGAGAGAGCTCATAGGAAGGATGTATGTTCCGACCTATCTTTAAAAAATTATAGCTTTCATTCACTAAATGTCTTCAGGCCAATGCTTTAAGGGCTATAATGATATAAGAATTATGTACTTCAGTAAGCTCATGCTGAAATATATAATATATTCTTTCACTCCCTTACATGAGATCCCAGTGCATTCAACATTTATCATCTTGTGTTTCATACAGTTTTGTAGCTTAAATGTTATGCAAGACTGCTACCAAAAAATTTATAGGTAGGGCTATCAATAGGAAAATAACTAAGATTCAGAATATTAATTCCTCTATCATCTTTGTGTAGTCAGGTGTTGCTCACATGATTGCTCAATGACGACGACATCATCATCATCACGACCCCCTCGATAGAATAAGTCTTATAGGGGAAAAAGTATATTATGACTTCATTATCGTCACTATCATTAACACCATCACCTTTTCATATCTTAGAGTGGAAATCTCTTATGAAATAATTGTTACTTGGCTACTGATACCTTATGGAGGAAATTCATTCATCCCATTGATTTTCCTTTCCTAGAATCAGTCCTCCTATATCATTATAATCCTTAAATCATTGGCTTGAAGACGTTTAGTGATGAAATTCGGAAACGCTCCTTTTCTGCAGGTAAAACTCAGGTGTGGAGTTATAATTTCTGGGCTCAGCTCGTGTCGGCCTATGAAAGGATCCTTAATATCATTCTTTCTAGGTAAAATTAATCTAAAATTACCAGAGAAAAACAAAATTAAGAAAATGTCAGTAAAACTGACTCGCTCACTCTTAAAAAGAAGTGTCGGTATGGTAATAGGGGCGAGTGGGAACACTACCACGAGGACATTCACCAATTAGACCTTCCAATCAAAATCCCCACAAGAGAGAGCTGATACCAACGGGGGCGATGCGGCCGCTACTACTACTACTAGAGGACGCCACGGACAGCAGCGCCCCTAGCGGTCATCCTTAATTATTAGCGCCAGCGTTCGGACGCATTTTCTTACTTGTGCTATTTTCTCGGGATTTATCTCTTCACCCGTCATGGAACGTGCTGCCATCGCAACGGCTAAGTTAAGTGCCTCATAAGTAGTGTTTTACTGTATTTTAGTCTTCCAGGAACCAGTATTTTCCTTCTAATAGGTCATATACGGTTTCCCGGTCGACTCGTGGCGGAGCCATGCTGCCTCGTTAAGAATTCCCGGTCTTCCATACTGGGACTTCTTATACTTATGGGCTTACTATATCACGTTCATCGTTTTTTACATCGAGTTTTAGCTAGGTTAGCCCCTTTTACCATTTCTCTTAGTTTGGTATTTAGGGCTATTCTGTGTTCCAGCCCAGCATCCCGGCTCTTGCTCTTCATCGGCTATCGCTGGCTCCGAGTAGGCTTCTGTTCCTCGGAACAGTTTGCTTCCTCCTGGGCTTCTTTTTCTTCTACTAAAAGTGTCTTTTCCATCTTTACGATGTAAATTTAGTTCTATTTAGGGTGTTAGGCTAGCCTAGGTGCATGTTCCATGTATTGGTACAGTCTGGTTCACGTGGCCCTTCCACAGTTGTGTTGCTATCGCGGCTTAGGCCACTTGCGGTCACGTGTTCCATCGCACCTTACCCTTCCCCTTCCCTCCCTACCAGGTATAGGGAGGCGTCTGGGGGACCCCTTGGTTGCCATGACAACCTTAGTTGCCTTCCTCCCTCCCTCTCTGAGGAGGCCAGGGGTTCTCCCCAGCGGGGGGGTGGTATAGGGCGACCACTCATAGGTACCGGTCACCGAGCGGGTAGTTGTTGGGACGGGGAGAGTAGGCCACCCCCCCCCCCCCTCTCTCTCTCCCGCCGTGTTACGCCGAGACCCTCCCCCCCCCTCCCCAGTTGCTCAGCCACCTTCCCCCTCTGTAACGAACGGAGCCTTCCGCCGCAGCCGGGCACCTTTGGTTTATAGATTACTGGCTCCGCCAGCGGGCGGGGTGGTCACTACTAGTGGTCGGTTGCTTGCCTACTATATCCTTACCTCTCTCCCCCGCTACCGAAAAGGGAGCTTGCTTCTTACCCGGGCACTCTTCTAGTAGACGGGTGGGGAAAGGTTTAATAATTATTTTTGTTATTTTAAGGATACCCTAGTTTTACGATGATTTCTATAATTTTATTTATTTTATATGTATACCATCTCCGCCGTTATCCGTCGTGGTTTCATTTCAACACCTGGTTGGATTCTATCTCTTGTCTCCGGCGTAGCCTAGGACAACCAACCATTTTTCTACCACACGTATTATGGCGGGGCTCTGGTTTAATCTAACTTTCTCGCTCCGGCACCAGCGGAGCAACTGTTAGGCTGTAAGTGTTTCTCCTGATACTTATGTATCTTTCCACTTACAGGCTACCAACTGTCAGGTCCTGGGATGCAACGCGACGTTGTACGACCCCTGCGCCCACGATGAGTGCAGGTCTCACGCTCCGTGTGCCACCCCTTACAACGATATGATCGTCTGGCACCCGGAAGCCTGCGCCATCTGTTATGACCTGGCCAGTCAGCTGGTGGAGGGGGTAAGTCGATTATAGACTTTTTTATCGTTTTACTAACAACTCTTAGACATAAGTTTGTTAACCCCCTCCCGCCATTAGAAGCTCATTTCGCCTTTTCTTTCAGGCTGCTGGTGTGAGGGAGGTCGCTCTTGCAACCCTGAAAGCGTGGGTGGGCGGCTTCGGAAGAACGCCGCCAAAGGCCAGCCTTACATTTTAGACAAGAAGCTGGCCGTTCAGATCTTCCCCGGGGGCAAGTCAACAGGGTATGTTGACCCCATATCTGCAGCCCCTCTCATAGCCTCCATCCAGCAGGAAATGCAGCAGTCTTTCGGGGTCGTGGCCACACAAGAGTCGGTCCCGGACGTCGCTACCTTGGACCTTAACATAGAGCCTATGGCGGTAGGTGCTGAGGATTTGTTGGTTGAGGTAGGTGTGTCGGGTGCCCAAGGTCTTTCCTTGGGTGCCTCCTGGATCTTCTCCTGTCCCTTCTTCAAGTGCTTCTTTTCAAGGCTTTGTGGGATCTGAGATCCCTACCCGCTCTCCCGCTCTCTCTGTACCCCCAAAGGTGAAGGGACAGAGAGAACCGAAGACCCTAGTTAAGACGACTTCTAAAAAGTCGTCGTCGTCTTCCTCAGCTAAGAAGTCTTCGACTTCCTATGCTGACGCGGTGAAGGCCAAGCCGAGCTCTTCATACTCAAAGAGCTCTAGAAGCAAGTCTTCTAAGGAGAAGGCTCGCGCTCCCGCCGAGCCAATGCCTTCTCCGGCCTCCACCGCATCCACTCCGGTAGCGCCGGTTGGAGTAGCGGGACCCAGCACCTTTGATCCCATGCTTTCTCAGCAGTGGTGATGCAACAGGTGTGAGATGGTTGGCTCTCAAGTCTCCGCCCTGGGAACAAAGTTTGAGCAGATGTTCGCACAACTGTCGAGCACTCTGTCTCAGTCGGGCCAGTCTATCCAAGATCTCTCTAACAGAGTTAGAGAGAATGAGGACCGAGTAGCTGGGCTCTCTCAGGTCCCTCTTCCAGTCTCCCCAGTAACAAGTGCTGGTATTTTCCAGCTTCCACCGTATGAGTCACTACCAGCTTTCTCCATGGAGAGTGGCCGCTTACGCTCCGTTTAAGGATGGTATGATCTCTATCCCAGAGTGTGGAACTCGAAGGATTGAGGACTTCGAGTTTTATCCTCCGGGATTGACGCAGCCTTTCATTGGCTATGCTAGGCTGACCGTAGCGGCGCTTACTAGGGAGGACAAGATCTCCAGGGAGAACGTTCTCTACAGTAGAGATCATGCTCAACGCGAATGGGTTCACTGCCTTGAGGACTGGGAGTGTACAAACACCAAGCTCCAGGCTTACAAGAGTCCCTTCACTATTTTTGCGACGGAGGAGGAGGCTTCTCTTCCGTTCGCTACAAAAATAGTAGAAACGACTCTTCAGGCAGTCCTCAAGGATGAGCCCATGCCACAGCTAAGGGAGGCAGAGTCTACTTCTCCGCTCTTCCCAGCTTTTGGAGAATTGTGGGAGAACTTGCCAGCCACGTTCACGCTTGGTAAGCTCAAACCGGACTGCGCCATGGACCAGTTCGGCGAAAAGCTTCCAAGGCTGCCTGATTCCTTGATTCAGGCGGAGTTCGACGCTCGGACTAGGTTTGGCAGGTCCCTCAATTCGCTGATTATAACAGAGATGGCTGCTCTCTCGTATGGCACGGAACCTTTGTTTAAAATTTTGGCCAAGTCCCAGCTTCAGTCGGTTCAGACGGATGCTTTCGACTTCTTCCAAGCTAGGAGGAATTGCCGAAAGCACGTTCTGCAGGAGTGCACTATAGGCACGAGCCTAATAGACTCCTGGCTTCTAGCATGTGGGGAGCGGATCTCTTCCCAGAGTCCGCTGTAAATGAAGTACACCACGAGGCTGCTAGGCTCAACCAGAGCCTTAGAGCTAGGTGGGGTATTTCATCTAAGAGGAAGCAAGAATCCGTCCCCACCGCTGGTAAGAAACCAAAGAAGTCTGGTAAAAGGTTCCAGCCTTACCAGAAACACCAGCAACAGCAGCAATTCGTTCAGGCCGTCCCGGTTCAACACAGGGACAACCTTCTACATCGAAGCAGAACCAGCCCATCCTCCTGCTGTCTCCTCAGTCACAACCTTCGACCTCCTACGCACTCTCGCCAGCCTTCAACCCTATGTATGAAGGTCAGGCCTACCCTACCTTTAATAGACAATCGAGAGGTAGGGCGAGAGGCTACTTTCGCCCAGGCGTGGCGCCCCAGGAAGGGCGACAAGGAGTAAGCAGTTCAGAGGAGGGCGTGGTGGTCAACCCGCCCATCAACAATGAGGCTCCCCAGGTAGGAGGGAGGTTGTTCCTCTTCCGTCACAGGTGGGGGTTCAGCAATTGGGCACAGAGCATAGTGTCCAAAGGATTGGGTTGGAGTTGGATCAAAGATCCCCCTCCAATCAAATCATTCCGCCAAATACCATCAAAGGAATTGACAGATTATGCGGAGGAACTCCTTCAGAAAGGAGCTATTGCGAGAGTCAAACATCTAAAATTTCAAGGTCGCTTATTCAGCGTGCCAAAGAAAGGCTCAACAAAAAGAAGGGTAATCTTAGACTTGTCAAGGCTAAACTCTTTCATTCGTTGCGACAAGTTCAAGATGCTTACCCTCTCGCAAGTAAGGACCTTACTTCCGCGTGGAGCCGTCACATGCTTCCATCGATCTTACAGACACATACTATCATATCCCTATAGCCAGACACTTCCGCCCATTCCTAGGATTCAGGCTAGGAAATCAAACATTCTCATTCAAAGTGATGCCCTTCGGTCTGAATGTAGCCCCCAGGGTATTCACGAAAATAGCAGAAGTGGTTGTGCAGCAATTGAGAGCTCAGGGAATAATGATAGCAGCATACCTCGACGATTGGTTGATCTGGGCACCAACAGTCGAGGAATGCCTCAAAGCCACCAAAAAGGTAGTTCACTTTCTGGAACATCTAGGGTTCCAGATAAACAAAACGAAATCCAGACTTACCCCGGAGTCTCGTTTTCAGTGGCTAGGAATCCAATGGGATTTGTCCTCCCACAATCTGTCAATTCCAGTGGCCAAACGGAAGGAAATAGCAAAATCTGT
Organism: Macrobrachium nipponense; assembly: GCF_015104395.2. NCBI lineage: Eukaryota > Metazoa > Arthropoda > Malacostraca > Decapoda > Palaemonidae > Macrobrachium > Macrobrachium nipponense. The sequence goes on from NC_087202.1 coordinate 19,239,742, forward strand.
CAGACATTTTCTCAAATGCAAGCAAACATCAAGGAGAAGCCAGGAAAGAATCCTAGGGTCCCTTCAGTTTGCTTCAGTGACAGATATCCTCCTGAAAGCAAGGCTAAAAGATATAAATCGAGTTTGGCGATCGAGAGCAAACGCCAAATCTCGAGACAAGTTGTCAGTAATTCCTCAGATCCTTCGCAATCAACTCCGGCCATGGTCAAAAGTAAAGAACTTAGCCAAGCGGGTACCCCTTCAATATCCCCTTCCAGTGTTAACCATTCACACGGATGCCTCCCTGTCCGGGTGGGGGGGATATTCTCAGTTCAAACAGGTTCAGGGGACTTGGTCAGTTCAATTTCGCCAGCTCCACATAAACGTTCTGGAAGCAATGGCAGTATTTCTTACCTTGAAGAGACTGCTTCCCCCGAAAAAGTCTCATCTAAGATTAGTTTTGGACAGTGCAGTGGTAGTTCATTGCATCAACAGAGGAGGGTCCAAATCCAAGCATGTGAACCATGTCATGATAGCCATCTTTGCTCTAGCAAACAAACACAAATGGCATCTGTCCGCCACTCACCTGGCGGGGGTAAGAAATGATAGGCAGAGCGCTTTGTCCCGGTCAGTCCCTCTGGAATCAGAATGGTCCCTAGACGACGGGTCATTCCGGTGGATATGCCGGAGAGTCCCAGGTCTCCAAGTAGATCTCTTCGCCTCACAAGCGAACCACAAGCTCCCTTGCTATGTGGCCCCCAACCTGGACCCTCCTCTGGCTTATGCCACGGACGCCCTGTCGTTAGATTGGGATCAGTGGAGAAAAATTTATGCCTTTCCTCCAGTGAATCTCCTCTTGAAAGTCTTGAGCAAGCTGAGGACTTTCAAGGGAATAGTAGCTCTGGTTGCACCGGACTGGCCCAAGAGCAACTGGTATCCTCTACTTCTGGAATTGGGTCTCCGACCTCAACGGATTCCCAATCCCAAGCTGTCACAATCAGTACAAATGAGGACTGTGTTCGCTTCCTCAGGAATTCTTCAGACCCTAACTTTATGGACTTCATGAACGTTTGCGGCTAATAAAGATGCTAATATTGATCCACAAAATATCCTCTTCCTAGAATCAGATAAGAGAGAGTCAACTATTAGACAATATGACTCAGCTGTTAAAAAATTAGCATCCTTCCTGAAAGAATCAAACACTACAACCATGACAGTTAATTTAGCTATATCCTTTTTCAGATCCTTATTTGAAAAAGGTTTAGCAGCTAGCACTATTACTACTCATAAATCGGCTTTGAAGATCTTTCAATTAGGTTTCCAGATAGATCTGACTGAATCTTATTTCACGTCTATCCCTAAAGCCTGTGCTAGACTTAGACCTTCTCAAAGGCCGACTGCAGTTCATGGTTCTTAAATGATGTCCTCAAACTAGCTTCAGATACTGACAACTCGTCTTGTACATTCATAATGCTTCTTAGAAAGACATTATTCTTATTAAGCCTAGCTTCAGGAGCTAGAATTTCAGAACTGTCGGCTCTATCCAGAGATACGGGTCATGTGGAATTCCTCCCCTCAGGAGAAGTTCTGCTTGCTCCGGATCGTAGTTTTTTGGCTAAAAATGAGGATCCTCTTGCAAGGTGGGCCCCTTGGAAAGTCATCCCACTTCCGCAAGACCCTTCTCTCTGCCCAGTATCAACTTTAAGAGCCTTTCTATCTCGTACATCCTCAAGATCCTCAGGTTCTCTCTTCATGAGAGAAAAAGGTGGTACTTTGTCAGTAAAAGGTATTAGACAACAAATCCTTTACTTCATTAAACAAGCCAATCCTGATTCATTTCCAAAAGCACATGACATCAGGGGAGTAGCCACCTCCAATTAATTACTTTCAACAATATGAACTTTGAGGATCTTAAAAAGTATACTGGATGGAAATCTCCGACAGTCTTTAAACGTCATTATCTAAAGTCCTTGGAATCTTTAAAATTTTCTGCAGTAGCAGCGGGAAACATTGTTTCTCCTGATACTGTATAGTAGCCGTAGTTCAGATCCAGGTCTCCTCTCTACCTACCTCATCCAACATGCCTCACCCTATCGCCATGCTACTCGGATATCCTAGCCTTAGCCGCTGAGATCATATTAGTGGATTGTCCCTTATTTTTTTGCTAGGGACATCCACACTATGTACTGATAATGTACTTCAGTGTACCTACCCTTATTTTTATGCTAGGGTAGGACACAATGTGTTTGTATATTTTGTAAATAAGTTATCTAAGTAAATCTATTGTGTTAAAATTACACTGCATTATTATATTTTACTATGTTTACTGTAATTTTAAGTACTTTACATTACTAACTTTCTTTTATATCACTGTTTAGAATAAGTTAGCCTTAAGTACTTAGTTTATATGCTGTAATAACTGATTTACTTATATTATATCCATTATTTTACAACTGATTTTCATTTGTCCTTTTTTCCCATCTTGTCTGTTTCTCTGGTACTCTTTCATAGGCCGACACGAGCTGAAGCCCAGAAAACAAAGGGATTTTTGACGAAGGAAAAATCTATTTCTGGGTGATTGGCTCGTGTCGCCCTATGAAACCCACCCTGTATTGATTGCCCCCCCCTGCAGGACAAGATGTTTTTAGATTAAGGATGACCGCTAGGGGCGCTGCTGTCCGTGGCGTCCTCTAGTAGTAGTAGTAGCGGCCGCATCGCCCGTTGGTATCAGCTCTCTCTTGTGGGGATTTTGATTGGAAGGTCTAATTGGTGAATGTCTCGTGGTAGTGTTCCCACTCGCCCCTATTACCATACCGACACTTCTTTTTAAGAGTGAGCGAGTCAGTTTACTGACATTTTCTAAATTTTTGTTTTTTCTTCTGGTAATTTTAGATTAATTTTACCTAGAAAGAATGATATTAAGGATCCTTTCATAGGGCGACACGAGCCAATCACCCAGAAATAGATTTTTCCTTCGTCAAAATCCCTTTTTTGAGAAGTCAGAACATACATCCTGCCTATGTGAACTCTTGAGCGAGACTGGGAGTTTCCAGCCCTGTGATTGGCTTAACAGCCAATCAGGAGTGTTCTAAAGGATAAGCTTAGACATCAGATGCACAGCTGATGTGGATCTACTATAGCCCTGCCCACTTTTGGGGAAACGGGAACTACTAGCAAAAGTATAAAGTTCACTTTCGATGTGGTTCAGAAGTCACGTAAAGCCGTTGGTCTCATTGCTGAATAACCACTGGTTCCATGCAATGTAAAAACACCATACAAACAATACACACAAACATAAACGAGCTGCTATGGGAAGATCATGCCTCTGGATGGCGCTTGTATATCGCATATCACCTACTATTTCAGTGGGTGCCTCGTAGCAAATGTTAATGAGGACAAAAGGTTGCCCCTGCCCAGGGCACAGTTCATAATAAACTACCAAAGAAACATCATCACCTAATACCACACCACCAAAGTTGAAAACCACTACCCAACCATAAAAAACTGGAGGGTACTCTGGTACACGAACACGGTACCTTCTGACTCCCATAAAATCCAACACCATATATCAGGGCGAAGAAAGGAAGGAAGGAATGGTTCCTCCTCAAACACCACACCAGCCACGAGAAAAGGGACCTCAAGTATTGTAATTATTGTAGTTTCAACTAACTTCAGGTAATGTGATGCAAAGACTGACTTGCACCTGCAAAAGGTTGTTTGTAATATGGCAGAGAGAGACAAATTAAGTTCAAATACCCAGTGGCTACGGCTCTGATCTCATGAACTTTGACTTTACACAAGGGGAAAATGTCTTATCCAAAAGAGGTATGAGCTTCTGAAATGAGGTCTCTGAGGAAGAATGCCAGGACATTCTTCAATAGTGGGCATGAAGGATTCTTAACATAACACCACGGCTGAAGGTCCACATATTCCCTGTTCTGTGGAGGTAGTACTTGAGAGCTCTCACAGGACACAACACTTGTCACTTTGACCTCAAATATCTGATAAGCTCTTGGTCATAAAAGAATGAGGCCAAAGCTTGGAAACACACACATTTTTGGCTAGAAATCCCAGGTAAAAAGAGCAGACAACATTTCCTTGGGAGAAGCCTACTTTCTTATTTACAGTGGACCCCCCATATTCACGGGGGATGCGTTCCAGACAACCCCCCCCCCCCCGCAAAGACTTGGAATTCTTATAAAAATGCTAAGAACTGCCTATTTTGTTAGTTCAAACTCAAGAAAAACCCACACCAAATGCCTATACTTGATTTTTTAAATAGTTTTATCACACAAACTACATTTAATCATGAAATTAATATGAAAATACAGTAATTTGTGCATATTTCTCATAGAAAAATACGCACTGCAAACTTCCTGTGAATAATGGGTAGATATGGTCCACAGAGAAATCCGCAAATCTTGAGAATGCAACTAAGAGGGGTCTACTGTACATATCTTCCCATCAGGACTGGTCAGATCTAATTAGATTGTTTGAAACCATGAGACAGAAGAGGTAGTGGTAGTGTCGTGGAACAGTGATGCAGTAATCTAACGGTTTATCTATAGTCCTCGTTTTGAGACCTTGCATTCAATCTGAGAGATTTAACTAGGAAGACTTTTTTTTTTTTTTTTTTTTTTTTTTTTTTTTTTGGGGGTTTTTTTTTTTTTTTTTTTTTTTTTTTTTTTTTGTGGTGGTGACTTTTTGACGACAGGAAAAAGGTTAAGTGAGATTCATGCTTTACAGTAATACCTCAATCTTACATGATTTGAGTTGGGCTAATTCATACTAGTGCAAAATGACAAATTTCCTAAGATAATTAGTATTTTTCATAGCTACAAATCTGAGGTCTTAACAATAGGATAATTTCTAGCGCCTAGCTGGATCCAGTTAAAAAGCAGATGAAAGCAAGGAGTCTTGCAATATCTGGCAACGCATGCATAGCTCAGGTTAGGAGGAGTGGTCAAGGACGACGCCGCTATGCCAGTCTTTCCCAACTCGGGATGACTTAACAAACAGAGGGGCGGGCAGTGTAACGTTAAAACCTCAGGTTTTTAGCTATGAAAAATACAAATTGTCTTGGAAAATTTGTCATTTGTTCATATGCAAACAAACCTTCGGTCTTAACAATAAGATAGACTCATACTTGGAGGGAGGTACAAAGACTCATACTTGGAGGGAGGTACAAGACATCCTAGAGTGGCTGGGGGCCTACCCACCAGTCCAGCTCTCAAAAGAAATGGTTCTTGGAGAGGGACTGAAGCCCATTGAGAAGCTAAATAAATTGATATCTAACCACTCAGAACCTGAATGACGCACAATGATACATGGGATAACCATTGTATAGGGAACCAAAGAGAAACTTTGACTGTCCAATAACAAACCAAGACACCAGGGTTTGTATTACTCCCAATCCTCCTTGCCAAGGAGTGGAGCATATGCTACCAAATAGGGGTAAGATATTTGTATATTAAGCAACCCACACTATCAGTACAACTACCTTACCTGTATCAGACCAGTCCAGCAAATGACGCGTCTATTCCTTAAACCACCCGAAGGAAGGAGGAAAGGTACAAGAGAAGGAAGGATACCAGCCAACTCACTCATTCCCTCATCCACACAAACATCTAGGGTAAGATACAAAGGTGCCCTGTTAAGGGCAACTATGAGTTACACAACCTGTTGGGCAGCCACCACAGGACCCAGGGAAAACATGTCCATAGATCTGTGGGCAACATCCTTAAGATAGAAGGAGGTGAACATGGACTGGCGTAACCAAGCACCAGCACTCAACACTATGTGCAGCCAAGTTCTTTTTGAAAGCCAAAGAGGGACCAATACCTCAGACGTGGTGGTGGAATCATCAAGTGTCAAGTATGCCTGTCTGATGGCTTCCCATATCCGAAAAGAGATAGTATTCTTAGACACCTCTTTCTTTGTACGGCCTGTGCTAACAAAAAGTTTGCGGCAGCCTGGTCTAAGGTGCCGAGTCCTTTTATGATAGCAACGCAGGGCCCGGACAGGGAACAACAAATGGAATGGAAAACGAAGTGAACCTGTCATCATGTACCGAGGGATTTTGGGTCTTGGCCATGAATTCCGAGACATATTCGAAGGACATCGACCCCCAACCCCCAACCCGTGGAGCTCTCCTACCCTCTGGGAAGATGCCAAAGCCAGAAGGAAAACTGTCTTGAGCGTCAGGTTCCTGTCAGAAGAGCGACGCAAGGGCTCATATGGACTCTTAGTGAAGCTCTTAACCCTTAAACGCCGACTGGACGTATTTTACGTCGACATTTTTTTGTCTCTCGGGTGCCGACTGGACGTATTTTACGTCGACATACAAAAGTTTTTTTAAAAATTCGCGGAAAAATACTTTTAGGCCTACCAGCCGAAAACTCTTGAATCACGCGCCTTGGGGGTTGGGGGATGCTGGGAGTTCACGGATCAAGGTGTTGTTTTGTTTACAATCGTTACGCAGGCGCGCAAGCGCGAATTTCTTTCTTGCCGCACTAAAAAGTATCTGTGACACATCTCTGAAATTATTTCGTCACTTTGACATAATTTTTGTACCCATTTTAAAATTAGCCGTTACATAGAGTATTATATATGAAAATGTGCGCATTTTGTATGTAGATCAACAAAAAAAAACAAAAATACTCCATGATTGTAGCTTTTATCAGTTTTAAGATATTTTCATATAAAATAACGATAAGTGCCAAAATTTCAACCTTCGGTCAACTTTGACTCTACCGAAATGGTCGAAAAACGCAATTGTAAGCTAAAACTCTTATATTTTAGTAATATTCAATCATTTATCTTAATTTTGCAACTAATTGGAAGTGTCTAGCACAATATTTCGATTTATGGTGAATTTATGAAAAAACTTTTTCCTTACGTCCGCGCGGTAACTCTTCCGAAAATAATCATACATGCGATTGTGGTAATGTTTGCACCATTTTAAATTAGCCGTTACATAAAGATATATGAAAATGTGCGCCAATTTCCATGCACAATACAACTAAAAACAACCCATGGTTTGTAGCTTTTATTCAATTTTTGAAATATTTTCATATAAAAAATGATAAGTGACAAATTTCAACATTCGGGTCAATTTTGACTCTACCGAAATGGTCGAAAAACGCAATTGTAAGCTAAAACGCTATATTCTAGTAATATTCAAGCATTTACCTTCATTTTGCAACAAATTGGAAGTCTCTAGCACAATATTTCGATTTATGGTGAATTTATGAAAAAAATAACATTTTCTTTACGTCCGCGCGGTAACTCTTCCGAAAAAATCATACGTGCGATTGTGGTAATGTTTGCACCATTTTAAATTAGCCGTTACATAACGTTTTTATATATGAAAATGTGCGCAATTTCATGTATAATACAACAATAATAGTTGAAGGTTGTAGCTATTCTCATTTTCGAAATATTTGCATATAAATCACGATAAATAGAAAAAAAACCACGTTCGGTCAAATTTGACTCTACCGAAATGGTCGAAAACGCAATTGTAAGATAAAACTCTTACAGTCTAGTAATATTCAGTCATTTATCTTCATCGTGAAACAAATTCGAAGTCTCTAGCACAATATTTAAATTTATGGTGAATTTTTAAAAAAAACTTTCCTTCCCTCCGCGCGCGGATTCTCCGCCACAAATCTCCGAAATGCGTAAGTCCCATTCTCGGAATATTTGCTCCGTTTCATATTAGGCATTTCATAGAGTTTTATATATGAAAATGTGCGCAATTTCATGTAGAATAAAACGAAAAATATTTGAAAGTTGTAGCTTTTCTTATTTCCGAAATAATTGCATATAAAAAAATATATATATAAAAAATTCGACATTCGGTCAACTTTAGCTCGTCAGATATGGCCGAAAACTGCATTTGTAAGCTAATATTCTTACAGTATTAGTAATATTCAATCATTTTGTCTTCATTCTGAAACATATTGGAAGTCTCTAGGACAATATTTGATTTATGGTGAATTTTTGAAAAAATATGTGTTTACGTAAGCGCGTTACGAATTCATGCATTATTTTGTGATAATATTTTCTCTGTGTTGCTTTATCGTTTTACAATGTGTTATATATCAAAATGATCGCAATTTAGTGCACATTACAACGAAAAAAAAGTAACTTGTTACCTTCAACCGTTTTGCGCACAGCGCGATTTGAATACAATTATATATGAAATTTCGTTTTTTGCGCTATCATATATCGCATTATTTATATATGATAATGATAACTTTTTTCATTTCTGATGGTTGCATACTAAACTTCAAGCAATGACAAAAAAAGGAGCCAAAAATGAACTCTTAATCTTGAAAACTAACGCGCTGTGATTTTTTGAAAAAAATATTTTTTCCGCTTACGCGCTCACTTCATTTCAAACCCCTCCGGCATACGGGAGTCATTTTTTATTTACTGCTCCGGCGTTTTAAGGGTTAAGAACCAAGAAACATCCCACGTTGGAGGCTTGAGCTCTCTAGGAGAACTCGACTGCTCAAACCCCTCAACTAGCAGGGAAAGTTCCCAGGAAGAGATGTCAATACCCTTAAGGCATAACTCAGTGCCGCCTTATAGCCTCTAATAGCAGAAACGGACAAATGTTTTTCGTCTCTGAGGAAGGTTAAAAAGTCTGCTATTCACTGAATAGAGGTCACGAGTGGAGAAAAACCCCGTTTACGACACCAATCACAGTAAATCGCCCATTTGCCTTGGTAAACTGCGGAGGTCGACTTTCTAAGACAGCTGGACATGTGCCCAGCTGTTCTCTGAGAAAAGCCTCTCACTTGGAGGAGATACTTGATAGCCTCCAACCGTGAAGAGACAGGGATTCTACTGACTGGTGGAACCTTTCCGCATGGGGCTGACACAGAAGATGTCGCCAAGGGGGAATCTCCCTCGGAGCCTCTGACGACGACAACAGCAGATCTGGAAACCATTCCACCTGAGGCCACAGAGGGGCTACCAGTGTCATCCGGAGACCCTGTGAACTCATCAGGCTGTTCAGAACCTGACGGATCAAACAAAACGGAGGGAAGGCACCAGGGTTGGCAAAAACCAATGGTTTTTTTTTTAAACCAAAAACCTTGGTTTTTTTGGTTTAAACTTTTTTTTTTAAACCATGAAATATGGTTTTTTACGGTTATTTAATTTTGTGCTACTAGGTATGGTTTTTGTCTGGGTTTATTTCATTTTTGTGCTACCCAGTATAAAACTAAAGCAATTTTAATGATAATCACACAATTCTGTGGCCCTATATGTATTTGACATACAAGTTTGATAAATCCATACACTTTTAAGAAGGATTAACAAAATTTATTAGTTTCATTATCTGTATGGCCAAAATTAACAACCTCTATATGTATATATCTCTTAGAACATTATGGTTGAAAGTCCAAATTTTTAGTTTAATGCAATACTTCAAACAACTGTATATTAGAGAGAGAGAGAGAGTGAGTGGAGAGATGCTTTAGTTTTGTAGATATGTCATGTCTAATACTTGTATCTGGTTTGTTTACAAGTTTGGATCTGATTGAGTCAAATATCAAGTTACTAATTTACCATTTTAAGGGTTATATTTTTATTAATGAATTTTCTGACTTTCTATATTCAAAATGGTTTTTATTTATTACATCTAAAAAAATAAATAAATACCAGATTTAAATAGCAGATTAATAGTACATGATCATGGTCATTTAATCATAAATATGGTTAGTTGGCAACTGTAAGAACACTGCCAAGCTAGTGCTACTGGCATGCCTGGCATAGTGGCATGTTACTCTAGTCATGGTAGGCTACAATCACTCTCTGGTTGTTTTTCAATAATGTGGATGACTGCAAGTGGTCATATTGCTGAAAATAACTGATTAACATGACAGGTAGAAAAGCAGACATTTGGAAATTTTATGAAAAAAAAGTGGTGGAAGGCAGAAAGGGTTGTAGAGCTATTTGCAAAAAATGCCACATTGCAATGGAAGGGCAAATAGCAAGAATGAAGGCTCATTACAGTATTTGTGTTGCCTTGGAAACTGGCAATGAAATTGGTAAGTAAATGTGTTATGGAAAGATGTTATGCTTCAGGGTGTAATTAGTTATTATTTTAATTATGCTAGAGTACTTTGCCAATTTTATTTGAAAATCCAAGTAAACTGATAAAAACACCAAAAGTTGCCAAAAATATATATTACCTAAAATAAAAGTTATAAAGGAAACATGAAGACCAAAAAAAAAAAAAAATAAAAAAAAAGAACCATAAAAACCAAAAAAAAAAAATGTTTTTTTATTGACTGGTTTAAACTAAACCGCCAACCCTGGAAGGCACACACCTCCAGGTTGTCCCAGGGATGTTGGAATGCATCCTCTGCCAATGCTAAAGAATCTGGAACCACTGAACATAACACCTCCAGCTTCCTGTTGAAGCATGTCGTGAAAAGATCCAGCATGGGTCTCCCCCAAATCTGGAAAAGCTTGTCTGCCACCACGTGAAGAAGGGACCACTCTGTGCCTAGGATCGGATCCCGGCGACTGAGTTTGTCTGCGACCACGTTCTGTTTCCATGGGATATACCTGGCTGAAAGCTCTACCGAATTGCTGACTGCCCACTGGTGAAGCTCGACGGTCAAGGCGTGAAGTTGATGTGAAACCAGGCCTCCCTGTTTGTTCACACAGGCTACCACCTTGGTGTTTTCCGACATGAGAACGATAGAATGACCCTCTACCTTCCCCCGAAACTCCTTCAGACCCAGGAAAGCCGCCTTCAACTCTAAGACGTTGATATGTTGCTGTTTCTCCAAACTCCAAACACCTGAAGCAATGAGGTCACCTAAATGAGCGCCCCAACCTGTGAGGGAGGAGTCTGAGAACAGAAGGAAGTCCGGTGGAAGAGAATGCAGAGGGACACCCTTCAACAGATTCTGATTGTCCAACCACCAACGAAGGTCTTCTCTCACTTCCAGAGACAGAGGAACCATAAACAGGGGAGAGTCCCCCGCTGGAGACCAGAATTCTCCAGTCTCCATTGCAGAGACCGAAGATGAAGATGCCCATGAGGGACCAGCTTCTCCAGGGAAGACAACACTCCCAGAAGAACCTGCCACTGATGAGCTGACTGATGTGACTTTGACAGGAAGTTGCGCACTACTGCCCACAATTTCTCCAATCTCTCATCCGACGGGAAAACTTTTGCCACTGTCGTATCGATGACCATGCCCAGGCAGAGAATCCTTTGAGTGGGTACGAGATTTGACTTTTCCTGGTTGACTAATATGCCCAGGTCCAGACAGAACGGAAGTAGACGATCCCTGTCCTGCAGCAGTTTCTCCATGGAAACTGCCAAGACTAACCAATCGTCGAGGTACCTCAGCAAATGGATCCCCTTAGCTTGGGCCCAACTTGACACGAGAGAAAAGACCCTTGTGAACACTTGAGGGGCTGTCGTCAGCCCAAAGCACAAGACTTTGAACTCGAAGATCTTGTCCGCAAGAGAGAAGCGAAGGAACTTCCTGGATGTGGGATGAACAGGGATTTGGAAGTATGTGTCCCGTAAGTCTATCGACAGCGTGAAGTCATCTTCCCTCACGGCTGCCAACACCGAGCATGGGGTCTCCATCTTGAACTGTCTTCCTGACGAAGTGATTCAAGCCAAGAACTTCAGAGAATCTGGAGGATATGCCTTCCTGAGCTGTGGCTTGTCTGACAGAGGAGGAGAGAAGTCGAATGGCAGTAAGTGTCCCACCGGAAGGACATTTACCACCCACTTCTCCGCCCCATAACTCTGCCACTTGGCCCAATGGCCAGCCAGGCACCCCCGCCCACCTGTGGTGCAGGAGAGGGAGAGGCACCTAACCTACCGATGGCCCCTTTTACCTCTGCCTTGGGCCCCTTCTTGGCTTAAAGGAACGAGAGTGAAAGGGGCGTTGATCTTCTGACTTAAGCTGTGTCGAACGGGAAGGCCCTACCTAACTCAAGGTCCTCGACGGCCTACCAGGCGACGGTCTCCATGACTGCTGCTGGACAGGGGGGGGAAGGAGTAGGAGCCGGATGTCTCCGAGGACGAGACTCCGACTTAGATACGGCCTGGTGCACCAGTCAGTCTTTGGTGTCTGCCCAGTGCCGGTCTATCGCATTTTCATGTTCTGTCCGAGGAAACAAATATGATATTGTTATGATACAATAAAGTTTTATGCATACTTACCTGGCAGGTATATATATAGCTGTATTTTCTGAAGTCCGACAGAATTAAAAATTTAAAAACTTATCCGACACACGCAGTGGTCGGCCAGGTTGGTTAGTACCCATTCCCGCCGCTGGGAGGCGGGTATCAGGAACCATTCCCATTTTCTATTCATAATTTTTATTTCCACTGTCCCCTGAGGGGAGGTGGGTGGGTACTTGAATATATATATATCTGCCAGTTAAGTATGAACAAACTTTATGTATCATAACAATATCATTTTGCTCATGAACTTACCTGTCAGATATATTATATAGTTGAACCCCACCGTTGGAGGTGGGAAGGACAGAATAGAAGGATTTTGGGACACAAATGCATGCAGATGATTTACATCTTGGTTCCACCTGTTAGCATAGCCGACTTCGTGATTACTGTCACCAAGTCTGCTTCTGCTTTACTAGAGTTGCCAGCGAGGTAGAGACCTATAAAGCTGGTGCACTCCAGATGATCTGTCAACAGGGGCATGACCACAAGTGACTAGACCATATTGACCATACCATGAGGGCTAAGAAGTAAAATAAATATATATATATAATTATATATATCACCACCTGACCAACCTAGCCAAAGTTAATGTGTGTTAACTAAGGCTTCAGAGTTAAGAAGTCGCCGTTGTCAGCGACTCCACAACTAAATTAAGAGCTCTTCCTAACCATTTTTCTACAGGATAGGATGAGTAGTACTTCTTGCCCCCAAGATTGTGTCTGCAGACACGTATGGCCCTAGCGAGCAGCAGATCTCATATGCCATCTTCACATCTCGCAGGGAGTGTGAAGTGAACCAGAGTTGCTTCGCTAAAATATGGTACTCAGGATGTTTGCTGAGTTGCCATGCTCTGTTGAAATGCTTCCGAGGCCGCGCCCTCACCTCGTGAGCATTCAGAAAAAAGAGATTTCAAATCTTTTTTTTTTTTTTTTTTTTTTTTTTTTTTTTTTTTTTTTTTGTTTTTTTGAAAGAACTCCTTAACCCTAAAACCAGGGTGTTACTTCGATATGGGCAAGTCTGGTCTTTTTTTTCGGAACACTGCAGATTGCTCGACTGACTTCGACTTTCTTGATTTTAAGTAGATAAAACTTGAGAGACCTGACAGGGCACAGGACTCTCTCTGGCTCCTCCCCACTAACTTGTGCCATCCTTGCTTCCAAGATCCTGGCCAAGGACAAAAAGGGTTTCCATTCTTAGGCCATAACGAAAGGCTTAGAGAGCACACCTCCTTGTGTCTCTAAAGCCAAAACTTGTGACGATGGCTTAAAATCTCACTAACCCTCTTTGTCGTATCTAGGGTGGTTAGAAGAAGGCCTTCCTGATCACATACAAGAAGTTAACAGGCAGGAGAGGTTCGAATGCTTTGACATCAGAACTTCACGACTACGTCTGTACTAAAGTCAGGTGAACGACCAGTTTTTTTGACCAGTCAGACGAATCAAGGACAGCAAGGCTGTACCCTGAAGACCAAAAGGCACTATTCTTAGCTGAAGGATGAGTGTCTGGACTGCCTGGGCGATTCAATCTAAGCAAACCTTGGGGGTGTATCAACCGAACAACCCAACGTCGTCCGCAATCAACTTCGTCAATAAGAAACTCAGGGCTACTATATGTCGCCTGATCTCGCACGAGTGTCCTGACTCCGAGAAAACAGGCGAGACAAAAAGTAGATGGTGAGCTAGAATCGAGATTCCACAGACCTCAATGATCGTGAAGGTCTTTGTTGTTTGACAGATGCAAATCTGTCAAACAACATTCTCTGTTGTCTGTTCGCACTGGCAGAATTTTCAAAACTCTCGGCAACCGCATAGACCACTGGTAGTTCAGGTGATCTCCCCCACGTTCCCGTGGCGTTGGTACTTGGAACTAGTATTCCCGTTTTCCTCAGATTTCTCTGAAACCCTGTCTCCTGAGGGGAGGAGGGTGGGAATTTAATTATATATACTGCCAGGTAAGTATGCATAAAACTTTATTGTATCATAACAATATCATTTTTATGCATGACACTTACCTGGCAGGTATATATATAGCTGATTGACACATTTGGAGGTGGGTCAGACAGCAATATCGTTATAATTCAAAAATTAACTAATTTTTTAAATTATTTTTATTTAAGTTCCTTACCTGCTAAGGTAGCTGACTTCGTAGGTCCTGCTCTTAGCCTGCTAAACCTTAGTAGCTCTCAACTAGGATGTGACCTGTTTGTTGAGAAAGCTAACAACAAGGGTCTGACAACTGGACGTGACCAATTTGTTGACAGGAAACCCTAGCCCTCTCTTACCAGGGGCATTCATGCTAGGATAAGTTAGACCACCTGAACCACACACAAAGCTAACGTAACACATTACACTTCACATACTGAAGAGGAAATAACCCTCTCAGACAACCATAAAAAGAACACCACTTAATTAAAATACCTAGCATGTTAGTAATCTATCGAGACGATTCGTACGGACTTTTGCAATCCTGTAACGAACCTCTAGATGATCGTTACATTCTACGCCTGTTGTTATAATAGGCTCTTTCTCGTAAACTCGAGCAGGGACCGAGAGAAGATACTTCGTTAAGATATGAGAGAGCTGTGGAATATCAGAGTTGATGTGGACCACTGTTCCAAAAACTCGTTTCGAGGACTGGAGGGACGACCGAATTGCATTTACTTCTTTCAGATTAAGATCCAGGACATCTGAAACACTATCCAGATGTCCGGCACCTCCTTTCTATCATGACGCACTGAGAGATGTTCAGAATAATTCCTAGATCTTGAATAATATTTCAGTTTCCCGGTAGTAAAAAACTGTGGTCTGAATTGCAGTCTATTCGGGAAACAAACTTCTTCAGGAAGGAAATGGTCCCCAGCAAGCTCATCCATTCCCGCCATTCCCCCCGAGTATGCTTACTTCCCTATAAGGCTGCGCTTTGCCTAAGCAGGAGAGCATATAAAAGTGCAATGTTGCGGTAGACTCGTAGTTCTATACCGTGCGGTAACGAGCACCGAAAGGATTAAGAGATAACTCTGTTGAACATAGTAAGGCAAAACTAATGCAACGTTTATTCATTCACGTAAGAAATCCCCTCAATCTTAGGCTAAAGTCCGGTGATTGTAGGACAAAGAGGATACAGTTAGTCAGTCAATCCCGCAGGAGAGACTGTAACCGCCAGCACAGAGATACGGTTAGTCAGTCAACCCCGCAGGAGAGAGAGAGACGTAACCTACCGCGGATGACCCCGCACGATCTGTTACTGGCTCGGTTGGAAGTTTGGAACTTGGACAGTCAGACACAGCAGCAGCCAGCAGCTTACGAACGTCGTCTCTTAACTTTATGTCTGGGTTGCCAGCTACCCTATTCTACGAAGAAATAGGTCCGTTATTTTTTGAACAAAAAGACACTCTCAAGCTGGTATATTTAAGCGAAACAGAAAACGCTAAATATATAGATGCGTTTGTGTCGTCAGACACTACCATACAACGGTAAAAGATAAATCAGAAACTCCTGGAAGGCTGCAGGGAGTGACGATTAAATGTCCTTAAAATAGTAGACAATAGACCTCTCGGTTGCCATCCGAAGAGGTAACTACAGCAAGCGTGTATGACTTGAACCAACCAGTAGTAAAATAACGCAAGGCAAAAAAAAATTTTATTATATCACAATAAAGTTTGTTCATACTTACCTGGCAGACATATATATAGCTGAATTCGGAAATACAGCTACATACTATCTGACAGGCAAGTTTCATGAACAAAACTTAGAGAATCGAAGCAGACAGCTCAAGCTTCTTAAGATACAGGACATAAGCGTTCATTGACGTAGTCTACCAGTCTATTTCTTGTAGAGTCTGCGAATGAGGAAGGAGAGCTCTTCCGAACCTTGTCCTTATTCGCTTACGCAATATCAAGTTAATGAGATGTTTGTCAATGAGAAACTAACCCATTAACGGTACAGAGAGATATTTTGTCAATGAGGGGAGACCCACTTACTTGACAAAACGATAGTATATTGTCAATGGGGGAAAGTCACTGAATTGACAAAACGTATCCAGGAAGTCGAGCCTTTTATTTTTCGATTCCCGTCTCAAACAAGGAAGGGACAAGAATCCTGTTAAGAGACTGGGCTTACGGTAGGTAGAACGACGATGCTCAATCGGCATGGAAGTCTCGACTAGAAACTAACAAAACTCTATCATCTGAAAAACCCTTTCAGATGGTCTAAAAAGCTTTAAATTTATTGGCAGTATGGCAAAGGAAGTCCTGTCTTGCGCTTTCCTGAAGAGCGTCCTTTTGATGAGTGCCTTTGCAAGAATCCTACTGAACGTTTGCCGAAAATCCTGACGTTCAGGACGTCGAGCCTTTACATAACCCGTAACTGTCTTATCTCAAAGTCTTGACTGAGGTAGAGAAAACGAGATCTTCCCTTGAGCTTTCCTTAACTCCATCCACCTTTGCGAAAAGCAATATAATATTGACAGAGACCTCTTGAATCCACGAAACACCCGAGGTCTTGCTGGGTTTTCGAAGACGAAGTTCTGTTCACTTTCTTGAGGCTCAAATCTTAAACAAGAGCTTGAAGAGTTCAACAGAAACATTCTGGTGCGCTCTCGGCGTCCACTGGCGAGGCGTCGGCGTCCTGGTGCGCGCTCGGACGTCCACTGGCGAGGACGCTCGGCGTCCTGGTGCGCGCTCGGCGGCCACTGGCGAGGACGCTCGGCGTCCACTGGTGAGTGCGTCCATCCGAGCGTCCTGTTCAAGCCGATCGTCCAAATAAGCGTGCAGAAAAGCGTCACGCTCCTGACAGGCGTCAAAACAAGCGAGAGAAACTGCCTTCTTTTTCCTATTTCTTGGTGGAAAGAAGTACACGTGATCAGGCAACTTTCGCCTTCTTACTTCTCACTGAAACACATAACGAGGGAGAAGGGACGTGAAGCGTCCTCTTCTATAAAGCTTCTTAGAGGCGCGAGTCCTTCCGAGAGCTCCATCCCTTGTGCGGGGAGGACGCCTCGAGGACGAGAAGCAATCCTTCAGGATTCGTGCATGTGCACGCACTTTGGCAGTCTGGGGATTTTCATCAGAAACTGCCGAAGGCACGCCAGATCGGTGGGGTTCCCTGTAACCCTCCTTCGGCTTTCGACATGCCCTCTCCCTTGGTTCTGGGAGTTCGACAGAGGTCTAGACCTAGAGGCGTTTATAAGGCCGATCTGACGCACCCTCCACTACACAAGGGGCACTGTCACTGCACTTAGCCACTTCACTATTGCTCTCTAAAGCAAGCACTTTCGATTCTAAGTTACGAATCGAAATAGTATAAGAGAAAGGGCAATAACCTCTACAGACACTGTTTTAGGGCCCGAAGGCAACATTACAGGTTAGGCGTAACAAAAACAGAAGTAGAACTCTTCACAACAATGAAGGAGAGCGATCACCTCCCGCGACATAGTCATAACCCGTAGGCCATACTACAGCGTTAGGCAAAATAAAGTCTACCGGAAGGTTAGCAGTATCACTACCCTGACTTTCGTATTGATTAATTGCGTACATACTAAACCAAACTTTATTCCTTTACGGAATTAGACACGTTTACTGATTAATTGCGTACATACGAATCATACTTTTTCCTTACGGAAATAGACATGTTTACTGATTAATTGCGCCCCCCAAGTGCGGAACTACCGAAGCTTTCGGTAGCCACACCCTATCTTTGCAGACAACACCCTCTGAAACTAGCCTAACTAGATTCAGATATCTTATGCAAAAATGAATCAAATTCAAATCAATTTAAGATAGCGTATGCCTAGCCACAAATCCAAGTAAACATAAATTAAAAGACAATTAGGATACTTAGCGGCAAATGAAGTTTCCAAAATCCTAAGCCGGAGGTACTGAAAACAGGTGTTTTCAGTACCGGCGACAGAAAATTTATGAATAGAAAATGGGAATGGTTCCTGATACCCGCCTCCCAGCGGCGGGAATGGGTACTAACCACCTGGCCGACCACTGCGTGTGTCGGAAGTTTTTTAAATTCTGTCGGACTTCAGAAATACAGCTATATATATACCTGCCAGGTAAGTGTCATGCATAAAAATTGGGACTCCAACAGATCTCCATTCCTCAATGCCAGCAAGGGTTAAGATGGCGTGACAACAAAAATGCAGAGCTCGTAGCATAGTACTTCCTATGTCTCGTGAGAGGCGGGGGTGGTAGTTTGGTAGAGCCCCTAGAGCGAAGCGGCCCATCCCGGTCCGAAACAGAGGTGTTAACCTTCTGCAAGATCGACTGAACGTGCCCCGACAAAGGAAGCTGAAGAGATGATTTGGGGTCCTGAGTAGCTCCCACCAAGGCTTCCAAGCAAGAAGGAGTACAGTAAGACGACTGAGCCTGAGTCCTACTTTCCAAATTGTTAAACCCACGAAGGAGATCAACAACTTCCGAAAAGGAAGACAGAAACTCTTGCGTGTCTCCCTCCTCCTGCTCCGGCAACAGAGACTGACAATGAGAAGGATGTGTAGGCTCTTCTAAAGTGCCTTCCCCACCAAAATTAATGGAAGGATTAGTAGCCAAACAGTCCGAAACCCCAACTAACCTGTCTGGGCTGGTCCAAGCTTCGGCATCCGAGATGAACCCACTATAACACTAGGAACATCACTTACCTCAACAGATGACTCCACATGTCCATGAATGGTCACGGACCTGGCGGACGTACGTGCATGAGATGGGGGGGAAACTTGAACACTGAGATCAAAGGAGAATCCCTTAGAGTCGAACTCTTGGAAGCACCAGTGAGAGGGGCAGGCAAACACTCCAGCTGCACCAACCCCTTGCTCACTACCTTTGACCTCTTGACAGGCGCCTTGAGATCCTTACGGCGACGAATAGGCCTTGGAGAAGAAGAAGCACTAACATCACGTGCACGGGCAGGGGAGGTAGCAACACGCTCGTGATGTGCATTGACACGGGGGTGGCGGTCACACGCTCGAGATTCGAGGCATAGGATGAACCATCTCCTGCAGAACGCACACCACTAACACTGCCCGAAACAACAGCACTCTCGGGAACATTTCTGTGTTGTTCCTCCCTCGAAGGCGAAGGAAGGGCAAAGTCCTTAGCCTTCCAACACTTGATACGCCGACGGGTCATAGAGGAGGAAGAGGGAGAGGAAGACAGCACTAATTTCTTATGCGCACTCTTCTCAGGAGGCGGGGACAAAGCAACACATATCCTACCAGTCCTCCCAACCGATAAGGCAGCCAACTTCACATCCAATACAGAGTCCAACCTCTGAAGCACTGCCTGGCATATGACCTCAGACTGATGTGCCAGAGAAGGCTCCGATGACAAGGAAGGGAGATGTAGCGAACTGGGCGGCAGTGATGACATCATGGCTGAGAAAGGCGGATCAGAGGAGACAACTGGAAGAGACGTCATAGATGTGAGTTACGTCAAAGCTTCCCCTCGGTGCGAGGGGGAAAGAGACGCCATTGGCGGAGGAATGCACAAGGACGGACCCCGTGACGTCATCAACTGGGCTGACGCCACAGCGTCACTCCGACTTGAAGTGGCGGCAGACGCTAGCGGAGCAATACAAGATGGCCGGGAGGAGGGGGGATGGCCTGGCCAGAACGGGAATAGGGGGTGCAAGTCTCCACAAAATGCGCTAGCAACCCCTCCAAGGACGGGTTACCCCCTAGGCCAAGCATCTCCCAAATCATCGCCATTTTGGACGCCTCCGACTCTGGAAAAGAAGAGATTGAAAAAGCCTCACCCTTTTCAGGCACCAAATAAACTCCCAAGGAAGAAGGGTCTACATTACAAACATTACCCTGGCAGCCTCTCGATACTTCCATCAATGAATCAATGGAAGAAAGGAGATGCTACTGTGAGGGTTGGCTACCGCAGGAGATGAAACATCGGGAATAGGCGCAAACCCTTCCCAAGAAGGAAGAGTTGAAACCCTCTGATGTTCTCTCTTGCCATAAAACGACCTCCACTGCTCTTTAGGCCATGCCCGGCATTCCGTGCAAGGATTCGTAATAGTACAAAAATTAGAATGACACCTACTGAATGTGATGTGAGGGTCAGTCGCTGCCGAAGCCAAAAATCCAGAACACGGAAAACCTGGAACTCCGGGGCACATACGCTGACGCCGAGAAGGAGCAGAAAAAGCCATAATACCAGCCAAACACACACACACATACACACTATAAGAAATGAAACGGGCAATGAACCGGGAAAAGGCCAAGAGAGGTGAAACACAACTCTCACTCAGATGATCAAAAGAAAGACTGGCGTAGTGGTGTCGTCCTTGACCACTCCTAACCCGAGCTACGCATGCATTGCCAGATATCACAAGATTCCTTGCTTTCTTCTGCTTTTTAACCGGATCCAGCTAGGCGCTAGATATTATCCTATTGTTAAGACCAAAGGTTTGTTCATGTATGAACAACTTTTCATTGGAACGTAACTATTTCACAGGAACACAAACACAACATTTTTTAATCCTGGATAAACCCTACAAAAGTGTTTGTTTAATTTTTTATGTAATTTATAAGTTTTCAAGCTTCTATATTTAAATTAACATTAAATAATAAAAATCACAATTTTTGGAAGTAAATTGTATTTCTCCTAACTATACAAACCTGAGGCCCTTTACATAAGGAATTATTTTCAGCGTAGCTGGAATTACGGCCGTTAAATTCTTGAACAAGGTGGTTAGGCAGTAACTACCATGTGGCAGATGGGTAGGCTAGCCTGCCCGGATGCAAACACTCCACTTTGCCTTTCGGCCCAGGTTCAGATTGAGGAGTGGCATGAGGTGGGCATGTATACAAAGGACCTCAGGTTTGTATAGTTGTGGCGGAATCACAAGCTCAAAAACAAGCTGCAGAATCCCCCCCCCACATATATTTACCTAATCAGTCCAGCTGCCAACTCACCCCAGTCACACTTTCTACTTTACACTTCAGAATACAGCAGGACAATTGAACTATTCCTACAAAAAAAAAAAAAACGCAAACACATACTTACCAACTCCACCAATCCAGATACTCTGGGCTATCCTGTGCTGTCCACTGGTCGAGGTCACAGAGATACCAACAACAACCACCAAGAACCACAACAACACCAACAACCAAGAACCACGACACCTCAACCCAACACAACAATACCAAGGACTACATCCCAACAACTCAACAACAATCAAGGAACACAACCACAACTCAACAACACAGCAACCAACCAAGGAACATAACCACAACCTAACAACACAACAACCAACCAAGGAACACAATCTCACATATAACAACAAAACACAACAAAAGACCACTGCACAAATAACACAAAAAATCACAACAGCACAGGCACAACAACTCCAAGCAAAAACACAACTTAACAATAAATCAACAAAACAAATCAATAACACACAAAACTCAACTGACTTCCAGTACCTTCAAATAATTCCTCCAACACTCCTAACTGTCACCAGCTCTCACCAAAGACTAACCGAAAACTCACCAAAAACACAGAACTCTGATCTCTACCAGCAGACAACCCAGCCAGAACTCACCAACAGCCAATACAGTCGTTAACCATCCAACGACCAATTTCTCTCTCTCTCTCTCTCTCTCTCTCTCTCTCTCTCGTCTCTCTCTCCTCTCTCACTCTCTCTCTCTCTCTCTCTCTCACACACACACACACAGACGTTGT
The DNA here is from genome assembly GCF_015104395.2 of Macrobrachium nipponense. Taxonomy (NCBI): domain Eukaryota; kingdom Metazoa; phylum Arthropoda; class Malacostraca; order Decapoda; family Palaemonidae; genus Macrobrachium; species Macrobrachium nipponense. The sequence continues at coordinate 19,261,653 of NC_087202.1, forward strand.
CAAATGGAACTCCATAACTCCTCCATATTTCCTCCCCCGTTACATTTGACAACGTCTCCTTTCACTCACAACACCCACACTAAATAGCCTTCCGCAACACCCACGGATGCTCAGATGCAGGTCACCTGGATCTTGTTTGAGGGCCCTCATATACACTCTCAGTTACACTGCCATCAACTTCTCCCAGATCACTCCCAGTCAGACTACCATTACTATCTCCCTCACTACCATCCCCCCAAATCCCATTCACTATCTCATCTACCCCTTCTAACTCTTTTCCGAAACTTCTGCCACCAAATCACTCACCTCATTTACACTCCTGCTAAACTCCTGAAGAGACTCATTCATACTCATTCATACTGCCAACTACATCCTTACCACCTGATTCCCCTCCCAGTGAAACTTCACTAAACCCTGACAATTCAAATCCACACACGCTATATGTATCATTCCTCCCCTCAAATTCGTCTGTATTACACGCCTTATCCACCATTTTTACCCTAACACTAACCCCTCTATCATGCAGTTCACGTTTCTCCCTTTCATTCCCTTTCCTTACCTTCTTCCTCTTTCTTCCATACTCAACCAACACTAACTGCCAATCTTCCAGACCCATTTGCTCACTGACACTCGGCTCACATTTATTCACCCTCAACCACTCTCCCATCGCATTCTCCCGAACATACTGTCACATACTAGAGGACCCACCCAACTGAATCCCCTTACCACCTAGTTCCCCGAATTCCCAACCTGACTCATCCTCTTTCGCCTACACACACTTGCTACATGACCCTCCATTCCACATTCAACACATTTCGCACGCTGTTCTCTACACATCCTAGCATAATGCCCATTCGTCCCACAGTTGCCGCAAACTATGTTCATACGGGTACCCCAACGTCCACTAGCAATGTGCCCTGCCTGTCCACACCTATAACATTTAATATCCCTATCTTTCTTACATTCACTCATCAAATGCCCTCTTTGCCCACACCCGAAGCACGCTCCTAACGCCCATCGACATTCATTCTTCCTGTGTCCTGGCTTACCACATCTATAACACTGCTGCTGCTCTCGCTCACAACTAACTGACCCTACTCTTCCAACACTTGCACTCCTATCTCTTTTTGGGCTCACTACACTCATGTTACTTGCCCTAATGCTCCTATCTACCACTCGCTCTGCCATTTGCCTCGGCCCTTCCGAAACTGCCTCCCTATAGCTTCTAAACTCTGGTACAACCTCAGCTACTTCAGTCCTAACACTAACACTTCTACTCTCTTTCATACACCTGTCTAACTCGTAATCCTCTACTATCTCTAAAATGTCGTTCCATGTTAATCTTTCATTCGTCCATTGCATTTTCTCCTTACGTTTCAACGTTTCAGATTTATAAACTCATATACACTCTCTGGTACAGTCGCCAACAACTTTCGCACTAACTCCTTACACTCATTTATCCCTTCGTCCCCAAACTTTTTCCTGGCTAATGTTTCTAACCTACAGACATACATCGACAACGACTCACCAACATTCATTCTTGCCTCTTCAAAATCTTGCTTTCTCCTATATCTAACGCTACTCTTTATCCTCTTTGCCTGTTCTACAATAATAGCTTTTACACTCATACGGCACATTTCCTACACTCATCATTACCCCATACATACTCAACAAGAATCCCGTCAAAAAGCTACCTAACTCTCTTGCCCAGACTCTCTTGATAATTATCCCCATACTTTGCCTCACAATACCTCTCATATTCTTTAAAAAAAGTCCCCTATGTCCCTACTACCATATTCCTCATATTGTGCACATCGGGGTACCTCTCTCATATACACAGCCTTTTGTACCTCTTGCTCACTTTCACTCTCACTACTTCCATTCTGACCCCTCTTTCCCTCTTCCAAACACAGCGAATCCACTTCCATACTCACATCCATACCGCTGACTATGCTCTTCTTACCCTTCTTCTTTCTATCTACCTGTTTCCACTCACCACTATCCAAATCATTCTCAGCCCTTTCCCCAATGTATTCTGTCCTAATCTCATCCTGTCTGTCACCCTTACTAACCTTTCCCTTAGTCTTCTTTTCCTCAGCCCCCTTCTTATTCTTGTCCTCAGGTTTATCCTTATCCTGTGTCTTCCCCTTCTTTCCCTTACCTATCACAACCGAATCACCTTCGTCACTTGTACTCTCATCCACTCGCTCATTCACTTTCTTTACCACTCCTGGCCTGTCACAAGACCCAGTAGGCCTACCTCCTACAGCTTCCTCTCCCACGAATCCCTTCATCATTTCCTGCATCATCTCTTGCACTTCATTCATCATTACCCCCAATTTTTCATCCATTCTCTCTTCCACTCCTTTCACCTCTTCTTTCACCTCTTCTTTCATTTCCACTTTCGCACTCCTTAGCATTCCTTTCATTTCCTCTAACTCCCTCTTCTGCTCCTCACACTCTACCCTCAACCTCTCATTCTCCACTTCCAACCTTCCCTTAGCTTCCCTCGCCAACCGTAACTCCTCCTTAAGCCTCTCTATCTCCTTCAACCCTTCCATCCTCACTTTCTCCACCAATCACACAACTCACTACCCCAACTGCCCTGCAGCTGCAGCACCAACAGTCCCTGTTCGGGCGCAAAAATAATGTGGCGGAATCACAAGCTCAAAAACAAGCTGCAGAATCCCCCCCCCCCCCCCCACCATATATTTACCTAATCACTCCAGCTGCCCAACTCACCCCAGTCACCCTTTCTACTTTACACTTCAGAATACAGCAGGACAATTGAACGATACCTACACACAGAACAAAAAAACAAAAAAATAAAAAAACACAAACACATGTATACTTACCAACTCCACCAGTCGAGATACTCCGGGCTATCCTGTGCTGTCCGCTGGTCGAGGTCACAGAGATACCAACAACAACAACCAAGAACCACAACAACACCAACAACAACAACCAAGAACCACGACATCACAACCCAACACAACAACACCAAGGACTACATCCCAACAACTCAACAACAACACAACAACCAAGGACAACAACAACACAACAACAACCAAGGAACACAACCACGACACAGCAACCAACCAAGGAACATAACCACAACCTAACAACACAACAACCAACCAAGGAACACAACCTCACATATAACAACAAAACACAACAAAAGACCACTGCACAAACAACACACAAAATCACAACAGCACAGGCACAACAACTCCAAGCAAAAACACAATTTAACAATAAATCAACAAAACAAATCAATAACACACAAAACTCAACTGACTTCCAGTACCTTCAAATAACTCCTCCAACACTCCTAACTGTCACCAGCTCTCACCAAAGACTAACCGAAAACTCACCAAAAACACAGAACTCTGATCTCTACCAGCAGACAACCCAGCCATATATCCAAAAAGTAAATAATAAAGATATATATGCATATTACGATTATAACAATTACATGAATAGCTGATAACGATCTACATGAATAACTGGTAAACTGTTCTGCAAGAAAGTTGAGTATAGCAATTCATTTACAATAGGTACGAAAGTCAAGATGTCGTGACGTCATAATACAGGACTTGATAATTAAAAGAACATTCTAACTCCGAAAAATAATTACTTAAATTTGAGTCAGAATCGAGTTACTTTTTCAATAATGAATATTTTCAAATTAATCATCATAAATATGTAAAATATTGATGTTTTACTATTTATTTAAATAATTATCTAGTGCACGCTTTGTCGTCTTCTACCAAAAAAGTAGTTCCCTTAAAAACGTCGTGGCCAGGGACCGTGTTCCAATTGTTGTGATGAAAGTGCCCCAGCGTCTATGGGTACAGGTGGTGTGCGGATTTATCACAGGAAATTGGAAGTTTCTTGACACAAGCGACTCCACAAACATTGAGATGGCGTCAATCTTCTAAGTTATTTAAGCGTAAGTAAAAATTTTGAAAGCGTTTTGGTGAAATTTGCACTGCGTTGGCCACCCTTTTCACTACCCTCTGTTTAAAGCTTTAAATTTGGGCTTAATTTCTAACTGTGGAGAAAATACTTACTTCGAAAGGAGTAGAGGTCTTTAGCTGCGTCTCTCACCACCAACAAGTTGCGACTGATGCCCATCTCTGGTGTCAGAACGCGTTATAAGTACTTTTTCGGAGGGTGGCCATCCGTGACCGTCAGTGTGTTGGCAAGTCTATGCGGTTGTTTCCCCTACTTCGAAAGGAGAGTAAAGGTCTTGAGCTCCTTCTCTCACCACTAACAACTCGTGACTGATGACCATCTCTGGTGTCAGGACGTGTTAAAGTACTTTTTCGGAGGGTGGCCATCCATGACCATCGGTGTGTTGGTCAGTCCACTCGGTTGTTTACCCTAATAAAAGCACTTTAAATTTCTTAGATTTGAGGGCTACATTAGTATTTGCACTAAAGACCATAGGACTCGGTGTATATTCATCTTTATGGTAGAAAAATACAGTGGTACCTCGAGATACGAAATTAATCCGTTCTGAGGCTCCCTTCGTATCATGTTTTCGTATCTTGGACCACATTTTACATGTAAAATGGCTAATCCGTTCCAAGCCCTCCAAAAACACCCCAGTAAATTTCATAATAAAGATAAATTGACCTATAAACAATGAAATACTACAACAATTTGGACCATTCAATACCTAACTTAATAACGTACTGCTAATTACCTGTAAATAAAGTGTATTAGTGTACATGGTATACAAGAAATACTGTATGTATGTAGTAAAATGTGGAAGCTTACCTTTCGAGTGAGGCTATCTCCGAAAGTGGCGACAGAGGAGGAGGACAAACAGCAGATACGTACGTACACCTAACTTTACGAAACATAAAAAAATGTAAGGAAAACTAAACTAAAATTTACAAAACACATTAACAAAACTGTAACATTTAACTTTACAAAAAACTAAAATTAAAAAAAAAATGTATTTCTTTTATTTTTAAATTTTTGTTTACTTTTTTATACTTTACGTAGGTTTTTTTTTTTTTTTTTTTTTTTTTTTTTACAAAATTTCAACTTCATCACCACTTTCAACTTTCTGTTTTTTAGTATCACTTGGTTCTTCCTTTTTACTTACTCCTGCTAATACTAAAGGCCTCTTTAAAAAATAACTATCCAAGGAAGATTGCTTCTGCCTACTTTTCACAATGTTCCTGAAATGACTCAGGCAAACGTCATCAAACTGCGCAAGCATACGACCTCTGTGAGCCTTTTCGGGGTTTCTTTTTTCTACAAACGATTGCACTTTATGAAAAGCGGCTAGAACATCCTTAATTTCTGCCGTTGTCATAGGGTTGTCCTCCTCGCCGCTGCTATAGAACTCCTCTTGAACAACGTTATGTTGCATGGCCTCCAACTCCTTCAGGTCATCCGTCGTAAGCTCGTCTTGGTGCTCCTCGAGAAGGTCGTTGATGTTGTCCTCGTCAACGACCAGCCCCATGGACTTGCCGAGTGCAACGATCTCGTCAAGATCTGGTTGCAAAACAGTTTCAGTATCGTCAACTGTTTCTGAATCTGCAGCACCAGCTTCGCCCACATCGAATCCCTCGAAGTCTCGGGCGGATACGGCATCAGGCCAGAGTTTCCTCCACGAGGAATTCAAGGTCCGCCTCGAAACCTCCTGCCAAGCTTGGTCGATGAGTCGGATGCATATGACGATGTCGAAATGCTCCTTCCAAAATTCACACAAGGTGAGGTTTGTGGTATAGGTGATGTCGAAACATCTCTTGAAAAGATGTTTCGTATACAGCTTCTTAAAGTTCAATATCACTTGCTGGTCCATGGGCTGGAGGAGAGGGGTGGTGTTAGGCGGAAGATAAAGAATCTTGATGAAGGAATACTCTGCTAGGATATCTTTCTCGAGGCCAGGAGGGTGGGGAGGGACATTGTCCAACACCAGCAGACATTTCAGAGGGAGGCGCTTCTCTTCCAAGAATTTCTTCACTGTCGGGCCGAAACACAGATTTACCCACTCCATGAACAAAAGCCTCCTTACCCAGGCTTTCGCATTAGCCCTCCACATCACTGGAAGCTTCTCCTTAAGCACTTTATGGGCCTTGAAGGCTTGAGGAGTCTCGGAATGATACACCAGTAGGGGCTTCACCTTGCAATCCCCACTGGCGTTTGAACAAAGTGCGAGCGTAAGCCTGTCTTTCATAGGCTTATGCCCGGGTAGCTTCTTCTCTTCCTCCGGGATGTATGTCCAACAAGGCATTTTTTTCCAAAAAAGGCCAGTCTCATCACAGTTGAAGACTTGCTGAGAACTGTAGCCTTCCTTGGTCATCATCTCGTCAAACGTCTTTTTAAAGGCTTTGGCCACTTTCGTGTCCGAGCTGGCAGCCTCCCCATGCTGCACCACCGAATGGATACCAGACCGTTTACAGAATTTCTCGAACCACCCATGCGAAGCCTTGAACTCTGGGGTTGGCGTTGATGTCCCATCTCCTCCGTCGTCTTCCACCTGGGCAATCAAATCGCCGAAAATAGCGCTGGCCTTGTTCATGGCGGTGACTAGCATCAGGAACCAATGGGAGAGCAGGAGTTTCAAAATTGTTATCGGTGGTTCGGGCGAATCTCGGACTTTACAGAAACCTTTCGTATCTTGAAAACTTTTTGTATGTAGAGCCGTTAAATTTTTCGTGTTAGGTTTCATATCTCGAGTTTTTCGTAAGTTGAGCCTTTCGTATCTCGAGGTACCACTGTACCTTAATTGTGATGAAAAGAAAACATTATCACATTAGGGAATATTCTGCATGTCGGCAAACGGCTTAGCCTAGGTAGTACGTCAACAAACTGGTCCAGTAACTTGTAAGTTGTCTCTTACCCTCATTTCTTCCGTAACCCAGCTTATATGTAGATAAGAACCACTCCTGACACCATGTTACGGGTTCTTTGTTGTTGATAAGCTGAGGGTAGTTAACATTAGCTTATTAAGCAGATTACCAATTCCTATGTATAATGCGCTGACGAGCCAACATTTCGGAGAGCGGGGGAGATGCCAAAGAAGACACTCTGGTCACGTGACTAACCAAAACATAAACAATAGATATCATTCACAAACTTAGACAGCATACCAGATCACAACATTTTGTTACAGCTATGAAGTCAGTGTATCTAACTGTTCAGGAGGAATTTTGTTTCAGCTTCTATATGACACGTGACTCGACATAATTAAGGGATTTTGAGAAAGGAAAAATCTATTTCTGGGCAGTGACCTGTGTCGACCAGTGAAATGGTTCCTTTAGCACTCATTTCTAGGTATAAATATTGCTAAATATACCAGAGAAAAAAGCTATATGGTAATGCCAGAATATTCTGGCTCACTCACCTTTATTTAAGGTGTTGGTATGGTATCTGGGACGAGTGAAACCACTACCAGAGGTCCCCTGCCATTTAGTCTCTTCCTTTCTCAATATCCCTCGTCTACAGAGGAGCCATTCTAAGCCCCCGCTACCCACTATGTACTGCTACAGCTAGCGCTTTGTTTACCATTCCTGTAGATAGCACCCAAGCTTGGGCCAGATTAGGGTGTGGAAATTAGAGGGTGGGTTTCACTGGGCGACACAGGTCACTGCCCAGAAATAGATTTTTCCTTTGTCAAAATCCCTTTTCTGGGCATACCCTGTGTCGCTCCGTGAAATAGTAACAGAGAATTGGCCCCACCAGCTTGGAAAGTTAGTATAGATAAATTACTGTAAGGAAATTGAAACTTGTATAATTATTAAGTATTATTTAATAAGAGTTATTCAATCTACAAATACTTAATAAATTTCCTTAATACTAAGAGGATTTTTAATGATATCCTTAAACTACAGTTCTTATCTACTAAGAGGGTTGCATAACCCGACATATAACATTAAATGAATCCTACACCACTAAACAGGAATTTATTTATACAAAATTGCACCAGATATCCATATGTACAAGCAATAAAGATCATAATACAATCCAGGTGAGAATCAGGTTAAAGTGTGCAACCCAGTAACAACCAAGCTAAGGTCAAGAATGCTAGCGAGGCAGGTAGGAGAGAGAGATGAGAGAGAGACATAGGTTACTTAGACTAGTTACTACCATGCTATGCAGTGTCAGGTGAAACTGTGTTCCCTGCTGCCACTGCTGGGAATTTAAGGCCCTCTAAGGATTTTAGGTAGTGGCGTTTAAATACTGTCGGTGATTTCCAGCCTGTATATTTTTTGAGATTGTCAAAGTTCATGTGTTGAAAATAATTAACTGATGTAGCTACCGCCCTGACATCATGTGCCCGCGGAATTGATTCCGGGTTAGCTTGTTTGATAAAATATAGAATCTGTTGTCTGATTCCTTTTAGGGAGATGGTTCCACCATTTTCCCTAATAAACAAGAGGCCTGAAGATTTCATGGCAGTTCTGTTTAAATAGGCTTTTAGTGAATTAACGGGACATAAGGACAGGTCCTAAGGAAGAGAGACAATTTTCCATGGGGCCCACCTATCTTGTGGGTCTTCGTTTTTAGCCAAAAATTGACAATCTGGTAAAAGTAGTAATTCTCCTGATGAGAGGAACTCAATATGGTCTGGTTCCCTAGAAAGGGCCGACAGCTCAGATATTCTAGCTCCTGAGGCCAGACTTATTAGGAATAATGTTTTCCTTAGGAGCTTTATATAAGGACATGACTCGTTAACAGTGTCTGAAGCTAGCTTAAGGACATCATTTAAGAACCAGGAGACCATTCGAGGTCTATCTATCGGTCTAAGTCTAGCACAAGCCCTAGGAATAGAAGAAAAATACGAATCAGTAAGATCAATATTAAATCCAAATTGGAATATTTTCTTTAGTGCCGATTTGGTTGTAGTAATAGTACTTGCTGCTAACCCTTTTTCGAACAAGGTTCTGATAAAGGTTATCGCCAGATTCGTAGTCATGGTTTGTGCTCCTGTGTCTTTCAAGAGGGTGGCTAGCTTCTTCACTGCTGAATCATATTGACGCAGTGTTGATTCTCGTTTATCTGAATCTAGGAACCGGATGTTTTGAGGATCAACGTTGGCATCTTTCTGTGCTGCAAACTTCATGAAGTCCATAAAGTTAGGGCTTTCTGAATTCTTGAGGAAGCGGACACAGTCCGCGTTTGTACCAACTGCGTCAGTTTGGGATTGGGAATCCGCCAGGGCCGGAGTCCCAATTCCACTAGTAGAGGGAACCAATTGCTTTTGGGCCAGTTGGGAGCTACTAGTGCGACTTGACCTTTGAAAGTCTTGAATTTGTTCAGGACCTTCATTAGTAGGTTCACCGGAGGGAAGAGATAAATTCTCTTCCAGATATTCCAATCTATTGCCATAGCGTCTGTGGCATAAGCCAGAGGGTCCAGGTCAGGGGCCACGTAACATGCTAGTTTGTGGTTCGAATCCGTGGCAAAAAAGTCTACTTGAAGCCCGGGCACCTGTTGGCAGATCCATTTGAATGACCCTCCGTCTAGGGTCCACTCCGACTCCAGCGGAGTAGTCCTTGACAGAACGTCTGTCACTGCATTCCTTACTCCCGCTAGGTGAGTGGCCGATAGATGCCATTGGTTCCTGGCCGCTAGGGCAAATATGGCTATCATTACGTGGTTTACATGGCAAGACTTGGAACCTCCCCTGTTTATGCAGTGGACCACCACTGCGCTGTCCAATACCAGTTTGATATGGATTTTCTTGGCTGGTAAGAGTTTCTTCAGTGTTAGAAACACTGCCATGGCTTCCAGTACATTGATACGTAGCTGGCGGAATGACACTGACCAGGTTCCCTGTACTTTTTTGCATTGTGAGTATCCACCCCAGCCGCTCAAGGAGGCGTCCATATGGACTACTAGGGCCGGCGGAGGAAACTGTAGTGGTACTGATTTCGACAGACTCTTCACTTCTGTCCAGGGGTGGAGTCTCTTGCTTAAGATTGCCGGGATCCATGATACTTTGTCCCAGGATCTCCTGTTCGCTCTCGATCGCCAAACTCGATTTATATCTTTTAGCTTGGCTTTCAGTAGTACGTCCATAACTGATGCAAACTGGGGTGAACCTAGGATTCTTTCCTGGTTCCTCTGGGACGTCTGCTTGTCTTTGAGAAATTGTCTTGTAGCCTTGGCTATTTCTCTCCATTTTACCGACGGAATTGATAGAGGGTAAGAGTTTAGGTCCCATTGGATTCCCAGCCACTGAAAACGTGGTGCCAGAGTTAGCCAGGACTTGTTCCTGTTTATCTGGAAACCTAGGTGTTCCAGGAACTTTATCACTTTGACCGTCGCCTTGTAGCATTCTTAGACGTCTGAGGCCCATATGAGCCAATCGTCCAGATAGGCTACTAACATTACCCCCTGAGTCCTTAACTTCTGGACTACTGTTTCCGCTATTTTCGTAAATATTTTGGGCGCTATGTTGAGCCCGAATGGCATTACTTTGAAGGAATAAGCCTTCTTTCCTAGTCTGAATCTTAGGAAGGGCCGGAAGTGTCTTGCTATCGGGATATGATAGTAGGCGTCTGTAAGATCTATAGAGGTGGTGACGGCCCCACGCGGAAGTAAGGTCCGCACCTGCGTTGGTCTTTGGTAAAAGGTGTTTGATGGAGGAGGACCTTGTATCCAACTCCCTCCCAGACCTTTGGTCACAATACTTTGGGCCCAGGTGCTGAACCCCCACTGATGTCTGAAGAGGTACAGCCTCCCTCCTACCTGAGGAGTCTCACTGGTTGGCGGATGGACGGCCACCACGGGCTCCCCGGAAGCCTTTGCTTCGGTTGGAGGCTCTTCCGCCACCTCTGTGTCGGAAGGCTACTCTGGCACGGCTGCCTCTGGTAAACCTGTTATACCCTTGAAACGCTTGAGTTTCAAAGGTAGCATTGTAAGCCGGAGGGACGGAGAAGGAGGTCGAAGCCTGGGGTTGTTGCGACGGTTGAGTCAGAAGCACAAACTGCTATTGCGGTTGTGCTTTTGATGTTAATGGTTGACTCACTTGAGCCACCGGAACCGCCTGGACCATCGTCTGTGGTTGAGAGGATTGGAAGGGTTGAAACTTCCTCAACTTCTTCTTACCTTTAGGATTCGTTCCGGCGGACTCGGATTTCCTTTTAGGAATGAGTCCCCAACGAATCTTCAGACTCTTGCTCACCCTCACTGCCTCCGCCAAGACTTCGTTAACGGCGGAGTCGGGGAAGAGGTTTGCTCCCCAGATGGAGGATCTAATCAGTTTATTTGGTTCATGGCGAATGGATGCTTCTGCCAGAATGTGCTTCCTACAATTCCGCCTCGCTACCACAAAGTCATACAAGTCACATTGCACAGTGTGAAGTAGTGACTTTGTTAGTACTTTAAATAACGCCTCATCTTCGTAGATGAGTGACATCATTTCCGACATGGTGGCGGAGTTGAGGGACCTACTCAGCCTTAATCTGGCGTCATATTTAGCCTTGATTAGGCTGTCCGGAAGCCTAGGAAGCCGCTCGCTGAACAGTATGTTACCACAGTCCGGCGCCAGCTTACCTGCAGAAAAGGTGGCAGGGGCGTCTACCCAACAGTCTGTGCTTCCGGGGAGCAGAATGGAAGGCAAATCTGTTTCCCGGAGCTGTGGCATTGGTTTGTCTTCCATGGCTGCTTGCATGGTTAGCTCAGCCACTTTGGATAGACATGGGGTAGGCGTTTCCTCGTTTACCATGAAGATGGTAAAAAGGCTCTTGTGGGCCGTCAACTTGGTGTTGACACACTGCCACTCTGTCAAGTTCCGGAGCCAAGCTTGTTGAGCTTGCTCCCTGGGGAAGATGATTGTTTCCTTGGGGATTTTATCTTCCCTTATCATCGCGTCTTCTGTTAGACGGACATAGCCAATGAAGGGAAACTGGACCCCCGGAGGATAGAACTCGAAGTCTTCTAGTCTTCGAGTTCCGCACCCCTCGATAGTGAGCATACCGTCCGAGAACGGTGCGTATGCTGCTGACCTCCAAGGGTTGTTATTCTTGAAGGGAGGCAGCTTTGAGGAGTCCGGCATTGGCAAGGGATGAATTACCTGTCCGGACTGAGGCTGTCCTGTTGCCATCGTGTCTCGGAGACCCGCCACTAGGTTCTCCTGAGCAATCATCCTCTCCGATAAGGATTGGATGGACTGGCCTGAGGCTTCAAGCGTGGATGACAGCTGGGAGAACATCTCCTGGAACTTGGTCTGGAAGATCCCTACCATGTTCCCCATCTGCTGCATCATATTCGCAGAGAATGCCTCTGGGTCAAAGCTAAATACCGGGGTCCTAGCTTTTGGAACCTTTGCTCTCGACCTCTGTTGAGGGGGAGTCGCTTTTGCCGTGTCCGCCTCGGGTTTAGGAGCCGATGGGTTAGTGACGTGGCTGGTTCCGGACCTTGGCTTAGGCAAGGACTTCTTCATAGCCTTAAAGTCAATCGGGTTTTTGACTTTAGGGATCACCAAGGATGACTTCGGTCTAACCGACTGAAGCTTCCCGGCGAATCCCTGGAATGAAGTGGAAGAAAAGAAGGAGGAAGACTGAGATGGGCTCAAGAGCAAGCCTTGAGCCCCTAAACTACCTGCCTCGTCAACATTCTTACCTTCGCCCTGGTTGTCCACAACCATAGGCTCCTGGTCCAGGTCTAAGGCCGCCACATCTCCGACCACCTCCTCGCCAAAACCCTCCTCCGGCGCGGCCATGGTCTCTGCCCGGATCCTGGCGAAGATGGGAGCTGCTACCGCTGCCTCTATCGCCGATGACTTCTTGGCTCCGGGGTAGATGAGTCCAGGTAGATGAGAGCATGTAGGGCTGAGCCTTCTTGGCATTGCGGCCAAATCCGCCTACCCAGGTCTTCAGGGTAGCCAGCGCCGCGTCCCTGACGGCTTGGATACTCTGTAAGAGAAAGTTATGTCAATTCTTAGACTAGATACTATCCTTAGCCTAGTATGAATCAACATGATATAATCCATCTGACACTCATTGTATCATTATCAAGAGTGGTACATACCGACCCGGAGGTGAGCTCGTTCACGAGGCCGTAGCAGACCTCACATCCCTCGTGGTGCCAAACCACCAGATCTCCCACCTGGACCGCACAACCAATGTGGGTCCTGCACACTACGTGCCCGCAGGGCTCTTGGAGGACGGCGGTGCATCCCGTCTCCAAACAACGCAAGATCTGTAAGTCAAATGATACATGAGTATCACTATTTAGACCCACTGGAGGTGTGTCCGGTGGGGCATGCATTATTCTACAGTCATCGGAGGTGACTCCGGTGACTGAATATTTTTACCACTAAGGTATCATGCGTCCTTGTTCTCACCAGCTCCGGGGTCCAGCTCTTGTTCTTGTCAAGCCATCAAGTATAGGGCTGGTGGAACGGGGCAGGTTAAGTGAAAACCTGTCCTGACTCCGTTGGCGCCGGAGACGTAAAATCTAGTGAAATAAGATTGCATCTCAAGCCCATTCTCCATTCCTCTAGGGTAAGGGATGGAAAAGACAATTCAAGACAACTGAACAAGGCCGAGGGGCTAGTGTTAACAAGGTACTTCGGTTTGAAATACCCGGAGGAGTAGTAAGTCCGCCATAGTAAACAACCTGAAGTATAATAAGATAGGATAACTTATTAGATAAACTAATAGGAACATCTCCTCTGGCTTGTATGGGTCTTGAGTCTTGGCTACAAAGCCAGGGACAAACGAGAACCCCATCTCCCTCCAACGCCTGGTGTGTGACACTTCGTAGGACAGCGCGTGTAGTTCGCTGACCCTCTTCGAAGATGCCAGGGCTAAGAGGAAAAGGGCTCTTCAAGGTGAGGTTCTTCAAGGAAGCTGAATGTAAGGGCTCATAGGGAGGACCTCTCAAGGATTCCAGGACTAAGGCTACATCCCAGTGGGGAGTCTGTAGCTCTCTCGGGGGACAGGTCTTCCTAAAGTGCTTGAAGAGCAACAAAATTTCTGGAGATGCAGCGAGGTCCATGCCTTTCAACGCGAATACTTGATTTAAAGCCGCTCTATAACCCTCCACTGCCGATATGGATAGTCGTTTATCCTTCCTGAGGTGGTGGAAAAAACTCGCTAGTTGAGGGATGGTGGCCTCGTCTGGGGCAATGCCTTTATCTTGACACCAATCTTGAAACCGTCGCCACTTTCCCTGGTACAATCTGCCTGAGGAAGGTTTTACAGGATTGGCCATGGCCTCAGCTAACTGCCTGGAAAAACCTCTATCGCGGAGGATTTTGATGACAGTCTGAACCCGTGTAAGCGGAGGGCCGACGGATTTGGGTGTAGGCATCCGTTGTTGGGTTGGGCGAGGAGATCTATTCTGTCTGGTAGGCTTACCGGGTCCTCTAACTGAAGATCCAGCACTTCTGGAAACCAGGGGGCTTCCGGCCACCAAGGAGCTACTAAGGTTACTCGCAGGTTCTGCGAGTAGCGAATCTTCTGAAGGATCTTCTGGAGGAGGGGGAAAGGCGGAAAGGCGTAAGCGTCCAGGTTCTTCCAATCTTGCAGGAGGGCATCCTCCCCCGCTGCCTGCGGGTCTGGGAGTGGGGAGAAGAACACTGGCAGTTTTCTGTTCCATGCGGTGGCAAAGAGGTCTATCGACGGAGAGCCCCACCTCTTTATCAGGCCATCTGCTACTTCTTGATGGAGGGAACCACTCTGTGTTATTATCTGTCCCCTCCTGCTCAGATGGTCCGCCCAAACATTTTTCTTGCCTGGAATATATCTTGCCTTGAGGGTGATGTCCATTTCCTCTGCTAACTCCTGGATTTGTACTGCCAGGCGACAGAGATCCAGTGAGACTGTGCCCCCTGTTTGTTTAGATATGCCACCACCGTGGAGTTGTCTGACATTAGGCCCACCGTTTTCCCTTGGAGTTGAGACAGGAAGTGCTGAAGGGAGAGGAAGACTGCCTTCAATTCCAAGACATTGATGTGAGCTGCTTTCTCTTCTTCCGACCACAGGCCGCTCACTTCTTCCTCCGTCAGGTGCGCCCCCACCCTTCTTTTGATGCATCCGTGAAGAGAAGAATCTCTGGGGTTCTCGGACTGAGAGAGATGCCCCCTTGGAGGTGGGAAGGCACCATCCACCACTCCAGGGACTTCCTTACTTCCTGTAGAGAAGAATTTTGCTGTTGGGGTCCCCTTCCTGAGGAGACCATTGTTTCTTGAACAGCCACTGAAGCGGCCTCATACGCCTTCTGCTGTGAGGCACTAGTCTCTCTATTGAGGCCATGTGTCCTAAGATGGACTGGCAGAGTTTTGCCGTGGGAGGGCTGGGCCCCAAAGCTCTCTGCACTTGAGATACTAGGCCGGAGACCCTGTTCTCCGAGGGGAAGGCCTTCATGAGGGATGAATCTAGTGTCATTCCGAGGTACACCATCCTTTGTCTGGGAGTGAAATCCGACTTGTCGACATTCACCACCACTCCCAGTTCCTGAACGAATGACAAAACTAGCTGAAGGTGCTCCGCACACTGCGCAGCCGTCTCGGCTAAGATGAGCCAATCGTCCAGGTAGCGGAGGAGACGGATGCCTCTTGCGTGTGCCCAAACTGACACTATCTTGAAGACCCTGGTGAACACCTGTGGGGCTGTGGCGAGGCCGAAGCACAGGCAGGTGAACTGCAGAGTCTTTCCCTTGCTGACAATCCTGAGGAATTTTCTGGAGGAGGGGTGAACAGGGACTTGGAAGTAGGCATCTTGAAGGTCTATTGAGGCCATGAAGTCTCCCTCCCTGACACAAGCTCGAACGGAGTCTGCCGTTTCCATCCGAAACTTTGTCAGAGAAAGGAACTTGTTGAGGGGTGAAAGGTCTATGACCGGCCCTCCAACCCCCTGTTGCCTTTTCTACCAGGAAGAGTCTGGAGTAGAACCCTGGACCTGGGTCCTGAACCTCTTCCAACGCCCCTTTCTGAAGTAGCTTGGATATTTCCTCCTCCAGGGCCCGTCCGCGGTCCGAGTCCGGTCGATAGGAAGGGACTTGGATGGGGGTAGGGGATAGAGTGGGTGTAGACTGGAAGGGAAGACGGTAGCCTGACTTGATAACCTGCAGGGTCCAATCTTCCGCTCCTGCTTGCTGCCACACTTGCCAATTGGCAGCCAAGCAACCCCCTACCTTCCGCTGACGGGCAGGATCTGGCCTAGAATTTCTTGCGGGGACCTCCCTCTCTTCTGTTGCCCTTCTGCTTCCGCTCCTTTGATGGAAAGGGACGAGTCTTCTCCCTATGGAACTTGTCCTTCGACACAGAGTAAGGTTCTTCTCCTCTCGCCTACGCACGGGAAAAGCCGGTCTCTGCGCTTCTCTTACCTGTTGGCTAATCTGTGGTGCTGGCCGTGGTCTATGGCCCGGGGTTGCGGAATTGGAGAGAGCCCTAGATTGGAGAGATCGCTCCTTCTTCTCCGCTGCCTTGCGAACTTCTTCCGCAGGAATAAGTTCTTTCTGGAACAGCGGGTTTTTCCGTAAGTCCGGGAGGAGGTCTCTCACCACTGGCGATTTGGCCTCCTTGAAGGCATTCTCTCTCCTTTTCACCTCCATATTAGCCCACAGGACCGCTAAGTTGTCTGCTTGGTGCGAGAGTGTCTTGATCCCACACTGCATGAACGAAGACAAGTTCTGCTGCTGCTGAGGCTGGAGCTCGGGTAAGAACTGCGGAAGTGCTGCCAGTAGACGTTCCATCCCACGAATTCGTAGCGAGGGCCGAGCTAGAGCGCGAATGAGTCCTTCGGTTTCTGAGGGAGAGAGCAAGAGGTGCTTTTTTCTGAAGGGCGTCCAGACTGACATCTAAGAGATCTGCAAGGTCCCTGGAATATGCAGACTCCCTTAGTTTGTCACCTGTTGGCCTATAATACCTGCTGGCCCCCTGAGCAGGGATAGGAAGCCACCTCTGTTTCTCAGATACCCTAGTTGGTGAAGTCGTGGCTTCTCGGGACGCTCTAGCCATGGCTAGCCTAAAACCTGGGTTGCTCCAGGGGAGGTCTGACCGAGGGGGGCTGTGAATTCTTCAGGTTGAGCACCTTATGCACCTCTGACTGAAACTCCTGGTTCAGTTCCTCAGTTTCTGTTAGGCCATTGGCGCTTCTAATCAACGACAGAATCTGGTTGAATGATAAGGGCTCGGGCTCCGCCAGGTGAGCTAGTCTGAACTGCCGTCCGAATCGGGGTCAGAATCGGGCTCCCCCTCGGAGCATGAATCGGGCTCGGAATCAGAGTCAGAACTGTCACCCAAATCTGGAAACAGTTCCTCTGACTTCTTTTCCAAAAGGAACTTCTTCCTGGCTTCTTCCATCCTACGGGCAGACTCCTCTAGACTGGTGTTTCTTCTTCTCCACTTGCTGGGAAACCTCCTTTTTGGAGCTTAAGTAGTCCTCCACCGCCTGTTTGACCAGGTTCGCAATGTCCAGTGCGGGAGTGAGGACCTGGGCCCCCACTGTACCTAGGTCTAACTGATGGAGGTGGTGCGGAGGTACTAGGCTCATGCCTAGGCCTAGCTTTTTCGGGCATCACGCTGGCACTGGTCTCTCAGCGCGACCTAGGCCTTGCGGCATCGAAAGGTCTCCATTGATGCTCCTCCTCCGAGCGTTGTGGCTGGCTGGCTTCTTGCGACGGGTTGCCGCAACTTCTGGAGGGGAGGGGGCCTCCGGCTCCTGCGAGTTGGGTCCCGTTCCGGGCTCCTTAGCACTGTCCTCAGGATGGGAGGGTGAGGCATCATGGTCCGTCACCGGATCCCTCCTGGGGCTGGACTGATTGTGCCCGAGAAGGAACAGGGGGTTACCTTGGCACCCGGCTGTGTCTCGGTACTGCTATGGTCATACCTAGATAGTTCGGCCTTTAGGCTAGGCGGGAACAAGCTCTCGGTGCAGACCCCTTCTTGTTACGCTTCGAGGCAGAACATGGATCCCAGCCCCTAGGGTAGCTTCTTTCCTCTTACCTGCTTTCCTAGCCCCCGACGACGAAGGTTTCTTTAGCCTAAGTTTCTTGGGAAGGACACTAGGCTCACTAACTAGGTCCCCCGTTAATAAGGAGGAAGGATTACTAGCCTAGTGTTCTCCAATTGGGCACTATCCCCCTCACACACGTCCTTAGGCCCCACAGTAGTCGGCCTAGGCCTAGGCTTATCGGCATCAACATTAGCGTCACTGAAAACACTCTCATGCGCCTCATAATAGAGCCTCCACTGATCATTATTCCACTGCGCACAGGTTGAACACGATGCATCAGGGGAACATTCAAAACCCCTACAAGCAATACACCACAGATGAGGATCCGAGGTTGGCGAAGGCAAAGATGTACCGCAACGCATGCCATCGGAAACACACACACAAATCCTCCCCGAAAAAACCCACCATAGATCCGCCTTCCATACTTACAGGGAAGTTAGGATGCTAGGTAATACTAAAGGATAAATAAAAGGATAGGAAAAGGGCACTGGGGAAGCACTCAAGCACAGGATGTCAAAGATATATCACGATAAAGAAAGACTACAGTCGGCGGTCATGCGTTGTTTATCTCAAGTCGGGTCAAGGCGGAAGGAGTAGGTGTTGACACGACGGCTACCGCGAAAAGAATGGTATCACAATGACCTACCCAAGCTGGCCCGGGCTCACCCCGCGCAGTTACCCCAGACCCAGGTACAGCGATTCAAGTTTGAACTCTTTGTATGCGGTAGCGGCGGCGCGTTCCCGCGGATATCCTTTTGTTAGACAACCGACGGTTTGTACTTAGTCGGAACAAATATATAAATATAGCCTATAATACACCTTGGCTAGATTATAGGTTGGGATGCCAACCTCAAGATGTAAAATAAGGCTAACTGAACTAGGCTACGTCCCGAGAGCATGCGGTTCGGTCAGTAGGCTATCCCCGGCGATCGGACAAATTCTTTAGATGTCAGTCAATAATAAAAGCATCTACAAAACGTATGGGGAACTGCTAAATGCTTGAAAATCGACTCCAATTAGTATAGGGGACTAATTGGGAATCGATAGGAGCATAAATATACGCGTGTAGCGAACCACGAAATGGTGGCGTGGGGACGGCAACGCGCGGGCTGCCGCTCCCGCATATATAACCAAATTAAACATGTTGGTATTTCTACAGAAGCAATCCGCGGTGGCTTAGACTATGGCAATTGACTGATTCCTATGTTATTTGAGTTACTGTACAAGATTTAAAAGTAATATCCATTCGGGCGGCTGTAACTAAGCAGTAATTGACCTTTGAAAGTTACATAATAGCCGCACCAAACTCAAAGGTATATTAAAGTTTAGTTCCAACCAAACGAAAAAAATATTCCTTACAACCCTTGTAAAGCAACTAAAATAACATAGAAAAGGTCAATTGCCATAGTCTAAGTCACCGAAGAACGGTCCTATAGGAAGGTACCAAGTATTCGTTACGGTGAAGGCAATGTAAACACAGCCGCCATGTTTGAAATTCCCCAACCACCACGGAGCCATATGTTCACTAAGGGGGGGGGGGGGGGGGGGGGTGGGGGGGGGGGGGGTAAGGTGGAAGGTACGAGTTGTCTTAGCAGCACCCCACTGAATAGTAACATACCTTGACGCAACTTTCGGCGAAAGCCTAACACTCACTTTCCTAAAACATAATAATTAAGAATAATGTTTGGACCTTACCTTAAAGGGGTGGAGGGTACACAGCAGCAGCTGCTTTTAAGAATGCGTGGAGGCAGGTCTTGGGTTCCTCAAAATGCAGCTTGAAATAAGCAACAGCCAAGTACCCGACGAAGTTAAACATTCTCCTCCCGTATCTTGGAGTCGACTGAATGGGGGCAAAAGACCTGCTTTCTCAGGAGGCCATGGTCTGGCAAAAAACCGATTAGTCGATCATAATTACCTTGAGTAAAAGGCAGAAAAATCTTCGTAACCTCATGTAACAATTGTTACATGAAGTTGGCAAAGAGTTCCTCGAGTTGAGGGGCTGGGGCGAGCGTGAAGTAGATGCAGCAGTGGATGTCATGGCGGCAGATTCAACAGTGTGGAGTTCTACAGTTAGGAGGTTGGCAGGAGGCCAGACCGTAGAAAACAGGGTAGGAGAGGTGGGGTGGAGTAGTAAAATGCTTTGATGCTATTGGTTGAGGCAGGGTGGGGCTGAGGTAAATGAACAAGCACTTAACAAGATAAGTTGGCAATGTTAAGGGTAATAAAAGTAAATGGGTAGTTAAGGAACTAAATGTAAATGTGGGATGGGTTCAAAATATGAAATAATACAAATACATATATAACGGGCCCAGGAGGGGGTGGGATTTAAGTCCTGGGTGGTAAATGTGTAATAGGGCCTATAGTTGTTTTAATAAATACAAAAGACCAAATTAAACATAGGTTAGCATATAACAAAACTAATTAAACTTGTAGGGGATGTTGCCTGACCAGGGGTGGGGTTGGGCCTGCGGTAACCCCCCTTAAAGAACCAAACCAACCTAACATAACCTAACCTAGCAGGGATGTAACCTTACCTAGTAGGGAACTTAACCTAGTAGGCAATGTTGCCTGACCAGGGGGATTTGCCCCCCGTACCCCCCCTTAAAGGCCTAACCTAACCTAGTAAGGAATGTAACCTAACCTAACCTAGTAGGGAATATTGCCTGACCAGGGGGCTTCGCCCCCCGTACCCCCCCTTAAAGGCCTAACCTAACTAGTAGGGAAACATTGCCTGACCAGGGGGAGGGCCTTCGCGTACCCTTAAAGGCCTAACCTAACCTAGTAAGGAACGTAACCTAAACCTAACATAGTAGGAAATACTAGGCATAACCTAACCAAGTAAGGAAGGTAACCTAACCTAACAACTTAAACCTAGTAGGGAATATTGCCTGACCAGGGGGGCTTCGCCCCCCGTACCCCCCCTTAAAGGCCTAACCTAACCTAGTAAGGAATGTAACCTAACCAACCTAACCTAACCTAACCTAGTAGGGAATATTGCCTGACCAGGGGGGCTTCGCCCCCCCCGTACCCCACCCCCCTTAAAGGCCTAACCTAACCTAGTAAGGAATGTAACCTAACCAACCTAAACCTACCTAACCTAGTAGGGAATATTGCCTGACCAGGGGGGCTTCGCCCACCCGTACCCCCCTTAAAGGCCTAACTAACCTAGTAGAACGTAACCTAACCTAACCTAGTCGGGAAATACTAGGCCTAACGTAACCTAGTAAGGAATGTAACCTAAACCTAACCTAACCTAGTAGGGAATATTGCCTGACCAGGGGGCTTCGCCCCCCCAGTACCCCCCCTTAAAGGCCTAACCTAACCTAGTAAGGAATGGTAACCTAACCCACCTAACCTAACCTAACCTAGTAGGGAATATTGCCTGACCAGGGGGCTTCGCCCCCCCATAAAGGCCTAACCTAACCTAGTAAGGAACGTAACCTAACCTAGTAGGGAAAATACTAGGCCTAATGTAACCTAGTAAGGAATGTAACCTAACCAACCTAAACTAACCTAGTAGGGAACATTGCCTGACCATGGGGCTTCGCCCCCCCATACCCCCCCTTAAAGGCCTAACCTAACCTAGTAAGGAACGCAACCTAACCTAACCTAGTAGGGAAATACTAGGCCTAACGTACCTAGTAAGGAATGTAACCTAAACCTAACCTAACCTAGTAGGGAATATTGCCTGACCAGGGGGGCTTCGCCCACCCGTTACCCCCCCTTAAAGCCTAACCTAACCTAGTAAGGAATGTAACCTAACCAACCTAACCTGTAGGGAATATTGCCTGACCATGGGGGCTTCGCCCCCCGTACCCCCCCTTAAAGGCCTACCTAACTAGTAAGGAATGTAACCTAAACCAAACCTAACCTAGTAGGTAACCAAGTAGGGAATGTAACCTAACCAACCCCCCCCCCCGCCCCCCCGGTATCCACCCTTGAAGAACTAACCAACCTAGCCTAACCGGGTAACCCCCTTCAAGGAAGTAAAATTAGTAGGTAAACCAACATATAACAAACTAAACCTAAGGGTATGTTGCCTAACCGGGGGATGGGATTCGGCCCCCAGTAGGTAAAATGCATATAAAACCTAAACTTTGATGGGTGTGGAAGTGTAAAATGTAAAAAGTAACCATACATAACTGCATAATAGTAAGGAAACTGGAAGGGAGGTGTAAATTGTAATGTCTGTAAAAGTGTATAATGGAATATATTTAAATGTAGGTTTTATAAAAATAATGGCAAACTTTAATCTAGATATTGGTATCGGTGAGAAATGCATTGTAAATGGTGTAACGTAAAGAGCCAGTCGTGAATACTGGAAAGGGGAGGGATTGACTTGTGTATAAATGATAGGGAGTGTGTATGTAATAATGCAACGCAATGTGCAATTTCACGTAACAGGTAGGTAGGTAGGTAGGTATCGAAACGTCCTAAAACTGAGTTCTATATCAACACGTAGGCAGTTTTTTGTAGGTGTCTGTCCTCAATTATAACATAATATTTCAAGTTATATATGGTGAAATGATTAGGTGGGGATATTTCAAAACAGTTATTATACAAATACTATGGAAAAATGAAAAGGAATAAACACTAGAATTCACATAACATGTTTAATAAACAAATTAGGTAAATGCTTTTATGTAACTCAACGTATGGTTACCAGCCAGGGTTCCCAGATGACACCACTACCAACCAGCCAAAGTCTACCATGAAACCAGCCAAAATCCCGCCAAATGGAAATCCAAACCAACCCAAATAACCGGCAAATATATGTGCGTTATATTTATCTTTATAAATGTATATTTTTTTATCATATATATGCTTGTATAGCGGCATCATAGTTTTAGTTAGATAATATAAACTAATATAAGAATACAGGAAAAAAAAACGAGAATGAATTGAAATTTTGAAATGAGGCTCGTTCTCTGAGAATCCGGCGGCCTGTTTTGTGGTCGTCTGGTGTGTGTGTGATTTTTATTTTAATTCCATCTACATATTTTGCTGAAATGTTACCAAGTTTTTACTGAAAAACTATTCAAATTCCCCAGATTTTCCTGAAAACCTTCAAAAATTCCCAATCTGGGGAGAGATTCCTCAAACGTGGGATCAGTGTTTAGCTCAAATAGAAAGTATTTGAAAACCAGCCAAAATACCACTAACCAGCCAAAGTGAATTTTTACCCACCAAATTAGGAAAAAAAGCCAAATTTGGTGAGAAACTGCCAAATCTGGGAACCCTGTACCACCCAATCCTTCACTCAGTCCGGTAGCAACGTAGGGGTCATACTGTAACGTGTTTGGCTAAATAAACATGTATCCCTCCCGTAAACCCCCATTTCTTTCCTCACTAAGCAGTCTGTTTAGGTTTAGGCCAAAAGCTCCCTTACAGTTAGCGCATGCGCAGTAGCATTAGCGCATGCGTAGTAGGATTCAGTGTTGTGGTAGTAGTAGTAGTAGACGAATATGGATGTGGAACGGCTCCACTATCGCTAGTTTTGTTATCTCTTATTTCCGCCTGTATTTCGTGTTTTTAAAAGTGATAAATGTGGGAAATACCACAATAACACGGCAAAATCACCCCCAAGTGGTTTCTCCCCACCCAAAACCCCGGTTCCCACTGGGGGTCCCCCTTACCGTAGGATAGAGTTAGGGTTTTGTCCCCACCCAAAACCCCGGTTCCCAATGGGAATCCCCTTTACCGTAGGATAGAGTTCAAAGGTAAATTAGAGTCGTCCGAATAAATATTACTTCATATTCTTGTTCAGGGGGTAAAACTGCATAGAAAAACCGCAACTGCCATACTCTGGGCCGCCGCGGATAGGTACACTAGATCTACCAACATGTTTATATCGCCCATTGCTACCTTGAAACAAGATCAAACACTAATTGCAGTACTCAACTTAGATGCAGCAACAACTTGACGTTCCATGATGCAAAGGTTGATAATTCCTACCTTCATTCACCCTTCTTCTTCTTCTCCATTTCTCCTCCCTTTTCTGTGGGTTGCCTCGACTTCCTACCTTCATTCACCCTTCTTCTTCTTCTTCTTCTTCTTCTTCTTCTTCTTCTTCTTCTTCTTCTTCTTCTTCTTCTCCATTTCTCTTTCGGTTTCTGTGGGTTGTCTCGTCTTCCTACCTTCATTCACCCTTCTTCTTCTTCTCCCTTTCTTGTCCCGTCTTGCTGGAACCTTGAGCCTTTCGTCTTTGTGACCTTTCCGCAAACAACACTTAGATATCTCTCTTTACAAAAAACTATTACGTTCTATCAAAATGAAATGCGTCTCAGCTAAAGCTAACTTTTTCTAAGTTCTGTATCAAAGTGGAGATCATTATCGGCATCATGAGTCTGTCTGCTTTTCTATGTTTATCTATACATTCCCCTTCTTCTTTTTTGTTATTTAGAACAGGGAGCAATTTCCAAGATTTTAAAATGAGGCCAGAAGACACCAGGGAACACTTTAATTTCCATCCTTCCTGGGTCACCGATAAAGGCTTACTGCCACACATATATGCTGTGTATATACACTCTTGTAAGACATCCCATGTCCATATTTTAACAGCGATCAGGAGCACAGAAGGGAGTGCTCGAAATATATGGTTTACAACGTTAAAATGTTGTTCTATGTGCCTTTTTTTATCTTCATTTATACATTCGTTTCCCTGCTGACTATAATCCTACGTGTAGCAGATTCTTAAAAATTAAGAGTTCATCACGAAAAGTAGATTATTATTCAGTTCCAGAGATTCCTGATTCCTGGAACAGCCTCCCTACAGAGGAAGTCGTGCAATTGCAACTCCTTCAGAAGATCAAACAAAGATGCAATGCATTACTACCCTAATATTATGGTTCTGGCATTTTGATACATGTTTATCTATTTATCTATCATTTTATTTATATTTTTTACTTCTTTGATAAGGGATCTCTTCTTTCTGTATTTCCCTTTATTTCCTCTTACTTACTTCTTCCTAATGAACACCTTAATATTCTTTGGAAGCTTGAATTTCAAGTCAGTGGCCCCTTAGGTGGTAGGCTTATTCCATATGAATAGGCTTAATTTACTGAATTTAATAATAATAATAATAATAATAATAATAATAATAATAATACAGGCTTTATTGAAAATAATGGCTATTTCAGCCGCGTTTATTTTGTATATAGAAGTTTCTCTCTATTCTTCTTATTACTGACTTTTCTTCTGTACTCAAGTTGGCTATTAAAATGCCAAATGAGGGATTCGTGTAAAAAAACGTGGTATTTGTCAAATTGAATATATTATACAAATACCACGTTTTTTACATGAATCCTCCATTTGGCGTTTTAATAGCCTACTTGAGTACAGAAGAAAACTCAGTAATAAGAAGAATAGAGAAACTTCTATATACAAAATAAACGCAGCTGAAATAGATATTATTTTAAATAAAAACTTGTATTAATGAAGGTCTTCTTCCAGCAAATAATAATAATAATAATAATAATAATAATAATAATAATAATAATAATAATAATAATAATAATAATAATAATAATAATAATAATAATAATAATAATAATAATAATAATAATAATAATAATAATGAAATGGACAAGAGAAGAAAATAAGAAAATATGGAGATGCTACATCAGAAGCAACCCGACGGAGAGAGGATATAGAAGAAGGTTGGTCAACATCTGGAATGAGAGGAATAACACCCCCCAAACAGAGCAGAGGCTGGCAGACCAAGTAAGGAACATAAAGAAATAGAACTTGCTCTCCCCAACAGAAAGAGAAGAACTGGAAAGGGAAATGTCACACGACAACGAATTACACGAGGACGAACTGAGAGACGATGCCACAGAAGATGACAGGGATGATGAGGTATCAAACAACGACACACGAAGAAACATCGACGAAGTAACAGAGAGGGTAGAATGGGTAGAAAAGATTAGACAATGGATGAAGCCAGATACAGAGAGAACAAAGATCCCCTCCATGAAAGCCTACAAAACCAAGAAATTAAGGGAGAAAACAAGTGAGGTCAATGAAATAATGGGGATAATGCACACCACCAGCATCACAGAAACAAATAACTTGGCATATACAGGAGCAAGATTAGTAGCAGAACTGATGGGGATTCGAACACCAACACCACCAGCACAACCAACCCAACAGAAACCAAAACAGCAACCTCCTTGGAAAAGCAAATCATGGTGATGAGATCTGACTTGAGTAAACTGAAAGAGATGGCAGAAAAAAGGCTAAGAAGCAAGAAAACAAGGGAGGAACTGGACGAGAAATACAAAGTACAAGAGAGGGGACTAAACAACACAATAGAAGATGTAAAACAGAGGCTTAAGGCCAAAGCACATAAGACCCAACGGTACATGAACAGGAATAAGGGATACCAACAGAACAAACTATTCGGAACCAACTAGAAAAAGACTATACAGCCAACTAAGAGGGGAAGACAACCACCAAGAAATTCCTGAAGCCAAACTAAGTAAGAGACTCTGGGAAAACATATGGAGCAATCCGGTATCACACAACCAACATGCAACATGGCTCCAGGAAGTCAAGGAAGAAGAAACAGGGAGAATAAAACAAAGATTCACAGAGATCACGACAGACACAGTCAGACACCAACTAAAGAAAATGCCCAACTGGAAAGCCCCAGGTCCTGATGAAGTCCATGGATACTGGCTCAAAAACTTCAAGGCCCTACACCCACGAATAGTAGAACAATTCCAGCATTGTATCTCAAATCACCATGCACCCAAATGGATGACCACAGGAAGAACATCCTTAGTACAAAAAGACAAGAGTAAGGGAAATATAGCCAGTAACTACAGGCCTATCACCTGCCTACCAATAATGTGGAAGTTACTAACAGGTATCATCAGTGAAAGGCTATACAACTACCTAGAGGAGACAAACACCATCCCCCACCAACAGAAAGGCTGCAGAAGGAAGTGTAGGGGCACAAAAGACCAGCTCCTGATAGACAAAATGGTAATGAAGAACAGTAGGAGAAGGAAAACCAACCAAAGCATGGCATGGATAGACTATAAGAAAGCCTTCAACATGATACCACACACATGGCTAATAGAATGCCTGAAAATATATGGGGCAGAGGAAAACACCATCAGCTTCCTCAAAAATACAATGCGCAACTGGAATACAATACTTACAAGCTCTGGAATGAGACTAGCAGAGGTTAATATCAGGAGAGGGATCTTCCAGGGCGACTCACTGTCCCCACTACTCTTCGTAGTAGCCATGATTCCCATGACAAAAGTACTACTGAAGATGGATGCCAGGTACCAACTCAAGAAAAGAGGCAACAGAATCAACCATCTGATGTTCATGGACGACATCAAGCTGTATGGTAAGAGCATCAAGGAAATAGATACCCTAATCCAGACTGTAAGGATTGTATCTGGGGACATCAGGATGGAGTTTGGAATAGAAAACTGCACCTTAGTCAACATACAAAAAGGCAAAGTAACGAGAACTGAAGGGATAAAGCTACCAAATGGGAGCAACATCAAACACATAGATGAGACTGGATACAAATACTTGGGAATAATGGAAGGAGGGGATATAAAACACCAAGAGATGAAGGACACGATCAGGAAAGAATGTATGCAGAGACTCAAGGCGATACTCAAGTCAAAACTCAACGGCGGAAATATGATAAAAGCCATAAACACATGGGCAGTGCCAGTAATCAGATACAGCTCAGGAATAGTGGAATGGACGAAGGCAAAACTCCGCAGCATAGATCAGAAAACCAGGAAACATATGACAATACACAAAGCACTATACCCAAGAGCAAATACGGACAGACTATACATAACACGAAAAGAAGGAGGGAGAGGACTACTAAGCATAGAGGACTGCGTCAACATCGAGAACAGAGCACTGGGGCAATATCTGAAAACCAGTGAAGACGAATGGCTAAAGAGTGCATGGGAAGAAGGACTAATAAAAGTAGACGAAGACCCAGAAATATACAGAGACAGGAGAATGACAAACAGAACAGAGGACTGGCACAACAAACCAATGCAAGGACAATACATGAGACAGACTAAAGAACTAGCCAGCGATGACACATGGCAATGGCTACAGAGGGGAGAGCTAAAGAAGGAAACTGAAGGAATGATAACAGCGGCACAAGATCAGGCCCTAAGAACCAGATATGTTCAAAGAACGATAGACGGAAATAACATCTCTCCCATATGTAGGAAGTGCAATACGAAAAATGAAACCATAAACCACATAGCAAGCGAATGCCCGGCACTTGCACAGAACCAGTACAAAAAGAGGCATGATTCAGTGGCAAAAGCCTTCCACTGGAGCCTGTGCAAGAAACATCAGCTACCTTGCAGTAATAAGTGGTACGAGCACCAACCTGAGGGAGTGATAGAAAACGATCAGGCAAAGATCCTCTGGGACTATGGTATCAGAACAGATAGGGTGATACGTGCAAACAGACCAGACGTGACGTTGATTGACAAAGTCAAGAAGAAAGTATCGCTCATTGATGTCGCAATACCATGGGACACCAGAGTTGAAGAGAAAGAGAGGGAAAAAATGGATAAGTATCAAGATCTGAAAATAGAAATAAGAAGAATATGGGATATGCCAGTGGAAATCGTACCCATAATCATAGGAGCACTAGGCACGATCCCAAGATCCCTGAAAAGGAATCTAGAAAAACTAGATGCTGAAGTAGCTCCAGGACTCATGCAGAAGAGTGTTATCCTAGAAACGGCGCACATAGTAAGAAAAGTGATGGACTCCTAAGGAGGCAGGATGCAACCCGGAACCCCACACTATAAATACCACCCAGTCGAATTGGAGGACTGTGATAGAGCAAAAAAAAAAAAAAAAATAATAATAATAATCTATGATTTAACTCAGTAGCTCTTCTCACTTTTACTGAGAATGATGTAGGCAATTGCAGAGAGGAACCAAAAATTCCCTGCTACTGAAATAGCTTTAAAATACTGATAGAAAAATAGTAAAGTGCAGAAGAGAAAGTCTAAGAGAATAACTCACAGAGAGGTATAAAGTACTTTGCATGCGCTGGTTTGCTTGGGTATACATAGTAACAGAAGTAATGTAGATCTGGTTCCTCGTTGGATGAGTGGGTTACATGCTCGCCTACTGATTTGGTAGTCTGAGTTCTCTTCCCTGCTCTGCCACTGCGGTTTCAGAGGAATTTATCTCTGTTGATTACAAAATCATTTCTCGATATAATGTGGTTCGGATCCCACACTAAGCTGTAGGTCCCGTTGTTAAGAAACCAATTGGTTCCTAGCCACGTAAAAATATTGAATCCTTCGGGCCAGCCCCAGGAGAGCTGTTAATCAGCTCAGTGGTCTGGTTAAACTAAGATATACTCAACTTCTTTAACGGAGGTACAGACTAAATTAATTTAACCCTTAAACGCCGAAGCGGTAAAAATAAAAACGTCTCCCGAATGCCGGAGCCGGTTTTGAGTGAGCGCGGAAGCAGAAAAAATAATTTTTTTTAAAATCACAGCGCGCTTAGTTTTGAAGATTAAGAGTTCATTTTTGGCTCCTTTTTTTGTCATTGCCTGAAGTTTAGTATGCAACCATCAGAAATGAAAAATAATATCGTTATCATATGTAAATAATGCGATATATGGTAGAAAAAAAAATTCATACATAATTGTATTAAAATCACGCTGTGCAAAAAACGGTAAAAGCTAACGAGTTTATTTTTTTTCGTTGTATTGTACACTAAATTGCAATTATTTTGATATATAATACATTGTAAAACGATAAAAGCAACACAGAAAATATTATCACAAAATAATGCATGAATTCGTAACGAGCGGACGTAAACAAATATTTTTTTCAAAAATTCACCATAAATCTAAATATTGTCTTAGAGACTTCCAATTTCTTTCAAAATGAAGAAAAATGATTGAATATTACTATACTGTAAGAGTATTAGCTTACAAATGCAGTTTTCGACCATATCTGACGAGTTAGAGTTGACCGAATGTCGATTTTTTTATATACATATTTTTATATGCAATTATTTCGGAAATAAGAAAAGCTACAACCTTCAAATATTTTTCGTTTTATTTTACATGAAATTGCGCACATTTTCATATATAAAACTCTATGAAATGCCTAATATGAAACGGAGCAAATATTCCGAGAATGGGACGTACGCATTTCGGAGATTTGTGGCAGAGAATCCGCGCGCGGAGGGAAGGAAAGTTTTTTTTTAAATTCACTATAACTCTAAATATTGTGCTAGAGACTTCGAATTTGTTTCAAGATGAAGATAAATGACTGAATATTACTAGACTGTAAGGGTTTTAGCTTACAATTGCGTTTTTCGACCATTTCGGTAGAGTCAAAGTTGACCGAACGTGGTTTTTTTTCTATTTATCGTGATTTATATGCAAATATTTCAAAAATGAGAAAAGCTACAGCCTTCAATTATTTCTTGTTGTATTCTACATGAAATTGCGCACATTTTCATATATAAAAGTTTATGTAACGGCTAATTTAAAATGGTGCAAACATTACCACAATCGCACGTATGATTTTTATTTGGAAGAGTTACCGCGCGGACGTAAAGAAAATGTTATTTTTTTCATAAATTCACCATAAATCGAAATATTGTGCTAGAGACTTCCAATTTGTTGCAAAATGAAGGTAAATGCTTGAATATTACTAGAATATAAGCGTTGTAGCTTACAATTGCGTTTTTCGACCATTTTGGTAGACTCAAAGTTGACCGAAGGTTGAAAATTTGTTACTTATCATTTTTATATGAAAATATTTCAAAATTGATAAAAGCTACAACCATGGGTTGTTTTTACTTGTATTGTGCATGAAATTGCGCACATTTCCATATTTAAAACTTTATGTAACGGCTAATTTTAAAATGGTGCAAACATTACCACAATCGCATGTATGATTTTTTTCGGAAGAGTTACCGCGCGGACGTAAGGAAAAAGTTTTTTCATAAATTCACCATAAATCGAAATATTGTGCTAGAGACTTTCAATTAGTTGCAAAATTAAGGTAAATGATTGAATATTACTAAAATATAAGAGTTTTAGCTTACAATTGCTTTTTTTGACCATTTCGGTAGAGTCAAAGTTGACCAAAGGTTGAAATTTTGGCACTTATCGTTATTTATATAAAAATATCTCAAAACTGATAAAAGCTACAATCATGAGTATTTTTTTGTTGTATTCTACATAGAAATGCGCACATTTTCATATATAATACTCCATGTAACGGCTAATTTAAAATGGTACAAAAATTATGTCAAAGTGACGAAATAATTTCCGAGATGTGTCACAGATACTTTTTAGTGTGGCAAGAAAGAAATTCGCGCTTGCGCGCCTGCGTAACGATTGTAAACAAAATAACACCTCGATCCGTGAACTCCCAGCATCCCCCAAGGCGCGTGATTCAAAAGTTTTTGGCTGGTAGGCCTATAAGTATTTTTCCGCAAATTTTTAAAAAAATATTTTTGAGTCGACGTATGGTACGTCCATTCGGCATTCGGGGGACATTTTGACTCGACGTTTAATACGTCCATTCAGCGTTTAAGGGTTAAGGAAAGAAGGCCCACAGAATGTTACAGAGGTCAGTTGGCAAAAGAATGCCCAAAGAAAGGTATAAAAGTGCATAAAGATGGCTGTGAGAAATGAAAATGTACAGAGGTTTTGAGGATTAATGACGTCTTACACGAAAGTTCAAACTAGAAATGTCAATATTCAGAGTTAAAAGGACGGAAACCTACTGCAAACTGAAATGACAAATCTGTGAAAGGAGATCACTGCCTTGTCAATAACTGCTACGTAGTAGAAGCTACTTGATAAGGCGGTGAACAGTCTGTTGTACACTAACAGTACATAGTCAGGGTCATGAGTACACAGTGTCGTAAGTTCCAGGGCTGCCGAAGTGTGGAAATGACGTCACTAATACGGCTTATCTTGTCCACATTGTGATTAGGTGTGGAGTGTGGAATCCACACGTAAAAATTTCCATGCTTTTTACTTAAAAAGCGTATGCTAGTTAAAATCTAATAATAAGTTATGAAAATTTTTTACTATTCTATTTTACAAGTCTCACACATATATCCATAGAAATATATAATTAGTTTTAGCCTATTTAATTTGTGGATGCGTTTGGATATTTATCAGATGTATAACGCTGACCGTTGATTTGTGTGCAAACCAAGACCTAGAATATAAGCTAGATCTTGACCGTACGAACTGGCTGGCTCCAGCTCCAACCAGCCTCAGTTACCTTTTCAAAATTATTTTCAATCTGGTCCTCAACAAAATCTACATTTATTCTTTTTCATAAAACTAGAGAGCATTCTTAATTTGCTAGTTTTGATGGTATATTTTCTTGAAATTTTTGTGAAATATATGCATACATTCATACTGTCATTTGGTAGCAAATTATTTTTCAGCGATGCACTTTACAGCTTTGCAATACACACTGCAATTTTTGCTTGTGAAAATTATTAATGTGCCTGTATAATCAGTTTGGTTATTCTACAACTATGGTGACATAAACTTTTGAAATGAACAGGCTTTAATGATTTCATAACTGTAATTCGTCTAACGTGAGACCTTAGTAAAATTCATAGGCCTAGTTTACCAGTATAGATGATAGCGCTCATGATTTCGTTGTCAGTTGATATTGCCCTAAATGAATGACTGTGTATAACAACGATTAAAGTGAGAAATTGTATAATGCGGTGGTAATTAAATCCTCATGTAACATTAAATGGTTCAGTACATCAGCCTAGGTCCAGGATACGTTGCCACTTTACTTTACTCTTAAAAATAAGACATAGTTATAACACTGGTGCTTACTATTACATTTGCAGCTTCAATTCTATATGAAAGTGATTGTAATTATGTAATTGCAATGATAAAATACGTTGATAATTATTTTTCTAAGTTCACTTGCGACCATACCTATAACCAACAGTGTTAGTTGGCCCAAGATATGGGTCTAGTCATTATATTTATGGCAATAATGCCGGATTGAACATCATTATAAAGTTATCGTTATATTTCATTACGATGATGTGATTAAGATGCCTTATATATGTTTTTATATATAAACTTGTTGTAAACCACCTATGTTACTTTTTTCATCGACAAATTAATTAAGTTCATTCCAGTTTTTCATCATCAAATCACCGACTGTTGTTGAGAAGCTTTGCTTCGTTTACCCTCTCATAAAAAGAATTAGAATAAAAATCTAACTAAATGTTTAAACAGTATGAGCTAAAAACGGAAGGGGTCAGTGTTTATCCTTATTTATCGGTGAAAAAAAAAGAAAGAAAAAAAAATATTGGTTGGGAATTCATTTGCAACGCTGCGTCGCGCGGCGGCGACATAGAGGTCGATTCTTATAAGAGAAACATCTGCGCCTTGAAACGATGTATATAACCGAGTAAATATAGAGTTGTCACATTTTCCAACCAAATTTCCCCTAAAAGCGCACCTCCCCTGGAAATTGCTGAGGCGGGGGCGCACCCCAGTTTCTAAGATCCACTGCTCTAGAACATATGATGGCTGCTGTCTAACCATATTTCCCCAAAAGATGTCGTCACATTTTCCAACCAAATTTCCCCCAAAAATGAAATAATTGGAAGCTCTGAATGATAAACCAAAATCTCTGAAGTCTATCGTCTCATAGTCAAACTAGAGACGACCTGGCGATAACCTCCCACTTGCCCAGGCATACGCAGCTGAGATCTTCAGCTCGAGTAAGCGAAACCACTCGTTAGAACACCTACGACTTTTCGTGAATCGGTCAATAAATAATATATATAATTACTCGTCATTACCCAGTAATTGTATTTAATGCTGCGCAAAATTTACATTTCACGTGAAGTTGAACATAGTTTTTGTAGCACAAAAGCATAGGCCTATCGATAGAGATACTTAATTCATTATATTTTCTTCTGCCTTTCCCCGTCACAAGTCCGCCACAGTACTATAATTCTCTCTCTCTCTCTCTCTCTCTCTCTCTCTCTCTCTCTCTCTCTCTCTCTCTCTCTCTCTCTCCGCTTCTAAAACATACTTTAAAAATATATATATTACCACTCAATCTCCGAAAGAAAAATGATATTAAGTAGTTATAAATAGGCATAAGCTTTCACATGAACGGATTTTGCTTCTCTCTCTCTCTCTCTCTCTCTCTCTCTCTCTCTCTCTCTCTCTCTCTCTCTCTCCACTTTTAAAACACATTTGAAAAAATATTATCACTCAATCTCTCAAAGTAAATATAATGAATTAAGTATTCCCAAAAGATAGGCCTATGCTTGCGCTCTCTCTCTCTCTCTCTCTCTCTCTCTCTCTCTCTCTCTCTCTCTCTCTCTCTCTTCCAAGTTTCTCTCTCTCTCTCTCTCTCTCTCTCTCTCTCTCTCTCTCTCCACTTTTGAAACATTTGAAAAAATACTATCACTTAATCTCTCAAAGTAAATATAATGAAATAAGTACCTCTATCGATAGGTCTATGCTTGCGCGCTCTCTCTCTCTATCGTCATAATATTTCATTCTTTATTGTATTGCTCCTCACGATTTCCACAAGTACTACCCAAATTTTAAAACCCTTTCTCTCATTGTTTAAGATCCGTCTTTAATTACGTACGAATTTTACATCAGTTTAGTGTCAAACATTTCTAATAAATAAGGTTTCACAGTGGGTTTTAAAAAAGGATGATCGATATTTTAACCTGAACTGACGTTACCAAACCAATATTAACGAATAATATAGAGCCTGTTTCTACATTCAAGTATAAATGATTATAGGACCTCAACAGTATCTTTATGGTGCAAAGTTGATGGAAATCTAGAAAGCAACAATTAATAATATAAATGCTATAATTTTGAAGCCCCGCCCCCTTTCAAGAGTTGCCAGGTGTGGCATTATTGATCAATATATGTTCGAAGATTTAAAAAAACTGTATCTTATCTTTCCTTGCCGAGTGTACAGCCAGTTACAAAAGCGATGTCGCCCCGCCAGGCCTGGCTCGGTGAGATCATGCCCTTCTTGCTCTGAAAGTGGCCCACGTTCAAACAACCAGTACATAGTTAGAATGGTTCGAAAGGGAGGAGGAGGGAAATTACGGTAATCACGCAAAGAAATGCAATATTGAATGAAATATATATGGGCAGAGAGAGAGAGAGAGAGAGCTTTCATTCCTGTTTAGTTATTAATCTGAGATATACTTGAGACCTTCTTCTTTAAGAAACATGTTATCATATATTTTTTGGAAAATAATTATGAAATCTTATCACATCGTATTGTTTTTAATCGTTATCACATTTTCTAAATAAAAAATGCCTTAAATATTGTTGGAACTGACTCTTCATATTAATATTATTCAGACGAAGATATCCTTTTTAATTATACTATAAGCACGAATCTCTCTCTCTCTCTCTCTCTCTCTCTCTCTCTCTTCCTCTTCTCTCTCTCGTCTCTCTCTCTCTCTCATTCTGTCCTCCGTCTTATATCGCCTTGATTGACTATTTAAATAATGGTAGATGTTTGATATGCTATTTGGATGTGGCCTGGGATCACAAAACCGTAAATGGCTACTCTACCAACTTGTGCTAGCTGTATCTATTTGTGCCCTAGATGGACTGAACTATAATTACCTGTATTACCAATAATATTCGAATCTCGTCACAAAGATGTTACACACCAGGTTTTGTAGCCGTGGGTTGTATAAGTCATTAACGCATCAACTTTGCAAGGATATTATTTCATTAATTAATCCATGCTAAGAACACATTACTGAATATGCTAATCTAGTACTACAGGATTTGTATTTATGGCATAACTTAGTTGAGTTACCAGTATTTGAGTGTAATGGGCCTCTTGGCTCCACCCCTCACAACCATCTAGACTACTTATAAAAAGCATTTCAATTCGCTATATTTCTTATGTTATAGAATATTCATTATATTTCCGAAACTCTTTGTGAAAATATATGATGTGAAATGAAATGCAGTGAAATGTGTGCATCGGTGCATTAATATAATGATGATTCGGGGACAGTCTTTAGACCTGGTCAGATCGGTCACGTCTCAGCTAACCATCCCCCCACCCCCGCACCGCAACCCCCTGCGTCCACTTTCGATATCGCCTGTTCATTAGTCTTTTATATAGCCATGTTTTTATTTTTTGTAATGAAAAATTGTAAACATTTGGAAAATAAATGGCGTATGAAATACTGTCATCCGAGTATTATTTTACCTTCCAAAAAACATCCATCAGAATATCATAATAACTGTAGGACATTGAAATCCAGAACATGAGGTGCGGCGATAGAAGGATATTTATAACAAGGTGGGGGTTAAGGTGATGGGAGACAGGTGACATTGGTGACCTTAATCAAAGTCTTGACGGGTTCGCTTACAACATTTTTAAGGTGGTGATAGTAATAATCTTACTGATAGCGGTTAATATCAATGATTCTAAGTCGCCATCACGACTGGCACATAACATTATAGGGTTACTGAGATTGTCATTGTATCTCTGGTTAATGTCTGTATAACTGTCGTTTACGTTATGAATCCTGGTTTTCACACGAGGTAACGTGCCACACACAGCCATGGACGAGCTGTATATAACGCCAGTGGTCTTGACAATCGTGTTTGCAGCCTTTCAGATAAATGCTCAACAGAGTTGCCTTTGTTTGGTGCCGCCATCCCTACAAACGTTGACATAGATAAGTACATAATACATAGATTATAGTGCACAACATTATGTTAGAACAATTATTCCAAACGAATAGATAAACACAATGACCTCGACAAACACTTACCTAAGTGTTACCAAATAAACCTCCACAAAGGCTGCAACACACGACTGTTGAGACCACGTCAACGATAGTGAGGCATTAACCAGATATACAAAGATGATCTCAGTAACCCTATAACGCTATGTGTCAGTCGTGATGGCGACTTAGTATCTTTGATATTAACTTCTATCAGTAAAGGTATTACTATCATTACCTTATATATGTTGATAAGCGAGCCCGTCAAGACTTAAATTAAGGTCACCCAATATCAGCTGTCCCCCATCACCTTCAACCCCCCCCCCCCCCCCCACTTGTAATAAATATCCTTTTATCCTGGCACCTCCTCATGTTCGGGATTTCAATGTCTTACAGTTATTATGAGATTGTTCTGATGGATGTTTTTTGGAAGGAAAAATAATCCTTAGATGACAGTATTTCATACGTCATTATATTTTCCAAATGTTTACAATTATTTTATTAAAAAAAAAAATAAAAACGTGACTATGTAAAACACTAATGAACAGGAGATATCGAAAGTGATGGGTTTCTTGAATAGCTTGGAGGGGGAACAAGGTGTGTTGGATATTAGCCGCTGAAGCCACCAATAGAGGCGAAGTGAGGTGAGCGAGCAAGCGTGAGCCGGAGGTGGGGTCGGGGGTGGTGGCGGTAGGGGAAGGGGTCATGGTTAGCTAAGACGTGACTGATCCTACCAGGTCTGAAGACTATCACCAAATAATTTGAGACACTAAATAATATGTTAATAGTATACGGTTTTGCAACACCTACATACTTTATACCTCACCATCATTATGTTAATGCACCGATGGACACATTTCACTGCATTTCATTTCACATCATTTATTTTCATAAATAGTTTCGGAAACCGTATAATAAATATTCTATAATATAAGAATTATAGCGAATTTAATACTTCCTATAAGTAGCCTAGATGGTTGCGAGGGGTGGAGCCAAGAGGCCCATTACACTCAAATACCGGTAATTCAACTAAGTTATGCCATAAATACAAATCTGTAGCACTAGATTAGCATATCCAGTAATATGTTCTAAGCATAGATCAATTAATAAAATAATATCCTTGCAAAGTTGATGCTTTGATGACTTATACAACCCACAGCTACAAAACCTGGTGCGTAACATCTTTGTGAACAGATTCGAATATCATTGGTAATACAGGTAATTATAGCCCAGTCAATCTAGGGCACAAATAGATACAACATAGCACAAGTTGGTAGAGTAGCCATTTACGGTTTTGTGATCCCAGGCCACATCCAAATAGCATATCAAACATCTACCATTATTTAAATAGTCAATCAAGGCGATATAAGACGGAGGACAGAATGAGAGAGAGAGAGAGAGAGACACGGAGACGTGCTTATAGGATAACTAAAAAGGATATTTTCGTCAGAATAATATTAATATGAATAGTCAGTTTCAACAATATTTAAGGCATTTTCTATTTAGAAAATGTGATAACGATTAAAAACAATACGATGTGATAAGATTTCATAATAATTATTTTCCAAAAAATATATGATAACATGTTGTTTCTTTAAGAAGAAGGTCTCAAGTATATCTGTCAGATTAATAACTAAACAGGAATGAAAGCTCTCTCTCTCTCTGCCCATATATATTTCATTCAATATTGCATTTCTTTGCGTGATTACCGTAATTTCCCTCCTCCTCCCTTTCGAACCATTCTAACTATGTACTGTTGTTTGAACGTGGGCCACTTTCAGGGTACGAAGGGCATGATCTCTCTGTACTTGGTTATTGCTTACCTCACTACAGCCAGACACCTGACCCTTCATCACAAATACTAAACGACTGAATACTCTAAAGGTAACAGTGATCCCTTATAGAACTGAACAGTCAAGAAAACAATCAGCATAAGTTCATTAAAATAGATTTGAGGTCATCTTAATTAAAGGACATCACT
This sequence comes from Macrobrachium nipponense, assembly GCF_015104395.2. NCBI lineage: Eukaryota > Metazoa > Arthropoda > Malacostraca > Decapoda > Palaemonidae > Macrobrachium > Macrobrachium nipponense. The sequence continues at coordinate 19,300,365 of NC_087202.1, forward strand.
CCTTCTGTAATTTCAAATCTAAGTATTTCCCTGATTCTGATTCATTTGAGAGGAACTGCACAATTACCACTCTATATTTCTACCTAAACGAAAATAAAATATAATACTATATATTATTGTACTATTATACTGTTATACTGTTATACTAGTGTTATAATAAAATGCTCATATAGATTTTAAATACAAAAATTTATTTCTAAATTCAAAATTTATGAGTGAAATTCACAATCTCAGGGAAATTGTTATTACTCGAAAACAAAAGTTTAATTAATTCTTGACTTAATTATTAAGCAAAATTAAATAAAAATTATCAAGAAAATTAATCAAATTAGATTATAAAGCAGTAATTAAATTTGAAAAGAAATTTAATTAAATACAGATTAATTCACAAGTGCAAGATTCAAAATGTACACAATCAAAATAATTCAAACTAATTAAACAAAATAAAGACAATGCAAAAAAGCATAATGCATAATACCAAAACAATTAAAGCATTGACAGTACAAACATTAAGCATATAAAATGGAAATGTCAAAAGAATAAAGCAAAAGAAAAATTGTATAAAAATGATTATATTATCCAAACACTGTAGAACAAAACCTCCAAGTGCACTTCAAAATATTTGTAAAATACCTTCAAACGCAGTTGCAACTTCTCCCTCAAAAAGAAAAGGCCAGTTCCACTCTTCAACCTTTCATGGACGCCTTCACAAAAATAATATCAATAACACTATCCTCAGATTCCACAAACAACACATACATTAAGACAATTACTGAGTTACCTGCTCAAATACAAATGTGAGTTACATTACGTTAATGAAACAGACTCGTGAACGAGGGAGCGCGAGAGAGAGAGAGAGATACTATCCCTCACGCCAGCGGCTAGATCTCGGGATCGAATGAATAGTTCTCTATCCTCGATTCCTCGTAAGCGTATGGGCATATGAGGCGATTAGCTTCGAGTTCAAGACAAAAACATATTACGTCATCTGCGTTCGCGTATGTGTAGGAATGAACAAGGCCCCCTTGTTTCGTTACAGGCCAGATTGGAACTATAAAAATATTAGCTTAGCTTAGGTATTTTCAAGATGTGAAAAACAATCCTCTTCAGAGGCTTACATATAAGCGCTTACTCTCTCTCTCTGTCTTACGTATGGTTCAAAATAAAAGTTACACTACTTAACGTGTTATCTTTATATGTGGGAATCTGAACACAAAAACATACATTTCACAATATTATACACAGTTTCTGAGGTGAATTAATTATATTACCAAAAGAATTGACTGGTTTGCAAGTGATAGTAATCACAAATTAGTTACGTTTTATTCAAGGTATTGGAATATGGTATGTTCAGGAATTGACGCTTTTACGGAGAGTTGGGAAAATGTAAATGGCTGGTTTTCTCCTCCCATTTATCTAGTTTGTAGAGTTTTAGCCAAAATGAAAGAAGATAAAACTTGTGGCGCATTAGTAGTTTCTACGTGGAAATCTGCTAGTTTTTGGCCTATGTTATGTCCAGATGGAACTAGTTTTGACTGTTTTGTCAAAGATGTTTATTTACCAACACAGAAAGACTTTTATATTTGTAGTAAAAGCTATGAGTCAATGTTTGGTAATGTTGATTTAAATTTTGCTATGTTATGTTTGAAAGTTGATTTTCGATATTAACAGTGTTATGTTTTTACATGTGTTTTTGCAAGCATATGGAAATGAGGTAGCCATTCTTCCAGGATCTGTAAAAGAAATGGTAGACAGAATTCCAGAACTTCTAACAGAATGTCGAGCAAGTTCGACAACTAAAGGATATTGCCGCAGCTAAATGAAATGGGAGATCCGGTTGTAGAAAAATGGCATTGATAATAAATCAACTGTGAAACCCTTGGTATTTTGTGTTTATCTGGCAAGTTTAACTCAGAAAGGAAGTTCTGTGAGTGCGTTATCTTCTGCATTTTATGGAATTCGTTGGGCGCATTCAATAATTGCAATTTCATCGCCAACAGATTCAGAGCTGGTTAAAAATGGTTTTGAGGCAGAAAAAAGACGTTTATCAGTCCCTGTAACGAAAAAAGAGCCTGTAAATGTAGATATGTTGAGACAAATGTTTTCAAAGCTTTATGAAAGTGGAAACATCTATAACCAAAGAACCATTTGTGCATGTTTGATTGCTTATGCAGATTTTTGCTTAGTAGCGAGTTACTGAACATCAGATGTTCAGATGTTCAGATGTTTGTTTTGAACAAACTCATATGTCTATTTTCATTGAGAAAAGCAAGACAGATATTTATAGAGATGGTCAGTACGTAGTTGTTGCTAGAACGCAAAGTGGTTCATGTCATGTAAAAATTTTGGAAATTGTTTTGCTTGGTGTGGATTTTCCAATGAAAGTTCGGAATTTATTTTCAGAAACATGAGTAAACCAAAGTCGGGTTATCAGCTAAGAAAGGGATATAGACCATTGACGTATTCGAGAATGCAGGAATTGTTCATTGAAGCTTTTCAATCTTTTGTATCAGATATATCAAAATTTGGTTTTCACAGTTTAAGAGCGGGTGGTGCCAAAGTCTGCAAATTCTGGGGTTTCAGATAGATTATTCAAGAGACATGGGAGATGGAGATCAGAGTCTGCGAATGATGGTTACATCAAAGATATACTCGATTCTAGATTATTGGTTTCACTGAAATTAGGTTTATAAACCTCATAATTTTTCATTGTCCTTTCTTTCACTCTGCATAGCCATGAACGCAAATGCAAAAAATAAAATTATTGATTTATTTGTTGTTTTGTTATTAAGTGTAAGGGTACAAAAGAAATACAATTTATTTCGTTTGAACTAGGTGGATTAGAATAAAAATTATTTTCTTTTGTGGAAACGAGAATAATAACTAGGGGGCGTGGCTTGAAAGTTTATAAGGGAAGTGAGGTTCGACTGGGGGTCATTCTGGCGTTCGAACTTTGCACGGTAAAGTTTATTTTCATAATTACAGTCTGTTACATGCTATGCTGTTCATGTTATTTCCAGTACTTGATAAGTTGCTTATCAAGTTAAATAATTGTGGGCTCAGAGCCAGCATGACGAAGCTGCTTGTCAGACTGCAAGCTAAAGGAGTTTTGTAAGTGTTTGTGGCGTTTTGTTGGATTGCATTGTGCATTTGATATAGGAGTGACTTTGTGCATAGCCATGAACGCAAATGCAAAAAATAAAATTATTGATTTATTTGTTGTTTTATTATTAAGTGTAAGGGTATGAAAGTGTATATATATATATATATATATATATATATATATATATATATATATATATATATATATATATATATATATATATATACGACACAGTCCAGACGTACAGGGCGTTTATTCACATGTTAAAGAAGATCAAGGGCAGGAACACGAAGAGATTCACATTATCCTTTAATCCTACGTTTCGTGACAACATCGCCACATCTTCAGGGATTTTTCTACAAAATAAAGTATAAAATGTTAACATAAAATAAGAGCTGATCACAAGATCCAATAGTTGAAAATTAAAAACAGTTTAATGGTAAAATTACAACTCTCATACTTAAATTACATGCACACTTGATTAAAACAGACCAGAAATACCAAACAACTTACAAATGACGAGAAGAATATTTAAAAATTAAAATAAAAACTAAATTACACAAAGACAAAAGTAATAAAAAATATCATAAAAAGTAAAAGTCATATATTCACAAAACCACAGCCAAAAACAGCTCAACACCCAACCAACCTTTCAGCATCAAAGATAAAAACACACTAAAAGTAAACAACTTCAAGAGGCACAAGGAATGACAGAATAATTAGGCTAAAAACAATCGGGACAGCAGAGGAATGGTTGTTTAAAGTTGGAACTCGTAGTTTGATGTTCAGAGTTTCCAAAATCAACAGTTCGTTGGGTTCCCTTGTTTGGCCAATAATTTTAAAATCATCGTAATTGACTGTAGCTTTACATTTAAAAGTATGCTTCCTTATATAAGATGTTTCAGGGTTAGATAATTTACACCCAGTTCTGTAACTAACGCCCCGATGGGAATCGGCCCTGACCCTGAGAAGACGTCGGGTAGATCCAACATATTTTCCCAGATGCTGAAAGGTTGGTTGGGTGTTGAGCTGTTTTTGGCTGTGGTTTCTTGGGAGAGATTCATTCCTATTTTTGGACATTTTTCTTCCACAGTTCTCTGACTTTCGTTTCTGTTTTCTTTTTAATTTTTCGTTTTCGGTTTTTACTTTTTTTTATTTTGACAGTTTTAAGAAAATATTTTTCTTTCCCGAGAAGAGATGATGAGGTAAACCTTTCTTTCTTTAATTTTCTCTCTGTTTTGCATTTAATGCTGTATATATTCGGTTCTGTTGCATACCTCCATTTATTTTTTTTTCTTTTGAGCCATAATATTGCGTTTGTAATAGCAATCTTACATGAAAATATAGATGGTATCCTTGAAGTTTCATTCAATAGAAAAGTGACAATTATACATACATATATATATATATATATATATATATATATATCTATATATATATATATATATAATATATATATATATATTGTACATAATAAAATTAATTTTTCCCCACAAAAAACATAGAACATGTGACACCTTAATAGATATTATTTTCTTTACAGAAATAAATAATTTTGTCTTGATGAACTGCATCATTTCAAGGAAATATGATGCTGGCTTAATCACTGACGCCCTTGAAGTGTATCTTAAAATACATTTCGAATGGTGTAAGAACCCAGCCGGCCTCTATTGCCTAAATTGGGCTCGGTCCTCTTCTTTGGCCCCTGGTCCCATCTGGAAAAGTGTTAAACGGACTTCCCCTCCGTAGGAAACGACAAACCTATCTCCTCAGAAGGTTTTTTTTTTTTTTTTTTGGTCTTTCTTCCCTTTCCAGATGACATCTGGAGTTCATTTATTAATCATTTGCCTTTTCCCACCTGTGACAGACCACGTAATTGATCAGATTTTGTCGTGGAAACAGAATCCGGTCCGTAGGCATCTGACGAATTCATTCATTCTCTGATTTTTCTTAATTTTTTTATTAATAAAACCCACCCATAAGGTTTTTTTCCTCCATTGTGAGAGGTAATTGATTGCGTCATAGGGAGGTGTCTTTTTTTTTTTCTCTCACTGATGGTTTTGTTGAAGGGAATGGTTTTGCCAGCCTTTGTTCCCCTTCTTTCTTTTAACCTTTCCTTCGGAATTACTTCTTTTTAACACCTCGAGCAACATTTGGGTCTAGAAGCCTCATCTCATATATACATATACATATGCATATATATATATATATATATATATATATATATATATATATATATATATATATATATATATATATTCACCGACACCTTCCGGCAGTTAACAGTAGAGATATACTCAAGAACCCGTTAACCATTGCTTCTCTTTTTAAACATAAAGACAAACTAAGCTCCTTGATGACTTCCAATGTCGTTTATTTATATACTTGTCCCAAATGTAAGGTGGGGAAATGTGTGGGGGCTTCTCGTCGCCTACTAAAAGTCAGAATTGATTGTCATCGGGGAGTTAGTTACAGAACAGGCAATAAATTAACTAATCCTGAATTTTCTCATGTACGTGATCACGCCGAAAAATGTAAACAACATATTGAATATGAGATTTTAAAATTCTCTCCAGAGCCACCTCACCTCATCAATTAGCAATAACTGAACCTTTATATATTAAGAAGCTGAGAGTAAGCTGTGTTATTAAAAATGAAGGCAGTGTCCTGCACTGCCAGTTGCAAAATTTTCTTAAAATCATCATAATTAAAACCGTGAAATAAAATATCTCGTTGGGTAAAAATTTTGTCTAAGATTATTTGTATTGTCTCTTCCACGGGGGACGTTGGTAAAAAAAGACTACGTCCAAGCTTACCATAAATAAATCAGAATCTTGCATAAGAACGTTGTCCCTAAATTGTTTGGAATTTTTGACTGAATAATTATTTATAGAAGATTCATGTAATAAGGGCACTAAAAACTTAGCCATCTTATAATTAAGGGTTTCGTAGGAAGCAAGAATTGGTCTAATAGGGACACCGTCCTTATGCACCTTGGGTAAACCATACCTTGTTCCATAAGAGCCACCAGTACTCATCAAATTTTGGTTAAAATAACTCTGGATTTAAAATGTAAAAAAAGGACATGTTTTGTTACGAATATTGTAAGTAAAATTAAGTATATTATTACTAGCGCTCCCAAACAGTAAAAACATATTGTAATATAAAAGAAGATCGTGGAATTACATTTACACTCGAAGCCAGGACAAAGGAACCTCCATACTGCTTAATTTTCTAGGCCTAGGGTTCAGTGGTGCAAGAGGCTGTACGCCGAGAAACATATTCTTGGCCGGCGTCATGCAATAACTTAACACTGTTTTTCTTCCATGACGCTTCATTCCTTGTCCTTTTTCTTCCTCTTGGCTGTTGCACGACATCATTGTGATCACTTTCACCATCATAGGAAGGCATAATGGCACTAAATAAGGGATAATAATCCAAAAAAACCAAACCACAACACCGTGGAATTCTAATTCCACCGCGAAAATCACTAGACTGGAATGTAAACAATAGCAGAGATTGTAAACTGTGCGGTGATTGGCCGACACTTACATGCGCATTATGGGGAAAAATGCTGATTGGCTAGAACTGACTACCCACTCGTGAGCTGCGAACGTACTTCCTTGTGGTTCTAACTGAGATCTTATGAGGCTGTAACCTCCGCGCAACACCACGTTCATTCATGTAGACAAAATCGATAATTCCTACTGCTCAAGTAGGGATTTCGACCTTTTTTAAACTCCTGAATAGCATAGAAATGCAACAAATAGACAGAGGAAACGATGCCAAATCTACTGGAATGCCTATCTCAATACTGGTGGGGGTGGCGTTTACAACGCTGTGGTTCTGAAGCCCTCATATGCAAGTATTCAACCCATTATGCATTGCATAACCCATGTTTTGCATATATGAAAGGCACTGAACTTACGGGTTTTTACGCCGCGCCAGAGGTTGCCACAGTAGTCTATGCAACTATTCAACCCATTATGCATTGCATAATCCATGTTTTGCTTATATGAAAGGCATTGAACTTACGGGTTTTTACGCCTCGCCAGAGGTTGCCACAGGAGTATATGCAAATATTCAACCCATTATGCATGCTAACCCATGTTTTTGCATATATGAAAGGCATTGAACTTATGGGTTTTTTTACGCTTCGCCCTGAGGTTGCCACTAGGATATATGCAAGTATTCAACCCATTATGCATTGCATAACCCATGTTTTGCATATATGAAAGGCATTGAACTTATGGGTTTTTACGCTTCGCCTGAGGTTGCCACTAGGATATATGCAAGTATTCAACCCATTATGCATTGCATAATCCATGTTTTGCATATATGAAAGGCATTGAACTTACGGGTTTTTACACCGCGCCAGAGGTTGCCACAGGAGTATATGCAAGTATTCAACCCATTATGCATTGCATAATCCATGTTTTGCCTATATGAAAGGCATTGAACTTACGGGTTTTACGCCGCGCCAGAGGTTGCCACAGTAGTATATGCAAGTATTCAACCCATTATGCATTGCAAAACCCATGTTTTGCATATATGAAAGGCATTGAACTTACGGGTTTTTACGCCTCTCCAGAGGTTGCCACAGGAGTATATGCAAGTATTCAACTCATTATGCATTGCATAACCCATGTTTTGCCTATATGAAAGGCATTGAACTTACAGGTTTTTATGCCGCGCCAGAGGTTGCCACAGGAGTATATGCAAGTATTCAACTCATTATGCATTGCATAACCCATGTTTTGCATATATGAAAGGCATTGAAATTACATGTTTTACGCCGCGCCAGAGGTTGCCACAGGAGTATATGCAAGTATTCAACCCATTATGCATTGCATAACCCATGTTTTGCTTATATGAAAGGCATTGAACTTACAGGTTTTTACGCCACACCAAAGGTTGGCTCAGTAGTATATGCAAGTATTCAACCCATTATGCATTGCATAACCCTTGTTTTGCTTATATGAAAGGCATTGAACTTACGGGTTTTTACGCCTCGCCAGAGGTTGCCACAGGAGTATATGCAAGTATTCAACCCATTATGCATTGCATAACCCATGTTTTGCATATATGAAAGGCATTGAACTTATGGGTTTTTACGCTTCGCCTGAGGTTGCCACTAGGATATATGCAAGTATTCAACCCATTATGCATTGCATAACCCATGTTTTGCATATATGAAAGGCATTGAACTTATGGGTTTTTACGCTTCGCCTGAGGTTGCCACTAGGATATATGCAAGTATTCAACCCATTATGCATTGCATAATCCATGTTTTGCATAATATTGAAAGGCATTGAACTTACGGGTTTTACACCGCGCCAGAGTTGCCACAGGAGTATATGCAAGTATTCAACCCATTATGCATTGCATAATCCATGTTTTGCATATATGAAAGGCATTGAACTTACGGGTTTTTACGCCGCGCCAGAGGTTGCCACAGTAGTATATGCAAGTATTCAACCCATTATGCATTGCAAAACCCATGTTTTGCATATATGAAAGGCATTGAACTTACGGGTTTTTACGCCTCTCCAGAGGTTGCCACAGGAGTATATGCAAGTATTCAACTCATTATGCATTGCATAACCCATGTTTTGCCTATATGAAAGGCATTGAACTTACAGGTTTTTATGCCGCGCCAGAGGTTGCCACAGTAGTATATGCAAGTATTCAACCCATTATGCATTGCATAACCCATGTTTTGCATATATGAAAGGCATTGAAATTACATGTTTTACGCCGCGCCAGAGGTTGCCACAGGAGTATATGCAAGTATTCAACCCATTATGCATTGCATAACCCATGTTTTGCTTATATGAAAGGCATTGAACTTACAGGTTTTTACGCCACACCAAAGGTTGGCTCAGTAGTATATGATAGTATTCAACCCATTATGCATTGCATAACCCATGTTTTGCATATATGAAAGGCATTGAACTTACGGGTTTTTACGCCTCGCCAGAGGTTGCCACAGGAGATATCAGTATTGCAAAAACCCATATGCATTGGCAAGTATTCAACCCATTATGCATTGCATAACCCAGGTTTTGCTTATATGAAAGGCATTGAACTTACGGGTTTTTACGCCGCGCCAGAGGTTGGCTCAGTAGTATATGATAGTATTCAACCCATTATGCATTGCATAACCCATGTTTTGCTTATATGAAAGGCATTGAACTTACGGGTTTTTACGCCGCGCCAGAGGTTGCCACAGTAGTATATGCAAGTATTCAACCCATTATGCATTGCATAATCCATGTTTTGCATATATGAAAGGCATTGAACTTACGGGTTTTTACACCGCGCCAGAGGTTGCCACAGGAGTATATGCATGTATTCAACCCATTATGCATTGCATAACCCATGTTTTGCATATATGAAAGGCATTGAACTTACGGGTTTTTACACCGCGCCAGAGGTTGCCACAGTAGTATATGCAAGTATTCAACCCATTATGCATTGCATAACCAAACGGTTTTGACCTATATGAAAGGCATTGAAACTTACAGGTTTTACGCCGCGCCAGAGGTTGCCACCAGTAGTATATTGCAAGTATTCAAAACCCATTATGCATTTGGAAAAACAAACCAGGTTTTTGCCTATATGAAAAGGCATTAAACTTACGGGTTTTTGTACGCCTCTCCAGGGGTTGCCACAGGAGTAAATATGCAAGTATTCAACTCATTATGCATTGCTAACCCATGTTTTGCATATATAAAAGGCATTGAACTTACGGGTTTTTACGCCTCGCCAGAGGTTGCCACAGGAGTAAATGCAAGTATTCAACCCATTATGCATTGCATAACCCATGTTTTGCCTATATGAAAGGCATTGAACTTACAGGTTTTTATGCCGCGCCAGAGGTTGCCACAGGAGTATATGCAAGTATTCAACTCATTATGCATTGCATAACCCATGTTTTGTATATATGAAAGGCATTGAACTTACGGGTTTTTACGCCGCGCCAGAGGTTGCCACAGGAGTATATGCAAGTATTCAACGCATTATGCATTGCATAACCCATGTTTTGCATATATGAAAGGCATTGAACTTACGGGTTTTTACGCCTCGCCAGAGGTTGCCACAGGAGTATATGCAAATATTCAACCCATTATGCATTGCATAACCCAGGTTTTGCATATATGAAAGGCATTGAACTTATGGGTTTTTACGCCTCGCCAGAGGTTGCCACAGGAGTATATGCAAGTATTCAACCCATTATGCATTGCATAACCCAGGTTTTGCATATATGAAATGCATTGAACTTACGGGTTTTTACGCCACGCCAGAGGTTGCCACAGGAGTATATGCAAATATTCAAACCCCATTAACCTGCATTGCATAACCCATGTTTTTGCATACTATGAAGGCTTATTGAATTCTTACGGGTTTTTTATGTTTCCATCGCCAGAGGTTGCCACAGGGAGTATATGCAAGTATTCAACCCATTATGCATTGCATAACCCTGTTTTGCATATAATGGAAGGCATTGAACGACGGGTTTTATGGCCTCGCCAGAGGTTGCCAACAAGGGAAGTTATATGCAAGGGTTTTATATTCGCCATTATGCATTGCCATAACCCATGTGTTTTGATATATGAAAGGCATTGAACAAACTTACGGGTTTTGTATTTGCCTCGCCAGAGGTTTCCAACAGGAGTATATGCAAAGTATTCACCCATTATGCCCATTGCATAACCTAGTTTTGCCATTTATATGAAAAGGCATTGAACCTTACGGGTTTTTACGGCCACGCCAGAGGTTTTGCCACCGTTAGTATATGGCAAGTATTCAAACCCATTATGCATTGCAATAACTTAGGTTTTGCATATATGGGAAAGGATTTTTGAAACTTACGGGTTTTACCGCCTCGCCCAGGACGGTTGGCCACAGGGAGGTAAGTAATTGCAAGTATTCAAAACCCATTAGCTGCATAACTTAGGGTTTTTTGATATTATGAAATGGCATGAAAACCTTACGGGTTTTACGACCGCGCCCCAGAGGTTTTTGCAACCAGGAGTATATGCAAAGGTATTCACCACTTATGAATGCATTAAACCCTGGGGTTTTTTGCATATATGAAAAGGCCATTGAACTTAGGGGTTTTTAGGGCCTCGCCAGGGAGGTTGCCACAGGTAAGGTTATATGCAAGTATTTCAAACCCATTATGCATTGGCATAACCCATGTTTTTGGCATAATATGAAAGGCATTGAAACTTACGGGTTTTTACGGGCTTTTTCGGCCAGAGGTTGGCCACAGGCCGGTAATATGCAAGTATTCAACCCATTATTGCATTGCAAAAACATGGTTTGCATATATGAAATGCATTGAACTTACGGGTTTTAGCCAACCGCCCGAGGTTTGGCCAACAGGAGTTATATGGCCAACCCGTATTCAACCAATTATGGCATTGCAATAACCCATTTTTTGTTTTTGGGGCATATATGAAGGCATTGAAACTTCGGCGGGTTTTTTACGCCGCCGCCAAAGGTTGCCCACAGGAGGATATATGCGCAAAGTATTCAAAAAAAACCCAAAAAAAAACCCCCCCCCATTATGCATTGCATAACCCATGTTTTGGGCATAATCATGGAAAGGCATTGAACTTACGGGTTTTGTTTTTTACGCCTCACCAGAGGTTGCCACAGTAGTATATGCAAGTATTCAACTCATTATGCATTGCATAACCCATGTTTTGCATATATGAAAGGCATTGAACTTTCGGGTTTTTACGCCACGCCAGAGGTTGCCACCGTAGTATATGCAAGTATTCAACTCATTATGCATTGCATAACCCATGTTTTGCATATATGAAAGGCATTGAACTTACGTGTTTTTATGCCTCGCCAGAGGTTGCCACCGTAGTATATGCAAGTATTCAACTCATTATGCATTGCATAACCCATGTTTTGCATATATGAAAGGCATTGAACTTACAGATTTTTACGCCGCGCCAGAGGTTGCCACAGGAGTATATGCAAGTATTCAACCCATTATGCATTGCATAACCTAGGTTTTGCATATATGAAAGGCATTGAACTTACGGGTTTTTACGCCGCGCCAGAGGTTGCCACAGGAGTATATGCAAGTATTCAACCCATTATGCATTGCATAACCCATGTTTTGCATATATGAAAGGCATTGAACTTACGGGTTTTTACGCCGCGCCAGAGGTTGCCACAGGAGTATATGCAAGTATTCAACCCATTATGCATTGCATAACCCATGTTTTGCATATATAAAAGGCATTGAACTTACGGGTTTTTACGCCGCGCCAGAGGTTGCCACAGGAGTATATGCAAGTATTCAACCCATTATGCATTGCATAACCCAGGTTTTGCATATATGAAAGGCATTGAACTTACGGGTTTTTACGCCGCGCCAGAGGTTGCCACAGGAGTATATGCAAGTATTCAACCCATTATGCATTGCATAACCCATGTTTTGCCTATATGAAAGGCATTGAACTTACGGGTTTTACGCCGCGCCAGAGGTTACCACAGTAGTATATGCAAGTATTCAACCCATTGTGCATTGCATAACCCATGTTTTGCCTATATGAAAGGCATTGAACTTACGGGTTTTACGCCGCGCCAGAGGTTGCCACAGTAGTATATGCAAGTATTCAACCCATTATGCATTGCATAACCCAGGTTTTGCATATATGAAAGATATTGAACTTACGGGTTTTTACGCCGCGCCAGAGGTTGCCACAGTAGTATATGCAAGTATTCAACCCATTATGCATTGCATAAGTAATATTTTGCATATGAACTTACGCCTTCTGGTAGCCTTCTGGTTCTCTGAACAGCTTTTGGCTCTCAAACTGAGAGTTTCATCCTCCAGCCTCCGAACAGCTGTTGGCTCTCAAGCTGAGAGCTCTCCCTCCAGCCTCCAAACTGCTGTTGACTCTCAAGCTGAGAGCTCGTCCTTCTACCTCCGAACAGCTGTTGACTCTCAAGCTGAGAGCTTGTCCTCCTACCTCCAAATAACTTTTCGCTCTCATACTGAGAGCTTGTCCTCCTACCTCCAGAAAATGTTTCCTTTGACTCTCACCAGGCGAGTATGTTCGTTCCTTGAGACAGTGCCTTGGCTGACGAGTTGGGGGAACTCAGCAGCCATTGCCTTCCTTCTCAGTGAAAGATGAATATCCTGAAGATCTTTATTCATCTCCGTGAAGAACATCTTCCACAATGTGCTTGAGGCCCTCCCATTGTTTCTCGTAATCCTCGTTCTTCTCCCGCTGGGCGTTCCAGTACTTCTTACGTTGTTTCTCTTCTGTCTCACGGGCCTTCTCACAGGGGTCTTCCTCACTCCCTGTGCCTTTCCTTCCTATTGTTCCCCCTGTGCACTTCTCTCGCTTCCCTTCTTCAATCATATCATCTCCATGTTCCAGCGCAATGTGTTCTAGCTGGAAATTCCTCTGAGCAGTCCCATGTAGAAACATCATCAACATGTACTTGTCATGTTCTTTCAAAGCCTCCTCCTGTGTTGAGTTTCTTAGCTGTTCCTGCCTAGACCGCTTTTCTTGCTCTCAGTGCTATTCTGCTCCTGTAGCTGAATCTTTTCTTTCAGCATATCGCAGTCCTTGAGAAGTCGCTGCACTTCCAGCCGGGCTTCACCCTCCTTCTTCTTCAAAGAGATGATAGCTTTTTCTTTACAATCCAGCAAGCATTCCAGGCTCTGTTTTTGACGGAGGACGCTTTCCATGTTATCCTGGATTTGCTTTTCCCGTTCATTCTGCTCCTCTGCTTCTCTTTTCTTTTGCCTCAGGTTCTCCTGATATTGCCTTTTCATTTCAATCTCTACGTCTTCCTTCTCCTTAACTAACAGGCTATTTTTATGTA